>NC_137101.1:2812906-2825406 GCF_949357685.1 Gobio gobio | reverse complement strand
TGATGGGTAGGTTTAGGGGTAGGGGCAGTGTGTGTGTGTGTGTGTGTGTGTGTGTGTGATGGGTAGGTTTAGGGGCAGGGGCAGTGTGTGTGTGTGTGTGTGTGTGTGTGTGTGTGTGTGTGTGATGGGTAGGTTTAGGGGCAGGGGCAGTGTGTGTGTGTGTGATGGGTAGGTTTAGGGGCAGGGGCAGTGTGTGTGTGTGTGTGTGTGTGTGTGTGTGATGGGTAGGTTTAGGGGCAGGGGCAGTGTGTGTGTGTGTGTGTGTGTGTGATGGGTAGGTTTAGGGGTGGGGCAGTGTGTGTGTGTGTGTGTGATGGGTAGGTTTAGGGGCAGGGGCAGTGTGTGTGTGTGTGTGTGTGATGGGTAGGTTTAGGGGCAGGGGCAGTGTGTGTGTGTGTGTGTGTGTGTGTGTGATGGGTAGGTTTAGGGGCAGGGGCAGTGTGTGTGTGTGTGTGATGGGTAGGTTTAGGGGCAGGGGCAGTGTGTGTGTGTGTGTGTGTGATGGGTAGGTTTAGGGGCAGGGGCAGTGTGTGTGTGTGTGTGTGTGTGTGATGGGTAGGTTTAGGGGCAGGGGCAGTGTGTGTGTGTGTGTGATGGGTAGGTTTAGGGGCAGGGGCAGTGTGTGTGTGTGTGTGTGTGTGTGTGTGTGTGTGTGTGTGTGATGGGTAGGTTTAGGGGTAGGGGCAGTGTGTGTGTGTGTGTGTGTGTGTGTGTGTGTGATGGGTTGGTTTAGGGGCAGTGTAAGGGGATAGAAAATACATTTTGTACGGTATAAAAACCATTACGCCTATGGAATGTCCTCACATTTCACAAAAACAAACGTGTGTGTGTGTGTGTGTGTGTGTGTGTGTGTGTGTTGTGCACCGCCTATAGGCTGATATTACTAACACAACCGTTAAATAACACAAAAATACTGCGCTATTGACTTTAGAGCAGGTTTGTGTTGGTCAATGGTCAGTGGTTTTCAGTTCCTCACAATAGCAACACGCCAACAATGCACCTGATCACACCTGGTGTCCAGACCAGACGCCAGCAATTTAAATAACATGACGCTGGACGTGAAAATGAGAACTGCGCCAGGCTAAAACTAGCAACTAGCGCCTGGCGTATGATAGTGCCCAATGTCACTTCCATGTTGGATTCAAGAGAGAGACCGGAAGGTTTCAACACACTACTAGCTAACTCAACCAGGCCCGCCCCTTTATTCTGCGCATTAATTATTTAAATGAGGAATATCGTGACGTGTCCGTTCTCGGAGGAAACCTCAAGACCAGTGTTGGGTTACGTAACTTGAGTTACGTAATAATATTACTTTTTCCAAGTAACTAGTAAAGTAACGCATTACTTTTCAAATTTACAACAAAATATCTGAGCTACTTTCTCAAAAAAGTAACGCAAGTTACTTTTTCACATTAATTTGATTGACAGCTCTCCTGCCCCTATGTTGAGAAAAATAAGTGCAGAGGCGTGTGTGTGTGAATGGTGATGGTTATTGTAGTTCTAGACTAAATGTGAGCATTTATTTATCTCACAAAGATTCTGTTCTCCTCAAACTGAATAAAATCAGTCAAATGCAAAATCAGAGTACTATGCAAACCTCCAATAATTAAATTTTAAATAAAACAACTATTTTTTTTGCATAATCTACCTTTATATTTAGTTGACCAATGTCTTGCTGCTGACCTTTGATGATGAAAATTACTAGATTTTTAGTTTTTATTGGTAAAACTTTTTTCTCCTGCATCCTATTCTCCATTATCCAGAGCTGCGCCCTCTACTGGTCATGCGCGAATTTGCATTTTTACCTCAGCCTGGGGCTTATTATTTACATTTTGGTATGAAGAGGTCTTTACCGTTGCACAAAAATATAACTTTTTTGTTATTAAAAAAAAAACAAGCCCAGCCCAGGTGAGAAAAAGTAACGCAGAAGTAACGTAACGCATTACTTTTCTTAAAAAGTAACTCAATTAGTTACTTTTTAAGGGAGTAACGCAATATTGTAATGCATTACTTTTCAAAGTAACTTTCCCCAACACTGCTCAAGACTACAATGGAGGCGTTTGAGGGAGTTCAGATTCAGCAGAACAGGTCCTCTTCATCATGAGGTCAGGTCAGGGCCTGCGTGTGACGTCACGGTAATGGATGAGGCACGAGCGTCCGCAGATTCTCCGCCCGTTTGGCGACTGCAGACGGACAAAAGCACGCGAGGAGATCGAGAGTGCAAGAAAGAGACTCGTGAGACCCAGCATTCAGTTCACTCACTGAGCTCAAAGACTTCAGATCCTCTGAAAGAGTCCGAAATCTCAGCGGGATCTGGTTCAGCGGTGCGGATCTGGTCAGTTTGAGAGGGAAAAAGCAGCTACATTCGCGCAACCTCTTCATTTTGGTACAAAAAATGTGATAATTGGACCTCCCTGCCCCCTCTCACAGAGGAAATATGATTCAAACAATAATATTACACAAGAAGTTCACTCAAAAATGAAATGATCGTCATTTACTTGCCTTCAAGTCAAACACAGAAGGAGGAAACGACTGAAATGCCATCTTTGAGTGAACTAACCCTTTCAAAACACAACAAACTATCAGTAAACCAATAGAGTCAGCCAATGAAGTCAGATTATGAAAACTTTGTTCCAGAAGTGCTCATTTGAGGAACCCTGCCGCCCAACTCTCTCTCTCCCTCATCACATTGGCGTCATAACGGCCGACCATCTCCTTCACATCTATCTGAGAGTCGGGAACGCGGCGATCCGAGTGCTGGGAAAACACACAGGAGGACTTAAAACAACAAGCGAGGGCTGTGAGAGGGAGAGAGAGGCGGAGAGAGAGGAAGGTCCGTGAGTTGTGAGATGATCCCTGGGATGAAGCGGCTTCAGATGATGATGATGATGATGATGATGGTGGGTTAGTGGGCACCTTTGGAGCCGGACGGGTTGTGGATCCAGTCCAAGGTGATGAGAGACAAACTGCCGATCATGAAGAAGACGCCAACCACCAGGAAAATGGCCGCCTGTAGATAATATAATATAATATAATATAAATGTAATTAATTAGATAGATATATATATATATATATGCCAACCACCATAATATAATAATATAATATAATATATAATGCCAATCATGAGTTAATATAAAAAGGTAATATAATATATGTTATATTACATTTATATACACACACACACACACACTGTATATAAATACTTGGGCTGTAAAAAGATAATCGCGATTAATCGCAACCAAAATAAAAGTTTGTGTTTACATAATATATGTGTGTGTACTCTGTTAATTATTATTTATATAAAAATACACACACATTCATGTATATATTTAAGAAATATTTGCATGTATATACTGTATATACATTTATATAATCTATAATATATATATATAAAAATAATATTTTTTTCTTAAATATATACATGCTTGTGTGTGTATTTATATATAAATAATAATTAACAGAGTACACACACATATATTATGTAAACACAAACTTTTATTTTGGATGCGATTAATCGCGATTAATCTTTTGACAGCCCTAATAAATACATAAATATATATAAGAAATTTAACATAATATAGATGCCAACCACCATAATATATATTTTCTTTTCTGATGGTTGGCACCAGTGATGCGCGGGTTGATCCAAAATGAGCGGGTGCCTGCGGTCACCCGCGGTTACCCGCGGTAACGAGTCATCCAAAATAATTTTTAATGATATTCGGGTCGCGGTCGGTCGGGTCATCCTTATTTTCCTTTTGAATGTTGAGCGTTATTGAGCGTTAACTTTTTAATAAATACTGACGCGGGACAAAATGCCCGCTTTCCCAGCACGTTGAACTGAGCAATGCCATTGTGCAATTTTAATAGGCTACTTTTAAACGCATATAGCTCAGAAAAGTCAGTTTTATGTATTTTCTGAGAGGGGGCGGGATTTTTGTTGTCAGGGGAGAGACGCACACATCGATTAGACTGGATAAACACATGCAGCATCTTAATTGTTAAGAAAATGAAACAAAATAAATGAATAAATCAATCCATTAGGAGCGCAAACTGTTCTTTTTCTGAATGCTGTATGATATAGGCCTAGTCTAGTGTTATGTAATAAACATGTAATTTAGTTGAAGCTTCTATTCAAAAGCAACTACATCACTCAGCTGGCATAAGAAAGTGAAACTAGCTCTTAAGGGCTTTCTCGCAGTTGACCTGCTGATGACCTTCAAGCCGGGTCGAAACATAAACATCGCGTTCATCAATAGTATGCATCTAGACAGCTGAAATGGAAAATGATGGGCCGCCTCAAGAACTGCCTGCTCTCGCTGCTGCACCTCTGAGCGCACCACGTTTTCTCAATGGCCCAATGAGCTACGATGAGCATTTATTACTTTAAAAAAATGCGGGTCAGGAAGCGGGTCGGGTACAATATTTTCTTCTTTTTTTTTTGCGGTCCGAGTTGCGGGCGGGTTAGTTGAAAACGTCGGTCGGGTGCGGGTTGTTTATACATTGACCCGCGCATCACTGGTTGGCACATATTATAATATATTAAGTGCTGTCAAACCATTAAATCGTAACCAAAATAAAAGTTTGTGTTTACATAATATATGTGCATAATTATTATGTTTATTTAAATACACATACATACATGCTTTAAGAAATATTTGCATGTATATTTGCATGTATATACTGCATATATATATATATATATATATATATATATATATATATATATATATATATATATATATATATATAATGTATATTATATATAAATATTTTATATATAAATAAATACAAATTCTTAAATATATACATGCATGCGTGTGTATTTATATAAACATAATAATTGTACACATATATTATGTAAACACAAACTTTTATTTTGGATGTGATTAATCGTTTGACAGCACTAAATATAATATAATATAATATAATTAATATAATATAATATAATATAATATAATATAATATAATATAATATAATATAATATAATATAATATAATATAATATAATATAATATAATATAATATAATAAGAAGATGCCAACTAAAACAAAAAAAAAATTATATATATATATTTATATTAGAGATGCACCAATGTATCAGCCAATAAAAACGATCTGTTTAAAAACAGCCAATGATCAGGGCCGATTATATCCTGTCAATCAAACAGGGAGAATGTGTTTCGACTGCAACTCATACTGTGTGTGAGGAATTGTGCGTTGAATTTTGGGCAAGTTAACACAACAATAACAAACATCACAGCAGCTCTATTTGACCCTATGAGTCACCCGTAGTTCACGCCAAGGTTGCGTTTTTTCCCTACGCCAAACATGATGTTTGCGCGTCTCCCATCCAATAATCGCAAAGAACTTTGTGCTGTGTTACTTGTGAGGTCTCAGCTTTTCAAAATCTGCCCATTTTATCACAAAATTCAAATGTGATGTGACTCAGTGATACGAGTTACAGCATGAAAAAACACGCATGACCATCCGATACTGCAGAACATGTGACATGAATCATGAATCAGCCGAGCAAAGACGCCAATAAAAATGTTCACGGCTCAGTCATTCACTAGAGGAGCTTGTTGAGTGTTCATTATACACGCATGCTTGAATGAATCTGTCATGAAGGCAAGTGTTTATGAAATCTAGCTTGCATCTCTAATCAGGGTTCCCACTCTTTTTCAGCAACCATTTTCCATTACTTTTCCAGGACATTTTCAATTTTATATAAAAGACAAGGATCATGCCAAATATTGCTTTAAAAGCCGTACAGTTTATCGCCATTACTTAACAATCCAGCATTTTTCAATATGAGCTCTTAATCATACATTACGACTATGGAAGCTTGTTTACACCACAGAATAGAAAGAAAAGCTAATTGCGACTTTATCTCGCTATTCTGACTTTCTCGCAATTGCGAGTTTACATATTTGTGATATAAACGCGAAAATTGTCGCAATTCTTTTTTCCTTAGAATTGGACTTTATAACTTGCAATTGCAGTTTAGATCTCACAATTCTGAGAAAAGAAGTCAGAATTGCAAGATATAAACTCGCAACTGCGCAAAAAAGTCAATTGTGAAGAAACGACTTGCGAGTTTATATCACGCAATTCTGACTATATCTTGCAATTCTGACTTTATAACACACAAATGTGACTTTATATCAAAATGATGTGATTAGTTAACATTCACTGCATACATTTGAGCAGTTATAGCATTAGCAAGATTAAACATCATAATTCAAAATAATACTCACACGTATCAAACTCAGCATTCCTGAACATGTGCTTTCTGCAACTAGCGCTAATTGTTTGGGCCAGCGATAAAACTCTTTATACTCGGCTAAAGAAATCACTTTTTTTTCCCCAGACAACAAGATTTTCCAGGACATTTTACATTTTCTCTAATATTCCATGTGTTTTCCAGGACTGGAAAATTTGTCATCAATTTTCCAGGACGAGTGGGAACCCTGCTAATATATTATAGCACAGACGCCATATCATATTTATAATATTTCCTGTACTCACAGATATTTTCTGAGGAGATCTGAAGGGTAAACTCTTGACCAGCCGCAGGTAAAACGCCGCCGGCAGGATGAAGATGAGCATGGTGGCCGCAGACGAGCCTACAGGAGGAAGAGCGGGGATTAGTGTGTGTGTGTGTGTGTGTGTGTGAAATGAGGCCACATCTCCTAACATGAGCCACTACTGACCGATGAAGCCGAAGATGTCTCTGATGGTGGGGACGAAGATCACCAGGAGGTTGTTGAAGGCCAGAATGGCGGCGGCGATGAGGAAGTGTCGTATCCAGCTGAACTCTTTATGTGCGAAACACAGCGTGGTCACCGACGAACGAATCTGCAGACAAACAAACAAATCATACAAATGATTTTACACTGATATAAACACATTTATACAGCTTAAAAGAGGCTAAACAATTATAATTAATGTATTATAAAATGCATAAATTGTTCATTTTTAATATATTTGTATTATATTCATAAAAAACTATCATATAAAATATATCCATTTATCACATTTATTGTTAAAATAATATATATATTGTAAAAAATATATTTATTCATACAATTTACATTTTTTTTAAATGTATTGTGTGTATATATATATATATATAAACATTACATTTATTGTTAAAAATGTATATATATTAAAAACACTCGATTTTTATATATTTGTATTATATTAATATAATATAATACAATATAAAATATATCAATTTATTACATTCATTGCTAAAATAATAAATAATATAATAATAAAATAATAATAATACGTTAAAAATGTTACAAAATGTTATCTATACAAATTAAATTTTTGTTTACATTTATTGTGTGCATATATATATATAAATACATATATTAAAAAGTAAAAAAAACATTAAAAATAATTCATATATTATAAAAATGCATAAATACATCAATTGTTCACTACACATTGTATGTAAATTTTTTTTATATATATTTGCATTATATTAATAAAAATACTATGATATAAAAATATATCAATTTATTATATGTATTGTTAAAATAATATATATTACAAAGTAATTTTATATGTATACATACAATTTACTTTTTTTACATTTATTGTGTCTATATATATATATATATATATATATATATATATATATATATATATATATATATATATATATATATATATATATATATATATATATATATATATATATATATATATATATATATATATATAAACATTACATTTATTGTTAAAAATAATATATATTAAAAAGTTTAAAAAACATTAAAAATAAAAATAATAAAATATAAAATAATATAAAATATATAAATTTATTACATTCCTT
Source organism: Gobio gobio (assembly GCF_949357685.1). Lineage (NCBI taxonomy): Eukaryota > Metazoa > Chordata > Actinopteri > Cypriniformes > Gobionidae > Gobio > Gobio gobio. Next base: position 2,817,557 of record NC_137101.1, on the reverse strand, counting down.
GTTAAAATAATAAATAGTTCATTTTATTTATATAATAATATATTATAATTTATATAATAATAAAAAAATAAAAAATAAAAAAAAAATATATATATATACACAATTTTCATTTTTTAACATTAACTGTGTGTGTGTGTGTGTGTGTGTGTGTGTGTGTGTGTGTGTGTGTGTGTGTGTGTGTGTATATATATATATATAAAATTACACTGATTGTTAAACATTTATATATATCAAAAAGTGAAAAGTATAAAAAATATATTTAAAAAAAGTATATACATTTTTTGAACAATATCTGTTGCATGCAAGTAGCCGTTGTATGAACTATGATTGCAAATGTAACTGGACGATGTGGGCATTTGTTGTAACTGTAATAAACACGGGATCATGTCTAATATTTATAAGCACTGTAGGGCAAAAAAAATAAATAAATAAATCAGACTTTAAAAACCTTTGCACAGACGCCAAATCACATGACATTCAGTTCCAGAACCACCGTCCGGCGGCTTTACAGAGGATCCAAACAAATGAAACAAAAACAACTTCAGATATGAACATGACTTTCTGTTTAGATTTAATGGAATTCCTTTGGGAACTAATATTACTGTTATGAACACACACACACACACACACACACACACACACACACACACACACACACACACACACACACTGAATGGACCCGGAGCAGGTGAGCGCAGGTCACAGGACCCGAACTGATCCGCTCAGAGCATGAGAACCAGCTCACACTGGGGCAAAGTTCATCACACACACACACACACACACACACACACACACGTGGGCGGGGCTGGAGACGGGATTACCAGTGTAACCGTGTGGTAGAGTTGCATCAGCCAGAAGCAGCAGGAAGTGTTTGTCTGACACCAGTTTGACACGGATCACTTCATAAACGCACCTGAACTTTCCTCTCGAAAAGATACAGTTTCAGCCAATCCACTACATACAGATCAGATTATGAGCCCATTGGGAAATATTTATTCTTGTTTTATGCATAAATTCACTTAATTTAGATGAATATTTGTTATTTGTCTTTATTTTACAGTGTCCTTGTTGCATATATTACATGTACTCACTGTAGTAATAACTCTAAATTATACATAATTACATGCAACTAACCCTCAACCAAACCCTGTAGTAAGTACATGGAGTAAATATTACTCAGTGCTTAAATATATAATTACACTGGAACAGTGACAGCTTCAAATAAAGTGTAACTGAACATTTTCACTAAATAAAAACTGTATATTTAATATTAATTTACAAACTCTAAAATAACTTTGCTTTTCAAAACTGTGCAATTGAGTAAAATATGTTGTAAAAATACATAGTAAGTTAATATATATATTGATTAGTAATATATTCAAGTGAAAAAAATTATAAAATCTTTTAAAAATAAAATTATAAAATTATTTTAACAATGAAGGTTGCAAGTAGCAATTTGCATTCTTTGCTAATTTGTTTTTTAAAAATTTAAATATATATAAAAAATATTTTGTACTTTAAAAATAATATGCATTTTTTTCACTTTAATATATTTTATATATATTAATACACTATATATTATAATATTACCATTTAATATATATTTTAATATTAATAAAAGACAAAAATTCTAAAATAAATTAAAGTGAAACTTTTTAAAACTGTACAATCAAGTAAAATATGTTGTAAAAATATTAATATATATATAAAATAGTAATATTAAAATATATTGTATGTAAATTTATATTACTTAGTAATATATTAAAGTGAAAAAATATACATATTTTAAAAATATAAAATCTTTTAAAAATAAGTATATCTACATTTTTTATTATTTTAACAATAAATGTTGCTCGTTATTCTTTGCTTAAGTGTAATTTGCTTAATTTTTTTATTAAAAAATAAAAATATATATATATTTATTTTTGTCCTTTTACAAGACACAGATTCTAAAATAAATTCAGATAAGTAAAAATATTAAAAACATATTAAAATATATAGTATGTATATATATCATATATATTAATTAGTAATATATTCAAATGAACAAATTATACATCTTTGTAAAAATATAAAATCTTTTAAATATCCCTTTATCTCAATTTTTATTTATTTTAACAATAAATGTTGCTCTTGTTATTCTTTGCTAAAGTGTAATTTGTTTTAAAAAAAAATATTATACAATTTTTTAAAAATGTAGTTTTAAAAGATTTTGTACTTGTAAATAATATGTATTTTTTTCAATTTAATATATTACTAATCAATATATTAATACACTATATATTCTAATATTACAATTTTATATATATTTTAATACACATTTTAATATTTAGTTGCATATATATATATATATATATATATATATATATATATATATATATATATATATATATATATATATATATATATATACACAAATAAAATAGCTAGACAGGGATAATAATATATAATTTAAAGGGTTAGTTCACCCAAAAATGAAAATTCTGTCATTAATTCCTCACCCTCATGTCATTGGACACCCGTCAGACCTCCGTTCATCTTCAGACACAAATGAAGATATTTTAGTGTAAATCTGATGCTCTGAAAGGCCTCCATTGGCTCAATGCACTGTTCACTCTCAAGACCCTTAAAAGACACTAAAGACGTCGTTACAAAGTCCATCTCACTACAGCGGCTCTACAATAACTTTATGAATCGGCGACAATAGTTTTTGTGCGCAAAAAAACCCTAAATAACGACTTATATAGTGATGACGATTTCAAAACACGGCCTCATGAAGCTTCGAAGCGTTATGAATCACTGAGTCGATTCATGATTCGGATCGCGTGTCAAACTGCTGAAATTTGGCGATTCAAACTGCTGAATCGACTCACTGATTCATAACGCTTCGAAGCTTCATGAGGCCGTGTTTTGAAATCGTCATCACTATATAAGTCGTTATTTAGGGTCTTTTTGTGCACAAAAACTATTCTCGCCGATTCATAAAGTTATTGTAGAACCACTGTAGTGAGATGGACTTTGTAACGACGTCTTTAGTGTCTTTTAAGGGTCTTGAGAGTGAACCGTGCATTGAGCCAATGGAGGCCTTTCAGAGCATCAGATTTACACTAAAATATCTTCATTTGTGTCTGAAGATGAACGGAGGTCTGACGGGTGTCCAACGACATGAGTGGAAGTAATTAATGACAGAATTTTCATTTTTGGGTGAACTAACCCTTTAAGAGCTAGTGTGATTGATGTATTTCTCAGTTATGGTTTAATAACTACAGGCCGGTCTGAGAGTAACACACGAGTACAGAAGCACGAAAGCGCCACATAACCGCCTCTGATCAGCGAGGGCTCAACAAACAGACGCTGCTTCATGACTCCGAGGTCTCTCGCCGTCACCGAGGTGCCACATTTCTGCCCGTCTGACGGCTCCCAGTATTCGGCATCTGAGCGTCTGGAGCCCAGCGCTGACCGCCAGACCCAACGTGTGACATTTTCCCAGTGACCCTTCCTGCCCGAGAGATCCCGAATTTAGTTTTCCCCTGAAAATGCTAGTTAAAGGTGCAATATGTAAGATTTTTGGGTTAAAGCTACACTGTGTGACATTTCCCCCCATCTAGCGGTTAAAAGGTATATGACCATCCAGTGAATATTAGTTTCTTATTCCGATTTCGTTTTAACTCCTACGGTGGCCGATTTAGTCCAAGATTAAAATGGCTTCCAGTTCGACCTCGTCCACATTCGACACGAGTGTTAAAACGCGAAAGGCGAAGCTTGAATTTACGGGTATGTCCCTCTTTGGCTAATGTACTTTCAAGATGGAGGGGCAACATGGCGACCCGCATTCGAACCCTCACCCGTATGTATTTACAATGGCATATTATAAACTTACGAGAATACTTTATTACTTGAAAGAAGTAAATATACATTAATGAGCACATATATTTTTGAAAGTGTTTTTAGCTAAGAATAAACTAAAAAAGTTACACAGTGTAGCTTTAAAATATCCCAAATCCACTAGAGCAGTGTTATACATTGTTTCAAAACACGGCCTCATGAAGCTTCGAAGCGTTATGAATCAGTGAGTCGATTCAGCAGTTCAGAGCGTTATGAATCAGTGAGTCGATTCAGCAGTTCAGAGCGTTATGAATCAGTGAGTCGATTCAGCAGTTCAGAGCGTTATGAATCAGTGAGTCGATTCAGCAGTTCAGAGCGTTATGAATCAGTGAGTCGATTCAGCTGTTTGAATCGCCAAATTTCAGCAGTTTGACACGCGATCCGAATCATGATTCGACTCACTGATTCATAACGCTTCGAAGCTTCATGATGCCGTGTTTTGAAATCGTCATCACTATATAAGTCGTTATTTAGGGTTGTTTTGCGCACAAAAACTATTCTCGCCGATTCATAAAGTTATTGTAGAACCACTGTAGTGAGATGGACTTTGTAACGACGTCTTTAGTGCCTTTTAAGGGTCTTGAGAGCGGGATAAGCAAAGCCTGTGATTTTACTCGAATTTACTGACTTATCTCCCGGATATGATGTCAAGACTTGTAAATGTTTTTTTCGTTATAGATATAGCTGTATGAAATTATAAACAGTCGTGTCGATATCATTTTGATTGTTTTATAGTAATAAAAATAATTTAGTTCAGTTAGAGAAC
>NC_137101.1:2805406-2807906 GCF_949357685.1 Gobio gobio | reverse complement strand
GGGGAGAATAAACGTGACCCTCGACCACAAAACCAGTCATAAGGGTCAATTTTTTTGACATTTATACATCATAAATAATCTTTCCACTGATGTGTGGTTTGTTATGAGAGGATAGAGATACAAATATTTGAAAATCTGGAATCTGAGGGTTCAAAAATGTCAAAATATTGAGAAAATCACGTTTAAAGTCGTTAGCAATGCATATTACCACAAAATAATGTCTTCATGGGACATGATCTTAATATCCTCATGATTTTTAGCATAAAAGAAAAATGAATTTGCAATGGTTCAGGGTTTCTACAGGTTTCACCAAGTCAAATTTAAGACTTGTTAAGACCATTATGAATGAAATTTAAGACCTATAAAGGAAATGCAGTCGCAAAGTAAACTTATTTATTCAAATTGAACAATTCGATAAGCTTGTACGATAAACGTGCACTTCCCCATAGCTCAATCCCACCAGGATATTTTTGGGGTGATTTTTGAGATCAAAATGACTGAATTTGTGGTGGTAATTTGCAGAAATTAGGCTACCACATTTACTGTATTATTGTTAAATTCACAATAGTCACACAAAAAAAACATTCTAAAGAGCATTTCAGTGAGCATTAGAGGTAGCGTTACATGGACGTGGGAAAATTAAGACCTGTTTAAAACGATTTAAGACCTAGAACTCAATACTTCTGCGATGTTAAGACTTTTTAAGGCCTAAAATGTTGATTTTAAAATTCTAGACTTTTTAAGACCCTGTGGTTGGAGAAAGGGGAGAATAAACGTGACCCTCGACCACAAAACCAGTCATAAGGGTCAATTTTTTTGACATTTATACATCATCAGGGTTCCCACTCTTTTTCAGCGATCATTTTCCAGGACTTTTCCAGGATATTTAAAATTTTACTACAGTGAGAATAAAAGACAAGGATCACTCCTAAAGTAATATATTGCTCTCTAAGTCTTTAAAAAGGCGCACAGTTTATTGCCATGACTTAACTATAAAATCAGTTTTTAATATGAGCTCTTAATCATACATTATGACTAAGGAAGCTTGTTTCCGCCACAAAAAAAAAAAAAAGGGTAATTGCAACATATCTTGCTATTCTGAATTTTTCTTTTTTCCCTCAAACTTTTGGACTTTATGTCAATTCTGAGAAAAGTAATAATTGCAAGATATAAACTCGATATTGCGAGAAAAAAAGTCAGAATTTCGCAATTCTGACTAAATCTCAAAATAATTCTGAGTGAGATCCCACCCCTATGGGCGTTGGTTATGGGGTTATGGGGTTGAAAACATGCAGAACTGGCTCCTTTAGTCTATAGCCTTTGGCCAAAAATCCTCAGATGACACAAAATGACGGTATTTGCGTCATCTGAGGATTTTTTTCCAGAGATAAAATGCATAATTCTCTGGTCTCAGGGGGATATGAGGGGGGAAAGTACCATAATTCAAATATACTACCGGGTTTCTACTGATACAAAGCCTAATGCTAAATCACTGAAGTTACCCTTTAAAATAATTTTCCAGGACAACAACAAGTTTTTCCAGGACATTTTACATTTTCTCTAACTTTCCATGTGTTTTCCAGGACTGGAAAATTTATCATACATTTTCCAGGTTTTCAAGGTTTTCCAGGACAAGTGGGAACCCTGATGATAAATAATCTTTCCACTGATGTGTGGTTTGTTATGAGAGGATAGAGATACAACTATTTGAAAATCTGGAATCTGAGGGTGCAAAAAAAATCAAAATATTGAGAAAATCACGTTTAAAGTCGTTAGCAATGCATATTACCACAAAATAATGTCTTCATGGGACATGATCTTAATATCCTCATGATTTTTGGCATAAAAGAAAAATGGATAATTTTGACCCATGCAATGCATTGTTGGCTATTAATACACCCGTGAGACGTGAGCTCCAGGGTCACATTTACAAAAGTGTGGTAAGGGCCGTCCGTGTTGTTTCTGTTAGTAAGTGTTGTCTGCATCTGCCTCAAGGTCCCCGTGGCCCTCAGACCAAACAAAAGAAATCCTCCCACAGCGGTTTTGACATTTAAGAGCAACTCGAAGGCCAAGAACTCCTTGGAAACACAAAATGTCACAAACTCCACCACCCCTGATCTAACCCTCAGCTAACCAGACTAGGGGTGCACGATATATCGATTTAATATCGTTATCGCGATATCACGTTGCCCGATATTATATCGTAAGTCTCGCGATAATTATGCGATATTTCGTTTATGACGAATTGAGACGCGTTTCACTGTATATACTTTCTTTATCGGATCTATTTTTTTTAAAACCGGGTCCCTCCTACTCGCTCCAAAGCTAACCGTCACTCTCTCACTTCTCTCTCGCTCTACACACACACACACACACTTGTCGGGCCGGCTCGACGCACACACCAGCGCACAACAAAACGAAGAGAAAGAAAAGAAAGGACCTAAAGAGAGAGCGAAGGGAGCAAAAGAAAGAACACAAAAGTAGAAAATGAGTGTTGCTC
>NC_137101.1:2797906-2800406 GCF_949357685.1 Gobio gobio | reverse complement strand
TTATATCAAAGTGCACGTCCTCGATGCGTGATTTGCTATTTAAAAAAAACGACGCGGGTTTTCCGATTTATTTGGTAAATCGAGGACGCGCGCTATGAGTCTGACAAAACGCACGCTTTTAACGTGTAGGCTAAACAGGTTAACCAAAAAGGCAGGGCAAACTTGTGTTTGAAGTATCCAAACAGACGAAAGAACGCGCTCTTTCCTTGGTGTTCTCAAAATTGCATGCTTACTTTTTAGGGCACACCTCTTATAAAGTAACGTTACATATTGTTGACCATCTTTTTAAGTCATTACACTATTTACTACGATACACTATGATTATAAGAATTAAATTAAATCAGTATCAACAAAATCCATCTTACCATTTATTAAAATCCACTTACACTGTAATTACAATTGCCTAAATAATGTCCTTTTTAGATTTATGTTCTAAATATAATATTTTAATTATAGAAATATGAAATTATTCCAGGCCTATGAATCTATAAAACTGCCGGTATATTTGGCGGCGTGAGTGGATTCTAGAATCATTGAACTGTTCTAACCGACGAGAACGAAACCTATACTTAGTTTGAATCTATTTTTGTAGGAAAAATAGAGCAAAACTGTAAAAAATTACAACTTGTTGTTTATTGAACTGTTGTATAAAATTAATATCGCATTTTGAAATTGTGCTGATATAGGCTACTCTGGAAAAGAGCACTCTTGCTCGTATGATAATGCTTAACTCCTAATTTCCTCTTTAATTACTTTCAAACAAATTTTTATTTTTATGCACGTTATTAGCCTATTAATAACTATTTGTTATTGTGGGGGGGCGGCAAATTTTTTGAGGTACTCACAGGGAACAGCACAATGGGAACGGTGAGGGTCACCGCCGTCAGGACAGCCAGACGCACCATCAGGAGCAGCGTGTCGAACTTATACACCTTCGTGAAGGTGTGAAGCAGCTCCGCCTCCACATGATCTGAGAGAGAGAGAGAGAGAGAGAGAGAGAGAGAGAGAGAGAGAGAGAGAGAGAGAGAGAGAGAGAGAGAGAGAGAGAGAGAGAGAGAGAGAGAGAGAGAGAGAGAGAGAGAGAGAGAGAGAGAGAGAGAGAGAGAGAGAGAGAGAGAGAGAGAGAGAGAGATTTTTTTTTTTAGTGCTGGGCATCGATTAAAAAAAAAATAACTAATTAAACACACTTTTTTCTGTAATTAATCGCGATTAATCGCAAGTTTTTAATATTTTACGTTTTTTATATTTTGATATTGTAATAATTTCAGTTACTCTCCAAATTAATGTATAAACAATTTAAAGACAGCATATTTTAAATATGTGTTGTATTGTCATATTTTTATGAATGAAGGCCAGTATCACTGATACTAAAGTCTCTATGAAACATTAATGACGTTACATTACAGTATAACTGAAAGCTCCCAATTTCAACATTTATTAGGCTTTAAAAAACAGCTTTTAATTTAAGTGAACTTAAAACAATCTTTACACAAACCCAAAATAATAAATGTTATATTTACCCATGGCCTTCCCTGTTATACATATACAGAAATGTAATAGTTATCTTTCTTAACTGCATAAATAATAAATGAAATATAGATGAATCATCATTAAAGCGAATCTTTTCTCTGTTCCCGTTGTTCCTTGATGAACATTAATGACATCATCATCAGTGCTACTGTCACTTTAAGAACAGCCGCGGATCTCACGCGCTGTCCCGCGCATCTCATTTCCTCACAACTCTTCAAGTTCATTTAAGACGTTATTTAACTCATTTAAGACTCTAATATGAGAATACTCAAATCCTCTGTGTTATTGTTTGTTCAAGAGCAAAAGAGAACTCGATGTGAGCAGGAAACTGACGCGGGTCTATCTATGCGTCGAGTGTGTGTGTGTGTGTGTGTGTGTGTGTGTGTCCCTTGATTAGCTGACATGAGACGCATCCACACAGACAGGACACTGACACACACACACACACACACACACACACACACACAGGACATTGGCATACAGCGCGCTCTCTTGTGTCTTGTCGCGCTTGGAAGCATTTACATGAATAAGAGCGTGATGATCATGTAACGCTAAGCAAAAATGGATATAAAAACGGACGCTGCGTTATTTGCGTTAAATATTTTAATTGCGTTAAGCTGAAAAAATTAATCGCCCGCGTTAACGCGTTAATTTGCCCAGCCCTAATTTTTTTTTATTGTATAGTGTTATGAATGCTTTGGCAATGTAAAGATTTCTTTCACCATGCCAATAAAGCTATTTGAATCTTGAATCTTGAGAGAGAGAGAGTCAAGGTAACAAGTAACTTCTCGACTGGAATGTGTGATGGCGTGAGAGCGCTGAAGGTGTGTCTGGAGTGTGTGTGAGTGTGTGTAACGCACCATAGAATGTGAGGTAGCCGAACAGGGCGGAGAGCAGGTACATCACCAGCATCGCCAGGATGGAGAGGTTTGACACCGTCTGCATCTTCTTCCGAGAGCGGCTGCAGTGA
>NC_137101.1:2765406-2792906 GCF_949357685.1 Gobio gobio | reverse complement strand
ATGAGTTTAGTTCAATTGTAATACATTAAGCATTTAAGCATTACATAACCCTCTGTCACTTGAACTGACATTATTTTGTTTTTGACATTAAAAATACACGAAAGAGAGCAAAATTCACTTTTTTTGTTTGTTTTTTAAAAACGTTTTTGTAACTTTGTATTTCTGTTTTAGTCAGTAGGCCATATCAGGTTAAGCTTAAGCTTCAATTAAGTTTATTTATTTATTTTAATTTCAGTTAACATTTGTTTAATTTCAAGTAATAAAGATTTTTAGTGAACTATTATAACCCTGATTCTTTATTGAATGTGTGTCAGATACTGGTCTTTCCTCCTGACTATGAATTAAATGGGAATGAAATGAAATACAGTTTATTGTGTAACCAAAAACGAATACTTTTAATTATAAACCAGCTGGAAATACACCGGGACTCTTATTTTGAAATGTCAGCGCCTTATTATTGCAGTTGCAGGAGCTCATTCAAGTTCAGGAGTATATGCATTGTTACAACCGTCTAAAACATATTACTATATAAACATCGTAAAGTAAACATTGTCATTATTCATCAGCATTAGTTCATAAACAATTGCCTGGCATAAATGTGTGTTATTCAGTGATTGTGAGCCGCTCTGGAGCGCCGGATTGGGGCGCAACAGCTCCGTGTTTTCCAGCGTTCATATCAAATGTGCGCATCTGTTACACAGGACATCAGTTCTGATCTCTTCCCTAATCGTCCCTCCCTAACATTTTCGTCTCGTTTTTAATTGTTGATGAAAATGACAGTTGATTTTCGCCATAGTTTTTGTCATCCAACACTAGTTTTTATTTAGTTATAATCTCGTTTATTATGAACACTTCACAATAACAATCAGGGTTATGCATTTATCTATGGTTATAAACCCACAAACACTTGTTCAACACTTACCCAGAACTCTCCTCCAGCCCGAGGAAGGCCCGAATCACCTCTGGCAGCTCGTATTTCACGATGAACAGGTAGCTGGACATGGCTGAAGACAAACCAAGCACATTACGTCACTTTTGGGCTCTACTAGAGCAGGATTTCCTGCTTGAATGTTGATTATTTTCCTCATATCCTCCATTGTTGCGGCTCCTCTCTTCCCAGTCTGCCAGTAACGCTCTGTTTAGTTGAAGCCCCGCCTTCTGAAAAGCACACTGTGCTCTGATTGGTCGGCTGGAGCAGTGTGTTGTGATTGGTCAAGCGCTTCCAGCGTGTTTGGGAAATGTCCCGCCCCTCATCATAACACACTACTAACTAACTCAACCAGGCCCCGCCCCTTTATTCTGCGCATTAATTATTCAAATGAGGAATACTGACATTACACAATAGAGCAAGATGGAGGAAAGGCATAATCGACGGCAACTGTACCTCCTATGTTCTGCAGAGTTATAGATCCAAATGCTGCCATTTTTCCCGGCCATCCGAATGCTCTTTCTCCGAGCTTCTCATAGATTAGCGATCCTGCAGCCGGAGGATATTATATTTTATAGCATCAACTGAATGTTTCATATATAAATGTGTGTGTTTGCAATCTTTCGACAAGCTCACCTCCTTCTTTGGCCGTCACAAGTAACAAGTGAACGGAGTACAGCGACAGGATCGCCACTCCCAGCAGGAGGATTCTGGAAAAACATCGGGAAAAGTCAGACACTGTATAAAACAACAGTTAAATACATAGAGCTACCTAGCTAACAGCAAGGTTCTCTCAACCTTATGAGCAAACGTTCTTCCTGTAACGTTAATAGAACGTTCGTTCAACGTTATCGGGTATTTGATAATGTTCTCAGAACGTTCTGTCAAGGTTCTCTCAATGTTACGAACAAACGTTCTTCCTGTAACGTTAATAGAACGTTCGTTCAACGTTATCGGGTATTTGATAATGTTCTCAGAACGTTCTGTCCAGGTTCTCTCAACGTTATGAACAAATGTTCTTCCTGTAACGTTAATAGAACGTTCATTCAACGTTATCTGGTCTTTAATAATGTTCTCAGAACGTTCTGTCCAGGTTCTCTCAACGTTACGAGCAAATGTTCTTCCTGTAACGTTAATAGAACGTTCATTCAACGTTATCTGGTCTTTAATAATGTTCTCAGAACGTTCTGTCAAGGTTCTCTCAACGTTACGAACAAACGTTCTTCCAGTAACGTTAATAGAACGTTCGTTCAGCGTTATCTGGTCTTTGATAATGTTCTTAGAAGGTTCTGTCAAGGTTCTCTCAATGTTACGAGAAAACGTTCTTCATGTAACGTTAATAGAAAGTTAATTCAACGTTATCTGGTCTTTAATGTTCTCAGAACGTTCTGTCAAGGTTCTCTCAATGTTACGAGAAAACGTTCTTCATGTAACGTTAATAGAAAGTTCGTTCAACGTTATCAGGTCTTTGATAATGTTCTTAGAACGTTCTGTCAAGGTTCTCTCAACGTTAAGAAGAAACGTTCTTCCAGTAACGTTAATCGAACGTTCCTTCAAAGTTATCTGGTCTTTAATAACTTTCTCAGAACGTTCTGTCAAGGTTCTCTCAACGTTACGACCAAACGTTCTTCCTGTAACGTTAATAAATGTTCGTTCAACGTTATCTGGTCTTTGATAATGTTCTCGGAACGTTCTTTCAAGGTTCTCTCAACGTTACGACCAAACGTTCTTCCTGTAACGTTAATAGAATGTTCGTTAAACGTTATCTGGTCTTTAATAATGTTCTCAGAACGTTCTCTCAATGTTACGAGAAAACATTCTTCATGTAACGTTAATAGAACGTTCGTCCAAAGTTATCTGGTCTTTGATAACGTTCTCAAACTGTTATTTATTCATCGTTTATGTAACGTTTTTATCTGAAACTGTACGTTCATCTTACAATTTTTAAATGTTACTACTTGCTTGCATGTCGATCACATGGTCTCTTCCTGCCTAAGTGGGCGGTTCTTGACTAAAATAAGATGAAATATGGGCCAGATTTGCTGATCAGGCTATGGGGAATGACTCCAAGTGTCTTTATCAACACACATCTTTTCTGTAAGATCACATGTTGCTGTGCAATGCTCTAAAATACTCTTGTGTAAGTCAGAGCTTCTTCGACACATTTAGGATCATCTTATATCGCCTGACATTAACTGGGGTTTATTTTGGAAAGGTTTCTAAATGCAGGGTGCAGATATACGTGTCTGCCCGCACACAGAGCTAATGCTAATGAGCCAATGCTAAAGATGATTAATCACATCCAAAATAAAGGTTTGTGTTTACAAAATATATGTGTATATGTAAATACACACACATGCATGTATATACTTAAGAAACATTTGTATGTATATACTGTAAATATATTAATATCATTATAAATGAATATAAATATTATATATATTATATAAAAAACCACAGAAGCAGACAGCCAATATGGGGAAGTCCCAAAGTTTTAAAGTAAACCTGACTCTCCATTTTCTTCCACCCCAGATAGAGGATTTCATCTTTATTTTTTATTTCTTTTCATTCCTATTATAACGGTTTTAATTCACTTACGAGTATTTTAATTTAATTTCTGTGTAAAGCACTTTGAATTGCCACTGTGTATGAAATGTGCTATACAAATAAACTTGCCTTGCCTATTTAAATATAGCAAATGTTTCTTAAGTATATACATGCATGTGTGTGTATTTACATATACATATAATAATTATACACATATATTATGTAAACACAAAACTTTATTATGTATGATTCACGATTAATGATTTGACAGCACTAGTTTTTATTTTTTCATTGTTGTGCGTTCCATATTCTATTATTAATTGCTGTGATATAGAATTAATATTGTTTTATTGTATTAATATTAATAATAATGTTGTAATAAATCATTATTATGATTTCAAGGTGACTCTAACTGGTTTTAATAAAATAAAAAAAATAAAATAAAAAATAAATTTTTTATATATATATATATATATATATATATATATATATATATATATATATATATATATATATATATATATATATATATATATAAAAAATTTTATTTTATTTTTTTAATTATTTTATTAAAACCAGTTAGAGTCAGTTTGAAATCATAATATTAATTATTGAATATAATATTAATTCAATATTATATATTAATTCATATATTATATATTAATATAATATTAATATATTAATTAATATTATATATTAATTAATTCAATATTAATTCAATATTATATATATATATATATATATATATATATATATATATATATATATATATATATATATATATATATATATATATATATATATATATATATATATAAATAGTATATAAAATATATAAAAATATATTGCCAATAAAAATAAAATATATACATAATAGTAGTAACCATTGCAAACAAATCCAAACAGTATTATATTATGAAAACAAAAATATGAATAAAAACAAACAAAATAAATGAGAATATATGATAAATCAAATATTTTTTACGTTTAAAAATGTTATTACATATTTTAATTTACACAAACTGTGAATATACTACATATTATATATATATATATATATATATATATATATACAGTTTTTTTAAATGTTTTAAAATATGTTTTTTCTTGGTTATGTGAACGTTAAAGGAACATTCCATTTGATAATTTTTGCAAACATTATGTGAACGTTACTTTTGAACGTTTTTTGAACATTTAAACAAATATTACAACCGTTTTTGTGCTAACACTTGGAGAACATTAGAGCCCAGATAACTTTGGTAACCAGCAGGTCACGTTTAATTCCCGCTCCGCTGTAGACACACTGAATGACAGGAAGATGAATCTTCAGGAGGGGTTAATGGCGGTTGGGTCACTCGACACCGCCTCCTGCGGCTCACAGAACAGAAATAACCGTCTGACATGAGCATTAGAGACTGAATGAGCCATGCGGGAATGACCGCGGACCGAACGCCGCTCAGGTGACCGTTAACTCTAAAGGTGTGTGTCCGTCGTTTCCTCCTGCTGTGGCGGGTCAGTGGGACGGCAGCCATTCACAGCTGACCGCTGTCAGTCTCTCACACACACACACACACACACACACTCTGAACAGCAGACGTGAGCCGTTGAGCTAAATATAGCCGTATGTGCGATGTGTGCGGTGTAGCATGTCACAGACACCAGCTCTGGCCCTGCTGTTCGCCAGCACATTCTCTGAGAAGATCCTCTCTCGGGGTTTCTGGAAGTACCACATTGGCTACTGACAACTCTTTATTGATTTATTTATAATGGTTTCAAAATTAACAAATCATTGAATTTTTTTTATTTCATTTGAATGCTGTGTATTTTTACTGTCAGGCTGCAGCAAGCATTCAAAGTTTTGGGATGGATGGATGGATGGATGGATTATGGACGGATGGATGGATGGACGGATAGATGGATTATGGACGGATGGATGGATGGACGGATAGATGGATAATGGATGGATAGATGGATGGATGGACGGACTGATAGATGGATGGATGGATGGACGGATAGATGGATGGACAGACGGACGGATAGATGGATGGATGGACGGAGGGATAGATGGATGATGGATGGACTATGGATGATGGATAAATATATGGATGGACGGACGAATGGACGGATAGATGAACGGATGGACTATGGATGATGGATGAATGGATGAATTATTGACAGATGGATTATGGATGATGGATGATAGACGGACGGATGGACGGATTGATGGATGGATGGACGGATAGATGGATGGATGGATGAATGGATGAATTATTGACGGATGGATTATGGATTATGGATGATGGATGGACGGACGGACGGATTGATGGATGGATGGATGGATGGACGGATGGATGAATTATGGATGATGGATGGATTATGGATGGATGGATGGATGGATGAATTATGGATGGGTGAATGGATTATGGATGGATGGATTATGGATGGATGGATGATGGATGGTTGGATGAATTATGGATGGATGGATGATGGATGGTTGGATGAATTATGGATGGATGGATGATGGATGGATGGATGAATTATGGATGGATGGATGATGGATAGATGGATGGATGAATGGATGATGGATGGATGGATGAATTATGGATGGATGGATGGATGATGGATGGATGGATGGATGAATTATGGATGGATGATGGATGGATGGATGGATGGATGGATGGATGGAAGGTTGGATGAATTATGGATGGATGGATGGATGAATTATGGATGGATGGATGGATGGATGGATGGACGGATTATGGATGGATGGATGGATGAATTATGGATGGATGGATAGATGGATGGATGAATTATGGATGGATGGTTGGATGAATTATGGATGGATGGATGGATGGATGGATTATGGATGGATGATTTATGGATGGATGGATGAATTATGGATGGATGGATGGATGAATTATGGATGGATGGATGGATGGATGGATGGATTATGGATGATGGATGGACGGATGGATTATGGATGATGGATGGATGGATGAATTATGGATGGATGGATGGATGGATGGATGGATTATGGATGATGGATGGACGGATGGATTATGGATGGATTTAAATTGAATGATATAATTTTTTACAATTCAGCCATAGCAGGCATTAAAACTATTAGGGATGAAACGGTATGGAAATTTAACATCACGATTATAGTGACCCAAATTATCACGGTTATCAATATTATCACGGTTTTGTTCAAATGAGATGAAAGTGTTCAAAAAGAACAGATGCACACACTTAAAACATTTAAACAAGTTTTATATTTGAAAATCAACAAACAAATAAATCAAGCAGCTCTATGCACTTTTTTAAGCTAGATTCTATTCTGTGCGATTTCCTTCCTTATAATGGCCGTCGTCAATAGCAACGCATAACGCATAAATAATAATAATTTGTCGTAAATATAATCTCTAATATTATCTCTGTAAATATATTCAAGCAATATTCTCATCAGTGTTCACCAATGATGCATTTTAATCTAGCATATTTTTGTGTAAGAGCCCAAACAGTAGGCCTATCCTAGTGAAATATGCATATTTCCATATGATTTGACAGTTTATTTTATTAAATATCAAAAGGTGTGTATCATACCTGACACCTAGATGAACACCTCACAGTCAGTTTTATGACTGTCATTCCCTTCAAATGCTATTGAAGTCAGAAACGTGTATAACGTTACCAATGTTGTGTGTAACTTTAGAGACGGTCCCTAAATTCGCCAGCGTTATGCCAGTCTTATCAGATGCTCTGTGGATCTGCTGTTTGTTTTAAACCATTTTCGCTGCTGAAATAGAACAAAAACAGTCGACCACGGTATGATGAGTGAATCTCTTGCGTACATCGCACGTTTATCTCTGCTTTGAGAGATTTCAGCGATTGAGAGCGGCGCGCGCTCTGAACAAAACTCCGGCTAATCTGAACGCCTCTGATTATGAGACGACGCCGCTTTCATAAACTCAATAGAAACACGTGTAAGTGCTTATAATGCGCAACGCGATTATAACAGATGGCTTTTGAAAAGACTATAATAAGTTTAACAGTCAGAGCGGCAATAGTGTGCAGCCGAAATAACGTTACACCCGCAAATGGCGGTTGTTAATGTCAAGCCCTGATTATTATCCCTTAAATGTCACCCTAGTCTTGACTGAATGTGTTTGTTTGCGTCACGTTATTATTTCCCAGACGTAGTTTTGGTGAGGTCAAAGTCCACTTGCCTTGCGTTCGTAGTTTTGACGTGTTCCCCCTATTACAGCGACTTTCTTCTGGCATGTTCTTCAGACAGGGTGACTTCGATTAAATTTCCCTCAGGACTTTTGTAAAAGCCAAAATACCACACCTCAGATTTGGTCCTTTTAGAAATCTGAAAAATCTCCAGGCGCTGTCACTGCCTTCTGACATTTATTCCCATTCAAAAGACAGCAGTGCGCTGCGCCAGACTGACGCTGACTGGACATGATTTACCGCGAGTTTTCACAATCGTGATAATCACACGCGGTTTTAATGATAATTAAATTTTATACGATATTACTAACCGTCACTAAATTTTATCGTGGTTAATCGTGAAATCGGTAATCGTTTCATCCCTAATATATATATATATATATAAACAAAATTGTAAACATTTATATCATAAATTCATTTAATAAATAAAATAAATTTCACAAATAAAACATATACACATATATTTAAATTGTATATAATAAATACATAATAAATATGTGTATTTATACTTGTACATACAAGCATAAATAAATAAATCAGATCAGTATTCATCTGGCAACAAAACAACCAGGATCTCAATTAAAATCAAACAACCTAATTCACTCAATTAAACCAAATATTAATCAAAAAAGAAGAAATGCCAGTCCTAATATGACACATTCTAACATCTGCATTTCAGCAACTCCCTTAGGATTGGCTGAGAGTTCCATCACCTAATTAATATTCATGAGCCATGCTGATAAATTCTATTACTCGCCCCTCCCACTCTTCAGATCAAAGGGAAGAAACACTCACATGAACAGGATGATGCCGGTGTTGGCCATGGCGAAGGACAGTCCCAGAATCCCACTGCCCATGATGGCGTTACTGAGGTTAAACACGGACATCCCGAACGACGTGTGACCCGGGTGCTGAGAGAGAGAGAGCGAGAGAGGGTTAACCAACAGAGAGAGATAGAGAGTATGGATATGCTTATGTGTTTCAAAACTAGAATCTTACATATTCTTCATGATATTCCTCATATTTCTTCTTCTTCATCATCCCATTGGTGAGAAACTTCTGGCTTTCGCCGTCGTCTTCATCCAGAAACTGGCTGTAATCGGCAACACCATGTTAGGACATTTCAAAGGTTGTCATTTATTTGAGTTTGTCCACATATGGGCATCACTTCCTTCCCATCAGGCCGAGTGTCACAATGTTCTGGACATCAAACAGCGTCAGGGTTAAACACACACAGCGGAGACTGACCTGTTGATGGTGGCCTTCTCTGAATCGATGGGCTCTGTGAAGTCCACGCTGCTCTCATCGTCCGCCTCCACGCTCACGTTCTTCAGCTCCATTCGGTCCATGTCTACAGCCGTGAGGAAGGATTTAGTCTCCGGGGGGGAAAGAACTGGAAAACACAAGCGGAGAAGTTCGGTTAGAGCTGGAATCGACGGACGTTCCCATTACATTTCAAAGTTCTCTGAACATTCTAAAAACATTTAAAAAACGTTAGACAAACGTTTCAGGAAAAAAACTTTCCATGAATGATGAATAAATCATGTTTTTGTGCTAATGTTCTGAGAAGATAACTTTGAACGAACGTTCTATTAACGTAACTGGAAGAACGTTTGCTCGTAACGTTGAGAGAACCTTGACAGAACGTTCTGAGAACGTTATTAAAGACCAGATAACTTTGAACAAACGGTCTATTAACGTTACTGGAAGAAAGTTTGTTCATAACGTTGAGAGAACCTTGACAGAACGTTCTGAGAACATTATTAAAGACCAGATAACTTTGAACGAACGTTCTATTAACGTTACTGGAAGAACGTTTGCTCGTTATGTTGAGAGAACCTTGACAGAACGTTCTGAGAACGTTATTAAAGACCAGATAACTTTGAAAGAACATTCTATTAACGTTACTGGACAAACGTTTGCTCATAACGTTGAGAGAACCTTGACAGAACGTTCTGAGAACATTTTTAAAGACCAGATAATGTTGAACGAACGTTCTATTAACGTTACTGGGAGAATGTTTGTTCGTAACATTGAGAGAACCTTGACAGAACGTTCTGAGAACGTTATTAAAGACCAGATAACTTTGAACGAACATTCTATTAACGTTACTGGAAGAACGTTTGCTCGTAATGTTGAGAGAACCTTGACAGAACGTTCTGAGAACATTATTAAAGACCAGATAACTTTGAACGAACGTTCTATTAACGTTACTGGGAGAATGTTTGTTCGTAACATTGAGAGAACCTTGACAGAACGCTCTGAGAACGTTATTAAAGACCAGATAACTTTGAACGAACATTCTATTAACGTTACTGGACGAACGTTTGCTCATAACGTTGAGAGAACCTTGACAGAACGTTCTGAGAAACTTTTTAAAGACCAGATAACTTTGAACGAACATTCTATTAACGTTACTGGAAGAACGTTTGCTCGTAATGTTGAGAGAACCTTGACAGAACGTTCTGAGAACGTTATTAAAGACCAGATAACTTTGAACGAACATTCTATTAACGTAACTGGAAGAACGTTTGCTCGTAACGTTGAGAGAACCTTGACAGAACGTTCTGAGAACGTTATTAAAGACCAGATAACTTTGAACGAATGTTCTATTAACGTAACTGGAAGAACGTTTGCTCGTAACGTTGAGAGAACCTTGACAGAACGTTCTGAGAACGTTATTAAAGACCAGATAACTTTGAACGAACATTCTATTAACGTAACTGGAAGAACGTTTGCTCGTAACGTTGAGAGAACCTTGACAGAACGTTCTGAGAACATTTTTAAAGACCAGATAATGTTGAACGAACGTTCTATTAACGTTACTGGGAGAATGTTTGTTCGTAACGTTGAGAGAACCTTGACAGAACGTTCTGAGAACATTATTAAAGACCAGATAACTTTGAACGAATGTTCTATTAACGTTACTGGAAGAACGTTTGCTCAAAACGTTGAGAGAACGTTCTGAAAACGTTCCGTCAGCTGGGAAGAAGCTAAAATATAAGATCTCTACATCCTTCCCAGACTCAAAATGAAAATTTCCTGATCATTTCCTCACCCCCATCTCATCCAAGATGTCTTTCTTTCTTCAGTCGAAAAAATTAAGTTCTTGAGGAAAACATTCCAGGATTTTTCTCCATATAATGGACTTCAATGAGAACTAACGGCTGAAGGTCCAAATCAATGCAGGAAGGGCTTCAGAGGCTCTGCCAGATCCCAGACGAGGAATGGGATATATTTCCACCTACATCACGTGACCTTCCCGACGTGATGATGTAATTCGTTGTTAAGAAGCACCGAAGTCACGCATTTGAGATTAAAAAGCATAGATATACATAATAAACGCTAGATGTCTTACGGCGGAGTCTCTAACGTCATCAGTGGCGGCCATCTTGTCACAGGCAAGCTTTCTCTGTGGCTCCTGATGTAAGGCGAGTGATCTGAACACAAATACTCTCATCTCGCTGAAATCTGGACGGATTTACAAATGGTTTGGTTTCTTACCAACGTTATTAACGTGGCTATAATTCTGGACGCTTGAACAAATTATTCATAAGTATGCAGTGTCATAACTACATCTCTGACGTTTATAACAAATCAAACCGTTTGAAAAATCGGTAGAAAATTGTGCAAGTTATGGTTGATTAAAAAGTACACGCACCATTAAAACACAATGTTAGGAGTGAGCGAGCTGACTGTGACAAGATGGCCGCCAGGTGCGGACGCCGACCTCCATTGGCCGAGACATCTAGCCTTTATTATGTATATCTATGTAGTAAAAGTATATAAATGTTTATTTTTTCTTGAAAATGAGTCGGATGGTTTGTCTAGATCAGACTCCATTCCTCGTCTGGGATCTGGCAGAGCCTCTGAAGCCCTTCCTGCATTGATATGGACCTTCAGCCGTTGGTTCCCATTGAAGTCCATTATATGGAGAAAAATCCTGGAATGTTTTCCTCAAAAATGTTATTTTTTTCGACTGAAGAAAGAAAGACATGCGCATCTTGGATGAGATGGGGGTGAGGAAATGATCAGGAAATGTTCATTTTAAAGGGAACTAGCCTTTTTAAAACAGTAAATGTGCCGAAACTCTGGCAGGTGAACTTTTCCTTAGTTCAAGTGTCCATGAACTGATCCTGCGAAACAAGTCAATATAACAGCATCCAGAGCCAAAAGCATCGACTGAACCCCTGAACTTGTGATAAATCAATCCCTATAACCCTCAGCACATCACAAATCTGACCGGTTCTAGTTTCACCGTGCTAAAACACATCCTTGATGGTTTTTTTCCCGAACAGTTTCAAGGTTGGTTAGATATAAATGTATTGCCATTTTTATATTGCATTCAATTTTTAAATGTTCTTTCCTACATCCTAACGATACTGTTAAATACTGTATAGTTGTCAGTACACGTCAAGCTTTTCAAACCCGGACACACAAGTGGTTACCATGGTTACGAACAACAAAACTAACTTTTATTTGAGGAAATCGGTTTATAATCGGCTATTAGGTTTGAACTTATTGGTCCAGCGCTGCCTATTGATTTGAATAAATATGTCTATAATGGCTAACTTTGCTTTAAAGGTGCAATATGTAAGATTTTGGGGTTAAAATATCCCAAATCCACTAGAACAGTGTTATATATGTTGTTGACTTGTGTGCATTATCCCAAATGTTTGCAAGAATGTTTAAATCCAGAGAAATAAGTGATTTTAACCATCCGTGTGTCGCCTATCAGTGACATCATACCCGCATTACCCTCCGCTTTTATTTTGTAGTAACCATGGAAACCCCAAAGCCGCTTTAATATCTGATGTGTTTTATTAGACACTGTTTGGATCATTGATGGACAGAAACTCATCATTGTTCTCCAGCTCAACACAGTTAGTCTAATTGTGTAAATCTGGTGTTGTTGATTTATCGCCTAATATGATCTCGCTCTCCGCAGTGTGAACAAGTGTCTTATAGAGTCGCATTATAACATCACTTTAACACACTCACATGTGTGTGATATGATAAAACAGCGCTGCGTTACCACACACACACACACACACACACACGAGCGGAAGAAGAGGAAGCGCTCGTCTGGCAGAATAAAAGCCCCACCCAATTAAGTCATAAAGACACGCCTTTGTATTGAATAAGGGACATCTAGCGGCGGAAAATTACATATTGTGCCTTTAAGTGAACGCTCGAGATTAATACATTGATCATAAAGCAAGGCAAGCACGTCACGTGATAGCAGTATTCAGTGTGGGATTTGACTATTCATAGATTAAGTGTTTCTTCAAATGTGTCTCCGGGGGGCGGGATTAGACTAATCGACTAGCCGGTTACAAAATGGTTTCCGTTTAAAGGAACACACCGACTTTTTGGTACTTTGGCTTATTCAGCGTATCCCCCAGAGTTAGATAAGTCCATCAATACCATTCTCATCTCCGTGCCATAACTCTGTCTGACACACTCACCGCTAGCCTAGCTTAGCACAAAGACTGGAGGTAAATGGCTCCAGCTAGCCTAGCTTAGCACAAAGACTGGAGGTAAATGGCTCCAGCTAACCGACTACTCAACAAGTGACAAAATAACGGCAACATTTTCCTATTTACATGTTGTGATGTGTGTAGTTACATCGTGTACTAAGACCAACAGAAAAAGAAAAGTTGAGATTTTCTAGACCGATATGGCAGGAACTATACTCTCATTCCTGCGTAATAATCAACAGCTGTGAGCCGCCCCATGAGTGCAGCGGCGCAATGATATTACACAGTGCCTGAAAATAGTCCCCAGCACGCTTTCTGTGCAAGCAGGTTGTCACGTTTGTTATGTTGATGGAAGTTAACCTATTTTCAGGCACTGTGTAATATCATTGCGCCGCTGCACTCATGGGGCGGCTCACAGCTCTTGATTATTACGCAGGAATGAGAGTATAGTTCCTGCCATATCGGCCTAGAAAATCACAACTTCTCATTTTCCGTCTGTCTTAGTACACAATGTAACTACACACATCACAACATTTAAATAGGAAAATGTTGGCGTTATTTTGTCACTTGTTGAGCAGTCGGCTAGCTGGAGCCATTTACCTCCAGTCTTTGTGCTAAGCTAGGCTAGTTAGAGCCATTTACCTCCAGTCTTTGTGCTAAGCTAGGCTAGTTGGAGCCATTTACCTCCAGTCTTTGTGCTAAGCTAGGCTAGTTGGAGCCATTTACCTCCAGTCTTTGTGCTAAGCTAGGCTAGTTGGAGCCATTTACCTCCAGTCTTTGTGCTAAGCTAGGCTAGTTGGAGCCATTTACCTCCAGTCTTTGTGCTAAGCTAGGCTAGTTGGAGCCATTTACCTCCAGTCTTTGTGCTAAGCTAGGCTAGTTGGAGCCATTTACCTCCAGTCTTTGTGCTAAGCTAGGCTAGCGATGGGTGTGTCAGACAGAGTTATGGCACTGAGATGAGAATGGTGTGTATGGACTCCTCTAACTCTGGGGGATACGCTGAATAAGCCAAAGTCCCCAAAAGTCGGCGTGTTCCTTTAAAGGTGCACTATGTAACTTTTCAGTCCGCTAGAGGTCGCCTGTTCAAAACAAAGGCGTAGTTTGATGACGGCACGTTTGAGCGCGGATTCATGGGACATGTGGTCTTCACCTCAGCCGGTGGGAAAGAATCGGGATCGGACTCGGGCAGAAATCATGAGGATGTGATTATTAACGTTACTGTAGTGAAGGAGAAGCGAGTGTTGAGGAGCTGAGGAACCGCTGGAGCGATTGTTCATAAGATGAACGCAACACACGCCTCGCGAGCAGCGGGACTTTTATTATGCCACAGTCGCCGGCGCCACTTCCGGTCATGAGTGTGAGGTAACGCAGCTCTGCTGATCATATTAGACACATCTGAGTGTGTTGATGATGGGATGGCGTTACTCTGTGTGTTCTCTCAGCCGCTGCTATGACACTCGTTCACACTGCAGTGAGAGTAAAGCGTTTCTGCAGAATAACACCGCAAACTAACGCGGATATGATGTCATCGACAGGCCACGCCCTCACACGTCCCGGTTCCTCGGGTAAAAGAGCATCTCACGATTTACAAATAGTTGGAAACATTTGAGATATTGTAAGTACTCAACTGAACAAAATATATAACACTGGCCAAGTGGCTTTTGGATATTTTACTGAAAAAATCTTACATAGTGCAGCTTTAAACGCTTATGAAATAAGTCGTTGCGCACATCCCCAATTGCCATACCAGCTTCACAGACTGATTCAACAAATAAGAAAAAAAGACTAAAAATTATGTATTTACAAAACTATTGCACTCTAAAAAATGCTGGGTTAAAAACAACCCAAGTTGGGTTGAAAATGGACTAACCCAGCAAGTGGGTTGTTTTAACCCAGCGGTTGGGTTAAATGTTTGCTTAAAACAACCCAATCGCTGGATTAGATTGTTTTTAACCCAGCATTTTTTTAGAGTGTCTATATACAAGATTCTTTAAAAGTATTTGTGATAAAAATTTGGGCAGACCAAGAACGCATTGGTGCAAAACATCTTCTAAAAAGTGCAAAATAAACCCATGCTTTGGGTCTATTTTGCCATTTTTATGGACACTATAATAGTGAATATGGGTATTTTTGGAAAACGCTCATTAATAGCACTACAAAACTTGTCCTGTTGGTGGGTTTTACAGTCTTTAGCTAGCGGCTCAGATCTTCATCCACTCACTCACTGTGTGAAATTTCATCATTGCAATCGCACATGCCACTGTTGCTCGATTCAGGACTTATTCCCTGTTGAGTGCTGCTGTAGTTCTCCGTGTTTTGCTCCAGGTCCACATAAAGGCTGTGTTTGTTCAATGTTTGGGTTGAGGACTCGAGTATCTGTGCGTCCGATCCGCTCCATGACGCATGAGCTCTGGAATCAGCCGCGTTTAGCGCCGGTCCAGCACACACCTGTTATGAGCGCACAACACTCACTGGCCTCAGGTCAGCTATTTCCAGCCCATGTTAGGCACAAACCGTTCTGAAACCCATTTCCAATGAGACGGAGAGCATTACATAAGACTCAGATGAGCCAAAACACAGCCAAACCATTCTTGCACCCAATTACCCGCAATCCCACCAACACAAAGCCCTCATTGATATGATTCATAAATGCGTCCAGAGTGACGGCGAACTATAGACTCATGGAAAGCAGGACTGGGAAGCTTCTCTTGAACACAGATGTTGAAGATGAGAACAGTTTTGACTAGAGCTGCACCGTGACACATACAGACAGGGCTTATTGCTTTTAGAAAACTTTGGCAACAGTAATATACTTTCTTTAAATCCATCTATGATTGTTTATGGTTGACAAACAATGTCCCAGCCAACAGGGAACGTTCTCAGAACGTTCTGTCAAGGTTCTCTCAACGTTATGAGCAAACATAACATTAATAGCATGTTCGTTCAAAGTTATCTGGTCTTTGATAATGTTCTCAGAACGTTGTGTAAAGGTTCTCTCAACGTTATGAGCAAACGTAACATTAATAGAACGTTCGTTCAACGTTATCTGGTCTTTCATAATGTTCTCAGAACGTTCTGTCAAGGTTCTCTCAACGTTATGAGCAAACGTAACGTTAATAGAACGTTCGTTCAAAGTTATCTGGTCTTTGATAATGTTCTCAGAACGTTGTGTAAAGGTTCTCTCAACGTTATGAGCAAACGTAACATTAATAGAACGTTCGTTCAACGTTATCTGGTCTTTGATAATGTTCTCAGAACGTTGTGTAAAGGTTCTCTCAACGTTATGAGCAAACGTAACATTAATAGAACGTTCGTTCAACGTTATCTGGTCTTTCATAATGTTCTCAGAACGTTCTGTCAAGGTTCTCTCAACGTTATGAGCAAACGTAACGTTAATAGAACGTTCGTTCAACGTTATCTGGTCTTTGATAATGTTCTCAGAACGTTGTGTCAAGGTTCTCTCAACGTTATGAGCAAACGTAACATTAATAGAACGTTCGTTCAAAATTATCTGGTCTTTGATAATGTTCTCAGAACGTTGTGTAAAGGTTCTCTCAACGTTATGAGCAAACGTAACATTAATAGAACGTTCGTTCAACGTTATCTGGTCTTTGATAATGTTCTCAGAACGTTGTGTCAAGGTTCTCTCAACGTTATGAGCAAACGTAACATTAATAGAACGTTCGTTCAACGTTATCTGGTCTTTGATAATGTTCTCAGAACGTTGTGTCAAGGTTCTCTCAACGTTATGAGCAAACGTAACATTAATAGAACGTTCGTTCAACGTTATCTGGTCTTTGATAATGTTCTCAGAACGTTCTGTCAAGGTTCTCTCAACGTTATGAGCAAACGTAACATTAATAGAACGTTCGTTCAACGTTATCTGGTCTTTCATAATGTTCTCAGAACGTTCTGTCAAGGTTCTCTCAACGTTATGAGCAAACGTAACGTTAATAGAACGTTCGTTCAAAGTTATCTGGTCTTTGATAATGTTCTCAGAACGTTGTGTAAAGGTTCTCTCAACGTTATGAGCAAACGTAACATTAATAGAACGTTCGTTCAACGTTATCTGGTCTTTGATAATGTTCTCAGAACGTTCTGTCAAGGTTCTCTCAACGTTATGAGCAAACGTAACATTAATAGAACGTTCGTTCAACGTTATCTGGTCTTTCATAATGTTCTCAGAACGTTCTGTCAAGGTTCTCTCAACGTTATGAGCAAACGTAACATTAATAGAACGTTCGTTCAAAGTTATCTGGTCTTTGATAATGTTCTCAGAACGTTGTGTAAAGGTTCTCTCAACGTTATGAGCAAACGTAACATTAATAGAACGTTCGTTCAACGTTATCTGGTCTTTGATAATGTTCTCAGAACGTTCTGTCAAGGTTCTCTCAACGTTATGAGCAAACGTAACATTAATAGAACGTTCGTTCAACGTTATCTGGTCTTTGATAATGTTCTCAGAACGTTCTGTCAAGGTTCTCTCAACGTTATGAGCAAACGTAACATTAATAGAACGTTCGTTCAAAGTTATCTGGTCTTTGATAATGTTCTCAGAACGTTCTGTAAAGGTTCTCTCAACGTTATGAGCAAACGTAACATTAATAGAACGTTCGTTCAACGTTATCTGGTCTTTAATAATGTTCTCAGAACGTTGTGTCAAGGTTCTCTCAACGTTATGAGCAAACGTAACGTTAATAGAACGTTCGTTCAAAGTTATCTGGTCTTTCATAATGTTCTCAGAACGTTCTGTCAAGGTTCTCTCAACGTTATGAGCAAACGTAACGTTAATAGAACGTTCGTTCAAAGTTATCTGGTCTTTGATAATGTTCTCAGAACGTTGTGTAAAGGTTCTCTCAACGTTATGAGCAAACGTAACATTAATAGAACGTTCGTTCAACGTTATCTGGTCTTAAATAATGTTCTCAGAACGTTGTGTCAAGGTTCTCTCAACGTTATGAGCAAACGTAACATTAATAGAACGTTCGTTCAAAGTTATCTGGTCTTTGATAATGTTCTCAGAACGTTCTGTCAAGGTTCTCTCAACGTTATGTACAAACGTTCTTCCAGTAACATTGATAAAACATTCATTCAAAGTTATCTGGTCTTTAATAACATTCTAAGAACGTTCTGTCAAGGTTCTCTCAACATTACGAGCAAACGTTCTTCCAGTAACGTTGATAAAACGTTAATTCAAAGTTATCTGGTCTTTGATAATGTTCTCAAAACGTTGCCCATGGAACGTTTTTCTTCTTAAACAATCAACGTTTCTTGAATGTCACTACTTGTTTCAGAACGTTCAGAGAACATTTAAAAGTAACGTTCCCATAATGTTTGAAGAATTATAAAGTTGAACGTTCCCTGTGCATTCATATAACCAAGAAAACTGTTCAGAGAACATTCAAAAATAACGTTTTCATAACTTAAACTGATGTTTATCTCCATTTTACGACCACTCAGCTCATTAGAGTCTGAACTATCGATGTTTTATAATCCATAATAAATCATTTTAATTCATTTCATATGAATAATCTGATACTTTGTATCCATCCAGTTCAAAATAAAAACAATCGAATGAATGAAGCACCGTTTATTTGTAAAGAATTTCAACAACTGGATTATAAAAACCAGGCATTGCCAGATGATTACTTAAAAGCTTCCGCATTTCCATAATTTCAAATCACTCATATCATGATAGAAGACTTTGGTTCCCGTATCTGAACTAGGCATTTCAATACTTTTCATGTCAAGAAGAACCAGCCAAACCAGTGATAAAGACAAACCCAAAAAGACACCAACTAAAGCAACACAACCACTCCTTAAAAAGATCTGACAGCCTCATAACACACGACTTTATTTGCAGCTCAACACAATAAAACTCTTTTAGATTTACGACAAGAAGCAGAACTACAATAACAGTAGATGGCACACCACAATTGTTTCTATTAAAAAGCGACTTCTATGATTTAACTCACTGCCCTTTCTTTGTAATTAAACTTGCAATTTACTAGAAATGTCTTTTTCAGTGCAGTTGTGCCGCTCTGGTGAATCTCTCCAAGCAGCTGGAGTTGACCTGAGCGTTTTACGACACGAGAAACACTCGCTCTTCAAAGAGAATGTCTGTGTTTGTGCTTCAACCAGCATTCTTCAACTAGCCGACCACACACACACACACACACATTCACACACACACACACACACACACACCATAAAACCCCAGCAAAGAGCAGCCAAATGCCAAGACATGCACTTTTTAACACATCTCCTCTAGGTTTAACCTGGTTATAGATTAATAATGGTGGTCTGGTTACTCACAATGAGAGCCGCAGGACACTTGATGTGCTGACAGAACAAAGATGAGCTTCGTTTTTAGCCTTGGAGGTGAGTGGCAGCTTTAAAGAGCATTGGGAGGGCCCAAGTCAGCCAATCAGGACGCTCCAATTGTCAAGCACTCCGCGTGTAGCTCCGCCCCCCTCTCCCCTCCACCTGCGTCACTGAAGGGCACACAGACTTCCAGAGTTTGAGATAAGGCGACGGACGCGTTGCATCAACTTCTGTTTGCACTGGGGCAAGAATCTGGGGTCGCTCGCCCTCACGGACGCAGATATTAAAGACTCGCTCTGGAGCGCCAACCAGCCGCCGCCAATCGGCATCCGCTACTGATGCCATGTGCAAACACACACTCAGGGGTCACTGATCAAAAACCCAGAGATGAACTGAAACTTCATCCAACTCGGATCAGATATTCTGAAGCCAAAATTTGACTATTGGCAGGTATCGGCCAATAACCACATCCACTTGAAAGACGTGCAACATCGACAATTATTGGTGATTTGTGTAAATATTGTGTTAAACATAACATTTTTGAGTAATGTAGCTCTAGAAATATCCAATCCCGGCACTCTAGATCTCTAGATATCAATATATATAATTAATGGTGAATTTGGTCAATATTGCACCAGTATTCTAGATCTCTAGATATCAATATCTATAATTATTGGTGAATTTGATCACTATTGCACCAGCATTCTACATCTCTAGATATCAATATCTATAATTATTGGTGAATTT
The DNA here is from genome assembly GCF_949357685.1 of Gobio gobio. Lineage (NCBI taxonomy): Eukaryota > Metazoa > Chordata > Actinopteri > Cypriniformes > Gobionidae > Gobio > Gobio gobio. The sequence continues at coordinate 2,772,647 of NC_137101.1, read as the reverse complement.
GGTCAATTTTGCACCAGCATTCTACATCTCTAGATATCAATATCCATAATTATTGGTGAATTTGGTCAATTTTGCACCAGTATTCTAGATCTCTAGATATCGATATCCATAATTATTGGTGAATTTGGTCAATTTTGCACCAGCACTCTAGATCTCTAGATATCAATATCTATAATTATTGGTGAATTTGGTCAATTTTGCACCAGCATTATACATCTCTAGATATCAATATCTATAATTATTGGTGAATTTGGTCAATTTTGCACCAGCATTATACATCTCTAGATATCAATATCCATAATTATTGGTGAATTTGGTCAATTTTGCACCAGCATTATACATCTCTAGATATCAATATCCATAATTATTGGTGAATTTGGTCAATTTTGCACCAGCACTCTAGATCTCTAGATATCAATATCTATAATTATTGGTGAATTTGGTCAATTTTGCACCAGCATTCTAGATCTCTAGATATCAATTTCTATAATTATTGGTGAATTTGGTCAATATTGCACCAGAAGTCTATATCTCTAGATATCAATTGCAACATCACTCTAGATCTCTAGATATCAATATCTATAATTATTGGTGAATTTGGTCAATATTGCACCAGCACTCTAGATCTCTAGATATCAATTTCTATAATTATTGGTGAATTTGGTCAATATTGCACCAGAAGTCTATATCTCTAGATATCAATTGCAACATCACTCTAGATCTCTAGATATCAATATCCATAATTATTGGTGCATTTGGTCAATATTGCACCAGCACTCTAGATCTCTAGATATCAATTTCCGTAATTATTGGTGAATTTGGTCAATATTGCACCAGCATTATACATCTCTAGATATCAATATCTACAATTATAGGTGAATTTGATCACTATTGCAACAGCACTCTAGATCTCTAGATATCAATATCTACAATTATTGGTGAATTTGGTCAATATTGCACCAGCATTCTAGATCTCTAGATATCAATTTCTATAATTATTGGTGAATTTGGTCAATATTGCACCAGCATTCTAGATCTCTAGATATCAATTTCTATAATTATTGGTGAATTTGGTCAATATTGCACCAGAAGTCTATATCTCTAGATATCAATTGCAACATCACTCTAGATCTCTAGATATCAATATCCATAATTATTGGTGCATTTGGTCAATATTGCACCAGCACTCTAGATCTCTAGATATCAATTTCCGTAATTATTGGTGAATTTGGTCAATATTGCACCAGCATTATACATCTCTAGATATCAATATCTACAATTATAGGTGAATTTGATCACTATTGCAACAGCACTCTAGATCTCTAGATATCAATATCTACAATTATTGGTGAATTTGGTCAATATTGCACCAGCACTCTAGATCTCTAGATATCAATATCTATAATTATAGGTGAATTTGATCACTATTGCACCAGCATTCTAGATCTCTAGATATCAATATCTATAATTATTGGTGAATTTGGTCAATATTGCACCAGAAGTCTATATCTCTAGATATCAATTGCAACAGCACTCTAGATCTCTAGATATCAATATCTATAATTATTGGTGAATTTGGTCAATATTGCACCAGCACTCTAGATCTCTAGATATCAATATCTATAATTATTGGTGAATTTGGTCAATATTGCACCAGCATTCTAGATCTCTAGATATCAATATCTACAATTATTGGTGAATTTGGTCAATATTGCACCAGCACTCTAGATCTCTAGATATCAATATCTATAATTATAGGTGAATTTGATCACTATTGCACCAGCATTCTAGATCTCTAGATATCAATATCTATAATTATTGGTGAATTTGGTCAATATTGCACCAGAAGTCTATATCTCTAGATATCAATTGCAACAGCACTCTAGATCTCTAGATATCAATATCTATAATTATTGGTGAATTTGGTCAAAATTGCACCAGCACTCTAGATCTCTAGATATCAATATCTATAATTATTGGTGAATTTGGTCAATATTGCACCAGAAGTCTATATCTCTAGATATCAATTGCAACAGCACTCTAGATCTCTAGATATCAATATCTATAATTATTGGTGAATTTGGTCAATATTGCACCAGAAGTCTATATCTCTAGATATCAATTGCAACAGCACTCTAGATCTCTAGATATCAATATCTATAATTATTGGTGAATTTGGTCAATATTGCACCAGCACTCTAGATCTCTAGATATCAATATCTATAATTATTGGTGAATTTGGTCAATATTGCACCAGAAGTCTATATCTCTAGATATCAATTGCAACATCACTCTAGATCTCTAGATATCAATATCCGTAATTATTGGTGCATTTGGTCAATATTGCACCAGCACTCTAGATCTCTAGATATCAATTTCCGTAATTATTGGTGAATTTGGTCAATATTGCACCAGCATTATACATCTCTAGATATCAATATCTACAATTATAGGTGAATTTGATCACTATTGCAACAGCACTCTAGATCTCTAGATATCAATATCTACAATTATTGGTGAATTTGGTCAATATTGCACCAGCATTCTAGATCTCTAGATATCAATATCTACAATTATTGGTGAATTTGGTCAATATTGCACCAGCACTCTAGATCTCTAGATATCAATATCTATAATTATAGGTGAATTTGATCACTATTGCACCAGCACTCTAGATCTCTAGATATCAATATCTATAATTATTGGTGAATTTGGTCAATATTGCACCAGAAGTCTATATCTCTAGATATCAATTGCAACAGCACTCTAGATCTCTAGATATCAATATCTATAATTATTGGTGAATTTGGTCAATATTGCACCAGCACTCTAGATCTCTAGATATCAATATCTATAATTATTGGTGAATTTGGTCAAAATTGCACCAGCACTCTAGATCTCTAGATATCAATATCTATAATTATTGGTGAATTTGGTCAATATTGCACCAGAAGTCTATATCTCTAGATATCAATTGCAACATCACTCTAGATCTCTAGATATCAATATCTATAATTATTGGTGAATTTGGTCAATATTGCACCAGAAGTCTATATCTCTAGATATCAATTGCAACAGCACTCTAGATCTCTAGATATCAATATCTATAATTATTGGTGAATTTGGTCAATATTGCACCAGAAGTCTATATCTCTAGATATCAATTGCAACAGCACTCTAGATCTCTAGATATCAATATCTATAATTATTGGTGAATTTGGTCAATATTGCACCAGCACTCTAGATCTCTAGATATCAATATCTATAATTATTGGTGAATTTGGTCAATATTGCACCAGAAGTCTATATCTCTAGATATCAATTGCAACATCACTCTAGATCTCTAGATATCAATATCCATAATTATTGGTGCATTTGGTCAATATTGCACCAGCACTCTAGATCTCTAGATATCAATATCCGTAATTATTGGTGCATTTGGTCAATATTGCACCAGCACTCTAGATCTCTAGATATCAATTTCCGTAATTATTGGTGAATTTGGTCAATATTGCACCAGCATTATACATCTCTAGATATCAATATCTACAATTATTGGTGAATTTGGTCAATATTGCACCAGCATTCTACATCTCTAGATATCAATATCTACAATTATTGGTGAATTTGGTCAATATTGCACCAGCATTCTACATCTCTAGATATCAATATCCATAATTATTGGTGAATTTGGTCAATATTGCCCCAGCACTCTACATCTCTAGATATCAATATCTACAATTATTGGTGAATTTGGTCAATATTGCACCAGCATTATACATCTCTAGATATCAATATCCATAATTATTGGTCAATTTGGTCAATATTGCCCCAGCACTCTACATCTCTAGATATCAATATCTACAATTATTGGTGAATTTGGTCAATATTGCACCAGCATTATACATCTCTAGATATCAATATCTACAATTATTGGTGAATTTGGTCAATATTGCCCCAGCACTCTACATCTCTAGATATCAATATCTATAATTATTGGTCAATTTGGTCAATATTGCACCAGCATTCTACATCTCTAGATATCGATATCTATAATTATTGGTGAATTTGGTCAATATTGCCCCAGCAATCTAGATCTCTAGATATCAATATCCATAATTATTGGTGAATTTGGTCAATATTGCACCAGCATTATACATCTCTAGATATCAATATCTATAATTATTGGTCAATTTGGTCAATATTGCACCAGCATTCTACATCTCTAGATATCAATATCCATAATTATTGGTGAATTTGGTCAATATTGCACCAGCATTATACATCTCTAGATATCAATATCTACAATTATTGGTGAATTTGGTCAATATTGCACCAGCATTCTACATCTCTAGATATCAATATCTACAATTATTGGTGAATTTGGTCAATATTGCACCAGCATTATACATCTCTAGATATCAATATCTACAATTATTGGTGAATTTGGTCAATATTGCACCAGCATTCTACATCTCTAGATATCAATATCTATAATTATTGGTCAATTTGGTCAATATTGCACCAGCATTCTACATCTCTAGATATCGATATCTATAATTATTGGTGAATTTGGTCAATATTGCACCAGCATTCTACATCTCTAGATATCAATATCTACAATTATTGATTAATTATATTTATCATTTTTGTGGTATGTAGTTCTCGATTTAAAATGGAGCGAAAATGGTTTCTACACCAAGTCTTTGAACAGCTGCTCTTATTCAAAGTGCTACATTTATATAACTGGTTAAATCCTCCAGGAGAAATTGTGATAGTCAGTGGCAAAAATGAAAACAATGATTAATGATAGAAACTGTTTAGTAGTTTCCATCTTGGGAAAATCTAACCTAAAACCCTCTAAAAACCAGTCTTGAGCTTTAACCAATGCAGCACATCACCCTTCACAAACAATCCCAGTCAACCAATCCAACAATCGATGCATTTTGCTACCCACAAATTATTGACATTCCCCTGATTCATCCTCAAGTAAGAGTCTAATAATCAATCAACTGTGTCTGCAATGTCGTCACATATTATTGACTAGTCATAAGGAAAAGTCAATTCTTACTGTATTGATGCAGGTGCTCCAATCTCAAGGAGAAAGAGTCTTCCTGTGCTGGGAGGCCTTTCCTTATACGGAGACACACTCTCAACACCACGAGCCAATCAGCAGCTCCGGCTCAAGGGTCAAACACACAGCGGCCCACAGAAACACAACACCTCAACATCACGTTAATATTAAGTCAATATAAACTAACTTGCTAAGAACACTAAACATGCTAACTTTACGCCCTCAAACTGAAGTCTGAAATTTAACCCATATTTACTAATTATTTAGACCATTTCTTATCAGATTAAGAGATACACCAACAAAAATGTACCCTAAACCAGTGGTTCCAACCCTGTTTCTGGAGGCACACCAATTTATATATAATATATATATATAAAGGGACATGGTGAAGAAAAAAATATGGGATGGGAGGAAAAAACATTTGGCAATGCTTTTGCGTTCTCTCGCAAAATGTTTTCGTTCCCCTGATAAACTTTGAGTTTATTCGCAAAACTTTGCGTTCTCTCAAGAAACATTGCATTTACTCGCAAAATGTTTGCGTTCCCCTGAGAAACTTTGAGTTCATTTACACAACTTTTGCGTTCCCCCGAGAAACTTTGCGTTCACACAAAATGTTTGCGTTCCCCCGAGAAGCTTTGAGTTTATTCACACAATGTTTTGCGTTCCCTCGAGAAACTTTGCATTCACTCGCAAAATGTTTTGCATTCCCCTGAGAAAATTTTTGTTTATTCACAAAATGTTTTGAGTTCCCCAGAGAAATTGTGAGTTTATTCAGAAAATGTTTGCGTTCCCCCGAGAAACTTTTGAGTTCGCTCACAAAATGTTTTGCGTTCCCTCGAGAAACTTTTGAGTTCGCTCACAAAATGTTTTGAGTTCCCCCGAGAAACTTTTGAGTTCGCTCACAAAATGTTTTGCGTTCCCTCGAGAAACTTTTGAGTTCGCTCACAAAATGTTTTGCGTTCCCTCGAGAAACTTTGAGTTTATTCACAAAATGTTTTGCGTTCCCTCGAGAAACTTTGAGTTTATTCACAAAATGTTTTGCGTTCCCTCGAGAAACTTTGAGTTCGCTCACAAAATGTTTTGCGTTCCCTCGAGAAACTTTGAGTTTATTCACAAAATGTTCGCGTTCCCCTGAGAAATTGTGAGTTTATTCACAAAATGTTTTGCGTTCCCTCGAGAAACTTTGAGTTCGCTCACAAAATGTTTTGCGTTCCCTCGAGAAACTTTGAGTTTATTCACAAAATGTTTTGCGTTCCCTCGAGAAACTTTGAGTTTATTCACAAAATGTTTTGCATTCCCTCGAGAAACTTTGAGTTCGCTCACAAAATGTTTTGCGTTCCCTCGAGAAACTTTGAGTTTATTCACAAAATGTTCGCGTTCCCCTGAGAAATTGTGAGTTTATTCACAAAATGTTTTGCGTTCCCCTTGAGTAATTTAGCATTTGCTCACAAAATGTTTGCCTTCCCTCGAGAAACTTTGAGTTTATTAACAAAATGTTTGCGTTCCCTGAGAAACTTTGAGTTCGCTCACAAAATGTTTGCGTTCCCCCGAGAAATTGAGTTTATTCACAAAATGTTTTGCGTTCCCCTGAGAAATTTAGCATTTGCTCACAAAATGTTTGCGTTCCCCCGAGAAATTGTGAGTTTATTCACAAAATGTTTGCGTTCCCCGAGAAACTTTGAGCTCACTAAATGTTTGCGTTCCCCTGAGAAATTGTGAGTTTATTCACAAAATGTTTTGCGTTCCCTCGAGAAACTTTGAGTTCGCTCACAAAATGTTTTGCGTTCCCTCGAGAAACTTTGAGCTCACACAAAATGTTTGCGTTCCCCTGAGAAATTGTGAGTTTATTCACAAAATGTTTTGCGTTCCCTCAAGAAATTGTGAGTTTATTCACAAAATGTTTTGCGTTCCCCCAAGAAACTTTGAGTTTATTCACAAAATGTTTTGCGTTCCCCCGAGAAACTTTGAGTTCGCTCACAAAACGTTTCGTGTTCCCCCGAGAAATTGTGAGTTTATTCACAAAATGTTTTGCGTTCCCCTGAGAAATTTAGCATTTGCTCAGAAAATGTTTTGCCTTCCCCCGAGAAACTTTGAGTTTATTCACAAAATGTTTCCGTTCCCCGAGAAACTTTGAGCTCACTAAATGTTTGCGTTCCCCTGAGAAACT
>NC_137101.1:2722906-2762906 GCF_949357685.1 Gobio gobio | reverse complement strand
ATGCAGAAGATGATGGAAAACTGAAGATTTTGAGGATTTTTCTGAAGAATATTGGTCAGTTTAACTGCTCAGGACAAATATGACTTACAAATAAGAACAACCATCACACACACACACACACAGTTGTGGATCATCAGGGAAGGACACACACACACACACACACAGCCATGGATCATCCAGGGAAACACACACAGGATTGAGAATCAAGGGTTCATAAACTTTTGAACAGGGTCATTTTTATAAATTCATCTATTTTTACATATTTCTGACAAACTTCAAAATAACGAAATATTGCTTTAAAAGTTAAACCATCATTTTCATTGAACTCTGAATCAGATGAAAAGCTGTAACACTTTAGTTTAGGGTCCAATTCTAACTATTATCTAGTTGCTTATTAGCAGACATGACTAGGACATTGGTTGTTTATTAGTACTTATAAAGCACATATTAATGCCTTGTTCTGCATTACCATATTATATATTCCTAATCCTACCCAACACCTAAACTAACAACTACCTTACTAACTATTAATAAGCAGTAATTAGGAGTTTATTGAGCCAAAAGTCGTAGTTAATAGTAAGTTAGTAATCTAAAGTGTGACTGAAAAAGCGATTCTAAATCACATGGTTCAGGCATTATGAATAGAAATGTTAGTGCAACTTTAAGCTGTTGGTGGCGCTAGACGGTTTGAGATAAAGACCCCAAATTCGCCATAACTGCAGATGAGACGTTCCTCTAGCAGGGTGCCAAATTTCACAACTTTTTAATCGCACAATCTCTAGGTAGCAATGGATTTATTCCAGCAAAATAGAAAAAAACTACTATGCAAGTTTAAAACGAATGCCAAGTATAAAAGCCTGGCAAAGAGTTACAAAAGTCTAGCTGTCATGTCCTTGGTTTCATCTCTCTGTCCAACATCTTATCAGTCTATCGATTTGCTCATTGCTTGTGACATCAGTGACGTAGCAAGAACACATAATGGACTGACCTGAGCAGCTGAATATAACGAAAGATGAGTGTGAATGACGACAGAGATCCCAGTCTTTACAGAAGAATAGAGGACACTAATGAAAGTATTCGACTTCCGCTTGTTGAGGAGCGCGTGATTGCGCGCAGACGCATGATTTTAACCTAGCAGACCCAAACCATATCGTGAGGATGGACTCTTTCCATGCGAAACTGTAAGAAATCAACACCTAAAACGCCCTAGCATTGTGCTAACAACCATAAAGTAACCATATCTCAACGTTTTGGCAACCAATCGGAACACTGTAGGGTTGGGGAGAGTTTTCATGGGCAGTCATGTTTCATATGATCATAATCATAATTGAGTCCACTTTTAAGCTGCCAATTAGACGACATTGGAAAGTTTGTGATCTGGCGCGGTATGACAGGAACATTGTGTTTGTTCTCAGGGGTTATTTCAGTCTTTTGAGTTTGCGCCAAAATTACAGTAGGGTCCAAAAACCAGCTATTATAGTGAACCGCTTCATTATTGGAAAAATACTGAACCCAATGACTTTAAACCATTCATTCTTTGAATTTCTAATAAATGTAACTACGTTGTGATAGGGTTATTGTGATATAAATGATCAATTATCAATTTTATCTGTCCAAAGCGACATATATTATGCAATTAAAGGTCAAGCAAGCAAAACATGCTCAAAGTTTAAGTTGGAGCACTACAATTATTAAATAAATCAATAAAACTAAAACTGAAATTAAAATAAAGGCCAACTAATAACATAAGCACGTAATGAATATGAAAACTAAAAATATCACAATAATAACACTTAATTTGTAGTTTTTGGCATTTTCAAGATGGCAGTAGCTTAAAAAAAATCTGTTTAGCCTTGGCATATTTATAATAAATGTATTTTTATAATGAATGCCACTATTTTTCATGTTTATCTTTTTTCATTTGTGTTCTGAAAACGTCAAATGTCAAGAATTTGTTGCGGAGTGAAGGGAAATAAAATACACGTTTATAGTGTTTGTAAACGTTTCGTTTTATTTAACTTATTTCTAAATGTAATCCAATGCAACTTACCTTTTGTGTGTGTGTGTGTGTGTGTGTGTGTGTCTTACAGAAACTACAGATTCAGAATGCGATACCACCTCCAACCCGAAGCTTTACGTTTTGTGTACATTATGTGAAATGATTGATGGGTGTCGTTCATCTCTGACTGAAACCTAACAAACAGGTTACCGCGCTTCACAGAAACATGACTTTGCATTGTCACTGTTTAAATTGTGTAAGTGAACACCAGTTTTACAGAGCTAGGCCTCAAACAAACTGCTGTAAACGTCCGGGATTATGTCGGATAGATTGCATATAGTCAGCTATTTGATGATCACAAACTGTTTAAGATCCAAAACCTTTCAAGATAATGAGAACAAACAAACACGTCTATGTTAGCCATAACCGGTCCATGATGTTCTGTTCTGTTAAAGCGTGTTTTGCATCACATGTTTGCGCTTAAGCGATAGTCAAGCTAACAAACACAATGAACCTATTATGTAACTGAAGAGGTTTAGAAGTCTACACTAAGTGTTAATGTGTAAATGCATGCAATGCCAGTAATTAATGTGCATTATTAAAGGTTAATAGTGCAATGAACGTGTGAGTGAGTTCATGGTGGGCGGATCGCACATTACAGAATGTTCTGGATTAGCATAAAGCTCAATACAACTGGAGTCACTCTTTTGCATTGTTGCGTCCATATTTAAACATAGTTTGCAAACTAGACTTGTTGCTCATACTCATCAGCGTAAACATTTATTAGAACAATATTTTCCTCTGGAAACAAACACATAGGTTCCTCTCATAACTATCATGTTTAGATGCTGCTTCCTCATTGCAAATCATGCACAAACAAGGAACCAAATGTTTATTGTGTCGTAAAATTATATATATACATGTACGCTGTTAAACACTTAGTTACACTGAGTTTTGTGTAGCACTAGCTAATGCACACATTGTGGAATAGACACTAGCATCTAAAAAAATTAAAATAGATACTAGTATATTTTAAGGATTAAAGCTTTTAAATGTAAATCCGGCTTGCCATACGGCTGCAGGTTTGATTGACGGATGCACGAGCTCCAGCGCGCGCCAAACAACCGCTTTGTGTGCGTGAAACCAACACAGTACTGTCCATCAAAATATTCAAAACACACTGTCCACAGTTTTTGCGTAATATATAGTTCAAATACGATCTATAATGTTTCAAACGTGTTGCGTTAAGGTTCGCAAGCGCCTGGAAACAGCTTCACTAACTTCATTAGGTGATTTATTTCACGCTAATGTTGTTTTTTGTCGTTTAGGAGCATGGATGCAATTTGTGCATTAAAAAAAAACCAGTCATATAATCTTTAAAGTGCTCATTTTAGAGTTAAAAACAATGCACAGCCGCTCGGTTTCCATCCAGCGGTGTTTTTAAATGGATCGCCCGCTGCTCGCGCACAAACGCGCCGGTGATGTGGCAAAGGCGCGACATCTTCAATCTTTCACTTTCATTCTGGTGATAAATGTGTGTCTGTGTGTGTACGAACCCACCTGGATCCTGAAGGAATCGGCGCAAAATCTCGCAGGATGAAGAGAAACTGGCGTCGCTCCTCGAGATAACCCCGTTTAGCTGGGAGGAGCGCGTGGAAATTTCCACCATGTGATGGCAAACCCTCCACGAGCATCAAATTACAGCCACAACACACACACACACACACACACACACACACACACACACACACACTGTAATGGACGAGGGTCTCTCCAGCGATCAGTGTGAGGGGCTGCACGAGTGTGTGCGTCAGGTCATGTCTGTCCTCGAGCGTGTTTGGGGTGTTTTCTGTCACGGCTTAATTAATTTAATTTAATTTAATTTAATTTAATTTAATTTAATTTAATTTAATTTAATTTAATTTAATTTAATTTAATTTAATTTAATTTAATTTAATTTAATCTAATTGAATTGTATTTTATTTAATTTAAATGTATTGTATTACTTTATTTTTTATTTTATTTATTTATTTTAATTTTTCATAATTTTAATTTGTTTATTTATTATTATTTTCTTTTTATTCGTTTTTTCACATTCTTTAATTTAAATTTCTCTATTTTATTTTATTTTATTCGACCTCACCTTAGAGCTTTTTTTTATTTTTTATTTTTTTACTTATTATTATTATTTTTTCAAATTCTTGAATTTAAAATTGCTTTATTTTTTTAATTTATTTTAATGTTTATTTTTAACTGCTTTTTAATTAACTTTGTTTTAATTATTTATTGTATTATTTGATTTTACTATAATGTCCTTATTCATATTAATTTAAAATTATTAAATTTAATTTTATTGCCACGTTTTTTAATTTAATATTGCTTTATTTCTTTTTATTTTACTTTCACGTTTTTATTTAAAATTGCTTTATTTTATTTTCACGTTTTTTAATTCAAAATTGCTTTATTTTATTGTGTTTTTTCAAATTTAATAATGCTTTATTTTATTTATTTTATTGTCACGTTTTTTAATTTAAAATAGCTTTATTTCTTTTTATTTTATTTTCACGTTTTTTTATTTAAAATTGGTTTATTTCTTTTTTTTCACGTTTTTTAATTCAAAATTGCTTTATTTTATTGTGTTATTTTATTTTAATATTTGAAATTTAATGTTGCTTTATTTTATTTTATTTTCACTTTTTATTTAAAATCGCTTTATTTTATTTTATCATTTTTTATATAATATTGCTTTTTTCACTTTATCATTTAAAATGGCTTTATTTTATTTTATTTTCACGTTTTTGTACTTTTTTTAAATTACATCACATTTTTATTTTATGTAAAAAAACTTTTTTTTGTATTTTATGCTTTTTATTTCACTTTGCTTTAATTATTCATTGTATTATTTGCGTATTTTAGCTATAATGTTCTCATTTTAATTCTCATTTCCGTCCCAGTTAAACGGGAACATGCTCAGAACGTTCTGACAAGTTCTCTCAAAATTAATGAACAAACATTTTCTCCAGTAACGTTCGTTCAGAGTTATCTGGTCTTTAAAAATGATCTCAGATGGAAAGTTTTTTCTGTTTTATTTTTACTGTGATTTCTACTTTATTCATTGTTTATTTTGTGGCACAGCGTTTTATCCATGCAGAGTCTCATAAGTGTGTCACAAGGTCTGTGTTCTCAGTTGTTGAGCAGTGATCTTATTGTTTTAGTGTTGACAGAAGCACATTTGCACAAGTGAATTCAGATGTTTTTGCGTTTCTGTGAGTGAGAGCGTCACTCGTGTGAATACATGTGCATGTCCCTGAGCCAAATCAAACAGCTCCTGAGAGGAGATGATGCAAGAATGCAAAGATGGCAGAATTTGACTGTAACGGCTTCTTCTCGACTCCTTATAGAAATGCAATGTTCAATGCAGTGTGCGCTCTCTGCTAAAATATCCCAGTCAAATTTGCAGTAAAAAACGGCAGCTGTGTTCGCCAGAACTTTACCGTAAAAAATACGGCAGCAACATTTCAGGTTTTACTGGTTTAAGTTAAATTTACAGTAAATAACCATATTTCATAAACTCTAATAATGTTAAATTACCAACCTATTGAAATATTAATTTCTGTTATGCGCCTCTGATATATACTGACGAGCACCAATCACAGTGGAGATGAGAGTCACATGACTATACTCATATATAGAAGGTGCAAAGCGTCATTCACACACACACACTGAACACCATCATGTAATGCATTAAACATTAATTTAACAACATTAGATGTAACATAAAACCCTTATGTACATAACCGATTAGAAAAAACAGTTATTTCAACTAAAATACATCAAATGTGTCACGCAGGGAATTCTGGGAATGTCAATTTACGGTTTTTCACTGTAAATTACACGACTTCTTTTCCAAAAACGGTAAATGTAACGGTATTTTACTGTAAAATGACATTAAATTTACGGTTAGATCTATTACAGTTATTCACCGTGTATATACGGAAACTTTCAACATTCAGCATGCAAAACACAACAATGGTAACAAGGATTTTTATTTATTTATTTATTTATTTTATTATTATTATTATTAATAAGACCTTTACAATTTTTTTTGCTGTCATAATTGGGGTTATACTGACAAAAGACAAATAGTAAAATAAAGGCAAAAATAGTAAAACCATGCAATTCATTTATGCATGCCGCAATGCACTCTGGGAGTAAACTTCCTCAGATCACACACTGTAAAAAATCCTGGGTTAAAAACAACCCAAGTTGGGTTGAAAATGGACTGACCCAGCAATTGGGTTGTTTTAACCCAGTGATTGGGTTGTTTTAAGCAAACATTTAACACAACCGCTGGGTTAAAACGACCCATTCACTGGGTAAAAACAACCCAATTGCTAGGTTAGTCCATTTTCAACCCAACTTGGGTTGTTTTTAACCCAGCAATTGGGTTGTTTTAACCCAGCGATTGGGTTGTTTAAAAAAAAATTACCCCAACCGCTGGGTTAAAACGACCTATTCACTGGGTTAAAACAACCCAATTGCTAGGTTAGTCCATTTTCAACCCAACTTGGGTTGTTTTTAACCCATCAATTGGGTTGTTTTATCCCAGCAATTGGGTTGTTTTAACCCAGCGATTGGGTTGTTTTAACCCAGCAATTGGGTTGTTTAAAAAAAAAAAATTTAATCCAACCGCTGGGTTAAAACGACCCATTCACAGGGTTAAAACAACCCAATTGCTGGGTTAGTCCATTTTCAACCCAACTTGGGTTGTTTTTAACCCAGCATTTTTTAGAGTGCAGAAAGAATTAAGTTGACAAAACTTAAACGGGTTAAGTAAGAACAACTTAATGCAATTAAGTAATGCTTACTTAATTGAATTAAGGCAACGAGTTTGCACAATTGAGTGAAGTGAACTGAACACATGTGTTTTTACAGTGTGTTCTCTGAACATCCCGAAACAATAACATTTAAAAAAGCGGATGTTCTATTAATGTTATGAACGTTTGCACTTCGAGAGAACCTTGCCAGGACGTTCGGTGGAAAAATACTAAATTTGTAAATATATAATTAGGTGATACACTGAATCTAATCCACAACAAGGCATGTCAATCCACTGCCTGTGCTCAAGATCTATTTCTGCTATGTGGGTCACTTGCTAATGTGACTGCCCATCCAAAAATACCTGCGGTCCACTATATGCTGACCCTTACAGGAGTCTGAACAAACCTTTCTGAAGTCACGTTCATGGAATAGTACTGTACTGCAGGCCTGGCTCCACAGGGGCCTTTTGCTGATAATTTACTCACCCCTGTGTCATCCAAGATGTCCATGTCTTTCTTTCTGCAGTCGAAAAGAAATTAAGGTTTTGGATGAAAACAGTCCAGGGTTTTTCTCCATATAATGGACTTCAATGGGACCCAAACGGTTCAAGGTCCAAATGACAGTTTCAGTGCAGCTTCAAAGGGCTTTAAACGACACCAGATGATGAATAAGGGTCTTATCTAGACAAACCATCAGTTTCTGCGAGAAACCGAGGAGAATTTATAGTATTATTTTACCTCTTAACAGAGGAACATGATCGTCTCTGAGCTCCGCCATAACTTCAGGAGAGTGAGGTCAAATACGATCGTGGTTATAGACAGTGTTGGGGAAAGTTACTTTGAAAAGTAATGCGTTACAATATTGCGTTACTCCCTTAAAAAGTAACTAATTGAGTTACTTAGTTACTTTTTAAGAAAAGTAACATTACTTTTGCATTACTTTTTCTCACCTGGGCTGGGCTTGCTTTTGTTTTTGTTTTTTTAATGAGCCCCAGGCTGAGGTAAAAATGCAAATTCGCGCATGACCAGTAGAGGGCGCAGCTCTGGATAATGGTAGAATAGGACGCAGGAGAAAAAAGTTTTACCAATAAAAAAATCTAGTAATTTTCATCATCAAAGGTCAGCAGCAAGACATTGGTAAATTAAATATGAAGGTAGATTATGCTTAAAATATTTGTTTTATTTAACATTTAATTATTGGAGGTTTGCATAGTATTCTGATTTTGCCTTTGACTGATTTTATTAATTGTGAGGAGAACAGAATCTTTATTGTGCAAGTGAGATAAATAAATGCTCACATTTAGTCTAGAACTACAATAACCATCATGTTCACACACACACACACACACACACACACACACACACACACACACGCCTCTGCACTTATTTTTCTCAACATGGGGGCAGGAGAGCTGTCAATCAAATTAATGTGAAGTAACTTGCGTTAAAAAAAGTAACTCAGATATTTTGTTGTAAATTTGAAAAGTAATGCGTTACTTTACTAGTTACTTGGAAAAAGTAATATTATTATGTAACTCAAGTTACTTGTAATGCGTTACCCCCAACACTGGTTATAGATGTATACGTAGATGCCTCATTAGCGACTGCACATATCAGTAGAATGAGGCATCTACTATCGATATATCTATAACCATGATCTAATTTGACCTCACTCTCCGGAAGTTATGGCGGAGCTCAGAGACGATCACGTTCCTCTGTTAAGAGGTAAAATAATAGCATAAATACTGCTGAGTTTCTGGCAGAAACTGATGGTTTGTCTAGATAAGACCCTTATTCATCATCTGGTGTTGTTTAAAGCCCTTTGAAGCTGCACTGAAACTGTCATTTGGACCTTGAACCGTTTGGGTCCCATTGAAGTCCATTATATGGAGAAAAAGCCAGGACTGTTTTCATCCAAAACCTTAATTTCTTTTCGACTGCAGAAAGAAAGACATGGACATCTTGGATGAGTTGGGGGTGAGTAAATTATCAGCAAAAGTTTATTTAAAAGTGAACAAATCCTTTAAGCATTGAAACGATCATTTCTGTCATTTTCCCACTTAACTATGCGATCTGAAGGGTTTTTAGTTGAGCGCTCTCGTTCCTATGTTTTTAACGTAAATCTATGATACATGAGTTATCACACGAGCACTAGTGCCCTCTTCCCCAACATCTGCACTAATGAGAACAGTTCAGAAATCAAGAAGTTGCTGAGTAACTTCCACAGACACTTTGTGCCTTTGCTCTATCAAAGAAAACAAACAGCACAGCCGCACCGTGTTTTATTCCTCAAAGATCCTCAGACAGATGAGCAAATTATTTATTTAGGCTAACATTCGTTTGCTAAGTTAAATTAGCACTTTGAACGAATCGGTTGAATTCAACACCCTCATTATCAATACAAACAGATGAAATTTATTTTGTATTCGTAACTTGAAATATTTGAGTATCCTAATTCATACATTTCACTTAAAATGATCAGGTTATCCCAACATAAATATTTTGCTAGCTATAACAAACTAATTAGCATTAAAACAAGCCATTAGAACGAATGCACATAGACGCTTTATCTTTACTCTTTGTAAAGATTAGGATTTATTTTGGCTTGGTGCAGTCCCGAAAAGTTGCCATGTGGCGTTCTGCACCTTTAGCACGTTATCTGAAGTTTTAGAGTAAAGATAAAGCGTCTAACAAGGTCTATGTGCACTACGGACTTGAACTTGGAAAACCGTCTTTCCGCCGTTGAAATATTTCTTTTAGTGTTCATTGAGGTTAATTTGAGGCTTATCAATGAACTAGAAGGAAGAGATGATCGGTTCTCGAGGCGCTACAGCCATCACCACACATTCAAGAGACACAAAACGCTATTTATTGTTTACATTTCTTTTAAAAAAATGACAATTTCAAAGTTGAGACTTTGTTTCATATCAAAAGTAACTTGCTCTTGTCGGACATAGCAACAGTAACTAAAGGGGCTGGGTCTTTGTGAACGGTCAATTATTAAATTTTTCTTAATTTGAGGAATATTTAATCATCTAAAGAACCTTTTGTGCAATGAAAAGATGTTAAAGGGTCCATAACACACACACAGTTTCTATCAGTCTGGTGTTGATCTTGAGTCTCTATAGAGTAGTGTTGATTCTTCATATCTCCCAAGAGTCTTTAGTTTGATCAGATTTATAAAAGACAGACACACTGAACCGATTCTTTCAGAAAACAGCCGAGTCCGTGGAGGCGTGCAGTGGGCGGAGCTAAAGAGAGCGCACACACACACACACACACACACACACACACACACACACACACACACACACACACACACACACACACACACACACCTGGATAACTCTCGATTCTCTATACGTTGGTGTTGTTCACATTATATGCACTTACACACCGATTGTCAACAAAACACACACACACTTTCTAAAAAATGCTGGGTTAAAAGTAACACAAGTTGGGTTGAAAATGGACTAACCCAGAAATTAGGTTGTTTTAACCCAGCAATTGGGTTGTTTTAACCCAGTGAATAGGTTGTTTTAACCAGAGGTGGACAGTAATGAAGTACATTTACTTGAGTACTGTACTTAAGTACACTTTTTGAGTATCTGTACTTTACTGAAGTATTATTTTTTAGGGAAACTTTTACTTTAACTTCACTACATTTGAAAGACAAATATCGTACTTTTTACTCCACTGCATTTCTATCAAGGCCCTCGAAGTCAAAAGTCATTTCTGTAGCAGCTTTGCAAGTCAGTGAATGATTTTTTTTCTTCTTTAAAAATGTGTTTTGTTTTTTTTTTGTGCAAAATGTAAATGTCTGGGAGAAAGAGAAGTATAGACATATGGATGAATCTGAAAAAGCATGATGAAAGAGCTCAGTTCAGTCTGGTTTTTGTGCCTCTGAGATGCCAGAGCACGAGTACTGAATAGAGCTTTCTTTTGTGTTTTTTTCTCACTTAAACAGACCAAATACACACAATGTCAATTTTCATTTTGGAAAGTATTCACGTAAACAAAGTTGATTATGTCTTAAGTGAACGTAAACAGTTGGGGGAATATCAGATGTGTATCAGTGTATTGGATTTGTGCATTCTGCCTTAAAGTGACAGCAGCTTTGTAAAAAGCTTTGTAACTTTTAAGTATTTAAATTAGTTCAAGGTGGTCGTGCTAGCATGTCGGATGGAGCATCACTGACTGCTCAAACCATCATGATGGCGTAGCGTGCATTTACACAACAATGCAACAATAATAAAATAATGCATTGACATAAAAAAGGAAATTTACTTTTGATACTTAAGTACTTTTAAAAGCAAGTACTTCTGTACTTTTACTTAAGTAAAAATAGTTTTTTACAACTTTCACTTGTAACAGAGTAATATTTGAGTAATGGAGTTGTGTACTTTGTCCACCTCTGGTTTTAACCCAGCAATTGGGTTGTTTTAACCCAGTGTATAGGTTGTTTTAACCCAGCAATTGGGTTGTTTTAACCCAGCAATTGGGTTGTTTTAACCCAGTGAATAGGTTGTTTTAACCCAGCAATTGGGTTGTTTTAACCCAGTGTATAGGTTGTTTTAACCCAGCAATTGGGTTGTTTTAACCCAGCAATTGGGTTGTTTTAACCCAGTGAATAGGTTGTTTTAACCCAGCAATTGGGTTGTTTTAACCCAGTGTATAGGTTGTTTTAACCCAGCAATTGGGTTGTTTTAACCCAGCAATTGGGTTGTTTTAACCCAGTGAATAGGTTGTTTTAACCCAGCAATTGGGTTGTTTTAACCCAGTGAATAGGTTGTTTTAACCCAGCAATTGGGTTGTTTTAACCCAGTGTATAGGTTGTTTTAACCCAGTGTATAGGTTGTTTTAACCCAGCAATTGGGTTGTTTTAACCCAGCAATTGGGTTGTTTTAACCCAGTGAATAGGTTGTTTTAACCCAGCAATTGGGTTGTTTTAACCCAGTGAATAGGTTGTTTTAACCCAGCAATTGGGTTGTTTTAACCCAGCAATTGGTTTTTTTTAACCCAGTGAATAGGTTGTTTTAACCCAGCAATTGGGTTGTTTTAACCCAGTGAATAGGTTGTTTTAACCCAGCAATTGGGTTGTTTTAACCCAGTGATTGTTTTAACCCAGTGAATAGGTTGTTTTAACCCAGCAGTTGGGTTGTTTTAACCCAGTGAATAGGTTGTTTTAACCCAGCAGTTGGGTTGTTTTAACCCAGTGAATAGGTTGTTTTAACCCAGCAATTGGGTTGTTTTAACCCAGCAATTGGGTTGTTTTAACCCAGTGAATGGGTTGTTTTAACTCAGCAATTGGGTTGTTTTAACCCAGCAATTGGGTTGTTTTAACCCAGTGAATAGGTTGTTTTAACCCAGCAGTTGGGTTGTTTTAACCCAGTGAATGGGTTGTTTTAACTCAGCAATTGGGTTGTTTTAACCCAGTGAATAGGTTGTTTTAACCCAGCAATTGGGTTGTTTTAACCCAGTGAATAGGTTGTTTTAACCCAGTGAATAGGTTGTTTTAACCCAGTGATTGTTTTAACCTAGTGAATAGGTTGTTTTAACCCAGCAATTGGGTTGTTTTAACCCAGTTAAATGTTAGCTTAAAACAACCCAATTGCTGGGTTAGTCCATTTTCAACCCAACTTGGGTAATTTTTAACCCAGCATTTAATTTTACTCACCGCCTGCGGTTTCCACTCATGACCGGGAACAAACACACACACTCGCAGAACTCCGGAAACACAAACTGCGTCCACTGTTCCCTTAACGCTGGGTTATTTGTGACGCTGAACAAGGTGATCTTTCCCTCACACACACACACACACACACTTTAGTGACATTGTTGATCTTGTGTCTAAAAACAAAATGGCCGACGGCTCCCGTAACTCGAACGAAGCTCCTGATGGATGCGCTCTTGCTCTCGCTCTGGTTGATGTGTGTGTGTGTGTGTGTGTGTGTGTGCTCATCCGGGAGAAGTGCCCATATAAGGAATTCCACCCTTTATGACGTCATAAAGGGCCATACTCGAAAAAAACTTTCCGAATCCTGAAGGAGTGTATCTGGCACGTGTTTTGAAATGTCGTCCATGAGTCTTTGAATCTTTAACAGTGTAAATAAGGCTGAATGCATGAAATAGCTTTAGACCCGCCCCTTTAAAGGTTCTATGGAACCATCATTGCCAATAAATCACCTTTATTTTTAGGAGTGTGGTTATTGGATGAGTCTGATGACTTTATGACCCCTCTCTCTCTCTCTCTCTCTCTCTCTCTCTTTCTCTCTTTCTCTCTAGTGTAATTAAGCATTTTGAGTTTCTCTCTGCATGGGTATATAATGAGCACAGTATCAAGACTGGTTCCAGTACATTCTGTTCTTACGCCGCCCCCTTTACTGTGAGGAACCATCAATCACACCTGACACGCTTTATATGAGTTCATGAGTGTGAGTGTGTGTGTGTGTGTGTGTGTGTGTGTGTGATCTCACTGCACAGGTATGCACTCGCCGCTCCATCTCACCTCCCGTTATTCTGCACATTTCTCTCCGGTTCTTACAGAAAATCAGGTCAAAGTTTCGTGCGGCTCTCTTATGTAAATGAGATCAATCTCCAACTGGAGTCCTGACATTATTTACCTAAACAAACACTGGACAAATGAGCCATCAGTGAGACTGCTGATTGAAACGCTTCTTTATTATTATAATGGACCTGATGAGGCATTTTCACTCCCCCATTGTAGACAAACACGTCACAATGTTCCTCATTTGAATAATTAATGCGCATAATAAAGGGGCGGGGCCTGGTTGAGTTAGTTAGTAGTGTGTTATGGTAAGGGGCGGGGCATTTCCCAAACACGCTGGAAGCGCTTGACCAATCACAACACACTGCTCCAGCCGACCAATCAGAGCACAGTGTGCTTTTCAAAAGGCGGGGCTTCAACTAAACAGAGCGTTACTGACAGACTGGGAAAAGAGGAGCCGCAACAATGGAGGATATGAGGGAAATCATGTGTTTTTGTGATGGAGCTGCTGATTTGCACACCTCATCCAGACATGTTGAGACGTATCGCTCTTGTTTGAACTGGCTTGTTATTCCCATTCCTACTGTCAACGTTTTCTGTCGGAAAGTGTTAAAAGTGTAACATGAGCCACATCAGCTCTTTTGCCTGAGGAGTTCAGTTTCCCAAACAGGACTTACAATAAAATGATGTTCCTCCTCAGCGTTTCTGTCTTGTTTTCCAGCACAAATATCTAAACAGTTCCTGGAGACGCAAAATAAAAATAAGATATTAAGGGTTTTGTTTTCCCTTTGAATTTGGATTTCAATTTTCACTTTATTAAATAAGATACCTGAAGAAATGTTGCTTCTCAGTATCTTTTGTGTTTGCTACTAAGTTGGAATGTTCTCACAACGTTCTGGCAACGTTATTTACAAATGTTCTTCCAGTAACGTTAATAGAATGTTCGTTCAAAGTTGTTTGGTCTTTGATAATGTTCTCAGAACGTTCTGTTAAGGTTCTCTCAACGTTATTTACAAACGTTCTTCCAGTAACATTAATAGAACGTTCGTTCAAAGTGATCTGGTCTTTGATAATGTTCTCAGAACGTTCTGTCAAGGTTCTCTCAACGTTATGAACACACGTTCTTCAAGTAACGTTAATATAACGTTCATTCAAAGTTGTCTGGTCTTTGATAATGTTCTCAGAACGTTCTGTCAATGTTCTCTCAACGTTATTTACAAACATTCTTCCAGTAACGTTAATAGAACGTTCGTTCAAAGTGATCTGGTCTTTGATAATGTTCTCAGAACGTTCTGTTAAGGTTCTCTCAACGTTATTTACAAACGTTCTTCCAGTAACGTTAATAGAACGTTCGTTCAAAGTGATCTGGTCTTTGATAATGTTCTCAGAACGTTCTGTCAAGGTTCTCTCAACGTTATGAACACACGTTCTTCAAGTAACGTTAATATAACGTTCATTCAAAGTTGTCTGGTCTTTGATTATGTTCTCAGAACGTTCTGTCAAGGTTCTCTCAACGTTATGAGCAAACGTTCTTCCAGTAACGTTAATAGAACGTTCGTTCAAAGTGATCTGGTCTTTGATAATGTTCTCAGAACGTTCTGTCAAGGTTCTCTCAACGTTATGAGCAAACGTTCTTCCAGTAACGTTAATAGAACGTTCGTTCAAAGTTATCTGGTCTTTGATAATGTTCTCAGAACGTTCTGTCAAGGTTCTCTCAACGTTATGAGCAAACGTTCTTCCAGTAACGTTAATAGAACGTTCGTTCAAAGTTATCTGGTCTTTGATAATGTTCTCAGAACGTTCTGTCAAGGTTCTCTCAACGTTATGAGCAAACGTTCTTCCAGTAACGTTAATAGAACGTTCGTTCAAAGTTATCTGGTCTTTGATAATGTTCTCAGAACGTTCTGTCAAGGTTCTCTCAACGTTATGAGCAAACATTCTTCCAGTAACGTTAATAGAACGTTCGTTCAAAGTTATCTGGTCTTTGATTATGTTCTCAAAACGCTCTGTTAAGGTTCTCTCAACGTTATGAGCAAACGTTCTTCCAGTAACGTTAATAGAACGTTCATTCAAAGTTATCTGGTCTTTAATAATGTTCTCAGAACGTTCTGTCAAGGTTCTCTCAACGTTATTTACAAACATTCTTCCTGTAACGTTAATAGAACGTTCGTTCAAAGTTATCTGGTCTTTAATATTGTTTTCAGTAAATAAGAGTTAATATCTGAAGTAATATATTGATTTAAGAATGTTTAGATATTGGGAAACAAGACAAAAATACTGAGGAAGAA
Organism: Gobio gobio; assembly: GCF_949357685.1. Taxonomy (NCBI): domain Eukaryota; kingdom Metazoa; phylum Chordata; class Actinopteri; order Cypriniformes; family Gobionidae; genus Gobio; species Gobio gobio. Next base: position 2,747,291 of record NC_137101.1, on the reverse strand, counting down.
CATGATTTTTTTTGCAGTATGATCTTTGTTTTTGATCAGTATGTGTGTGTTTGCAGGACAGTATGGAATGTGAACAGCAGCATTCCCGCTGTGCAGAGGCTGTTTTATACTGTCCAGTGTCATTATTACTGGACATTCAGTCATCCAAACATCCAGCAGATTATGCCAGAGATGAGTTCACAGCTGCCCGTCTCTCATTCAAAGCTGCCATTCATTGATATTAAACAGAGTCATTCAAAACACATTTTTTAAAGTAGATTCTTGTGTTTGCCCTTGCAAAACTTGCCACCAAGTTCTCAGCTAACAGGGAACATTCTCAGAACGTTCTGTCAAGGTTGTCTCAATGTTATAAACAAACGTTCTTCCAGTAACTTTAATAGAACTTTCATTCAACGTTATCTGGTCTTTGATAATGTTCTCAGAACGTTCTGTCAAGGTTGTCTCAACGTTATAAACAAACGTTCTTACAGTAACGTTAATAGAACGTTCGTTCAAAGTTATCTGGTTTTTAATAATGTTCTCAGAACGTTCTGTCAAGGTTGTCTCAACGTTATGAACAAACGTTCTTCCAGTAACGTTAATAGAATGTTCATTCAAAGTTGTCTGTTCTTTAATAATGTTCTCAGAACATTCTGTCAAGGTTCTCTCAACGTTATGAGCAAACGTTCTTACAGTAACGTTAATAGAACGTTCATTCAAAGTTGTCTGGTCTTTGATAATGTTCTCAGAACGTTCTGTCAAGGTTGTCTCAACGTTATGAGCAAACGTTCTTACAGTAACGTTAATAGAACTTTCATTCAACGTTATCTGGTCTTTGATAATGTTCTCAGAACGTTCTGTCAAGGTTGTCTCAACGTTAGGAACAAACGTTCTTCCAGTAACGTTAATAGAACGTTCGTTCAAAGTTATCTGGTCTTTGATAATGTTCTCAGAACATTCTGTCAAGGTTCTCTCAACGTTATGAGCAAACGTTCTTCCAGTAACGTTAATAGAACGTTCATTCAAAGTTGTCTGGTCTTTGATAATGTTCTCAGAACGTTCTGTCAAGGTTCTCTCAACGTTATTTACAAAAGTTCTTCCTGTAATGTTAATAGAACGTTCGTTCAAAGTTATCTGGTCTTTAATAATGTTCTCAGAACGTTCTGTCAAGGTTCTCTCAACGTTATGAGCAAACGTTCTTCCAGTAACGTTAATAGAACGTTCGTACAACGTTTTCTGGTCTTTGAAAATGTTCTCAGAACGTTCTGGCAAGGTTCTCTCAACGTTATAAACAAACGTTCTTCCAGTAACGTTAATAGAACGTTCGTTCAAAGTTGTCTGGTCTTTGACAATGTTCTCAGAACGTTCTGGCAAGGTTCTCTCAACGTTATTTACAAAAGTTCTTCCTGTAATGTTAATAGAACGTTCGTTCAAAGTTATCTGGTCTTTAATAATGTTCTCAGAACGTTCTGTCAAGGTTCTCTCAATGTTATGAGCAAACGTTCTTACAGTAACGTTAATATAACGTTCGTTCAAAGTTATCTGGTCTTTAATAACGTTCTCTGCAAAAAGTAATGTTCTGATTTTTTTTGTCTTGTTTTCCAGCACAAATATCTAAACTTTCTTAAATCAAGATACATTTACTGGAGAAACGAATCAAAATTAGGTGAATTTAAGCTTTAAAAAGTATTTTTCTGACCCTATTGGCAGATTTTTTTGTCTTGTATTTAGGCTTAAACTCACTTAGTTTAGATTTGAAGACTTTTTGCAGTGTAATTCAATCATTTATACTGCATTCCCTGCTGTCCGATGATTCTGGTCCAGGACTGAAGGGTCTTCATGGGCTCTTGAAGACGGTAATGAGCTTCATGTGGCGATTCATCACACAGACGCGTAATGAGGTCCTGTTAACGAGAGAAGAGGAGTGTCCGCCTGTGACCATCAGACCAAAACACCCCTCAAAAGACACCCACAAGTGCCCTAAACATGTTACATAAGCTCTTACATAACCTATAAAGACATCAGTGGAGCAGAAGAATCTGACAATAATGTGCGGCTGTGAGAGACACTTTCAGATGCTCCTTAAATATCTGGTGCGTGACCTTCATTATAACTGCAGTGGAAAACAAACTAATTATCTGTTTAAGAGGTGAATGTATTTTCAGGGCATACTCAAAAACCCTAGAGGAAATGTGCACAAACACGCTGCGTCTCACCTGTGAGAGATATTTCACAAACGGCCATGAGACAAACACATCCTGATAGGAAACAATCACAAACACACACACGATTTCTGGCCAAAAAAGGGCCAAACTTCTCACAGACGTACAGCATTTCACTATTACACTATAAAAAAGTTGTAAATAAAGATTTCTTGAGTACAGAAAATACTATTTCATACTTAGAAATGTCACGTTTAACTCACTGTACTGGACAACTGAGTGTACTGTGTATCTGAATTATTGATTTGTTAGATAGTAACCCAGCTAACAGATAACGTTCTCAGAACGTTCTAGCAATGTTGTCTCTTTCAGTTGGACGTAACGTTTTTAAATGTTTCAGAGCGTTCAGAGAATACTCTAAAGTATAATTCTTCATGTTTTTGAAGAATGATAAAACGTTCATATGTGACCCTGGAACCACACTTTAAAAAATGCTGGGTTAAAAATAACCCAAGTTGGTTTGAAAATGGACTAACCCAGCAATTGGGTTGTTTTAATCCAACATTTGGGTTGTTTTAAACCAGCGGTTGGGTTAAATGTTTGCTTAAAACAACCCAATTGCTGGGTTAGTCCATTTTCAACCGTTATTTATTTATTTATTTTTTATATTTATTTTAGGGCTGTTAAAAGATTAATCGCGATTAATCGCATCCAAAATAAAAGTTTGTGTTTACATAATATATGTGTGTGTACTCTGTTAATTATTATTTATATATAAATACACACACAAGCATGTATATATTTAAGAAAAAAATATTATTTTTTATATATAAAACATTTATATTTATATATATTATAGATTATATAAATGTATATACAGTATATACATGCAAATATTTCTTAAATATATACATGCTTGTGTGTGTATTTATATATAAATAATAATTAACAGAGTACACACACATATATTATGTAAACACAAACTTTTATTTTGGATGCGATTAATCGCAATTAATCTTTTGACAGTCCTAATTTATTTATAAATCTTTCAAAGCATTAAAGGTTTCGTACAATTACAATTTTACGCTTTTCTTTCCTTTTCCCCACATTTGTCCTTCCCGCCAAGATACTTAACATACACTCTAAAAAATGCTGGGTTAAAAATAACCCAAGTTGTGTTGAAAATGGACTTACCCAGCAATTGGGTTGTTTTAACCCAGCGGTTGGGTTAAATGTTTGCTTAAAACAACCCAATTGCTGGGTTAGTACATTTTCAACACAACTTGGGTTATTTTTAACCCAGCATTTTTTAGAGTGTACGTAAAATATTAAAACAACAATAGCAATAAAATAATAACAACTATAAATGAGTAAATACAAATAAAAAAAGATTAATAATATACTTATTTATAATTGACAAGTTTCATTGAAGAATAATAAAATAATAAAATATAAAAAAATTAAAAAATTAATAATTAAATTAAATAAATAATATCTGACATATTCGTGGTCTTTACATAATTATAAAACAAAACGACAATGAGTTTGAACCAATCACTTTTCACAAGATTACAATAATCAATTAAGTGGGAGATTTTTTCAACCGTTATTTTTAACTCAGCATTTTTTAGAGTGCAGTCATAAGGGTCGATGTTTTGAAATTGAGATTTATACTTCATCTGAAAGCTGAATAAATAAGCTTTGTTAGGATAGGACAATAATCTGGAATCTGAGGGTGCAACAAAAATCTAAATATTGAGAAAATCTCCTTTAAAGTCGTCCAAATGAAGTCCTTAGCAATGCATATTACTACTAATAATACATTTACGGTAGGAAATTTACAAAATATCTTCATGGGACATGATCTTAATATCCTAATAATTTTTGGCATGAAAGAAAAATGTATAATTTTGACCCATACGATGTATTGTTGTCTATTGCCACAGATCCACCCATGAGACGCACGACTGGTTTTGTGCTCCAGGGTCACAAGAAACAAACGTTTTTGGAAACATTTTTTAAAAAACAGGATGTTTTGAATGTTCAGGGAAAATAGCAAGCAGCAATTATCGGGGCCAAGCACAAAGAACATGACGATGCCAACATGGCTGGGCATCAGACCAAGTGCAATTAAAGGCATTTTAAGCTGATTGTAGGCAAAATGGCTGAAAAATCATAAATATAGTCACTGGTAAAATTATTTAATGGTTTATTACTTTTGACCAATAGGTGGCGCTGTGACCAAATCGATGTGGTGGGGTCAGAGTGAGGTGACAATGACACACGCAAAGTTTGGTGTCGATACGCCGAAGCATTGCAGAGATACAGCCTCAATAGTCTTTTTATTGTGCCTCAACTTTTTTTGCTGTACTATACGAAAACAGTTTCGTCTATCAACATGAAATCCATAACTTATTGTCGCCACGATGATACGATTCGATTTTGGAGAAAATCTGAAAAAAAACTGTCTCGGAGGAGTTTGAAAAAGTAGGTTTTGAAATAAAAAATGGCGGACAGGGAGTTTGGCCAAATTTGGTATCTATGTTCTCGGACCCAAGTAATCTATTAAGACTAGATTCATTATAATAGGCAAAATGAATCAAAAGTTATTAGCATTTTTGGACATTTTTGGAAATTGCCCCAAAACTTTTTTGAGTATCTTCAAGGCACGGAGTAGAAGACACATACCGTGTTTCGTAACGATGTGTCAATGCGTTCGTAAAATATAGCAATTCAAAATGGCTGACGCCCCAAAATGGCCGATATGGGAAAAATGGGTATCGTATGACTTGGAATGATACACCGAATCTTGAGAACATTATTAAAGACCAGATAACTTTGAAATAATGTTCTATTAACGTTACTGTTTTGTGATTTTTGGCCAAAGCTTTCAGAAGTTATAAGCAAAAATGTAAATTTTTCATATCTCCTGACCACTAGGTGGCACTGTGTCGAAACTGTGCAGATCGTCTCAGGTCATGGTTGTCATAACACACACCAAGATTGGTCAGAATACGCTAAAGCGTTGCGGAGATATAGCTTCACGTTCATTTTGGCGGGCACTTCGTTAAATTCATTTGCACGTTTTTCGAGAACGTTTTGACGAATCGACTTGAATTCCATAACTTTTTGTCGCCATGGTCTGTAGATGATCTGGTTAGATTTTCGTGTAAATCGGAGCAACGTCCTAGGTGGAGTTAGAAAAAGTAGGTTTTTCAGAAAATTCAAAATGGCGGAAAAACATTCACGACAGAAAATGAATCGAATCGTCTTGAGCTATTAGCTCAAAAGTTATAACCACAAACAAGAGTGCAACTTTGGACAGTTGGTGGAGGGATTGAGTTAGAGATCCCAAATTTGCTGTGGTGACAGATCAGACTGTCCTCTATCAGTGTGCCAAATTTCATAATGTTCTCACAAGCGGTTCTATGGGCGGCCATAGACTCAAGAGCGGAAGAAGAAGAACGCCAACGATTACAACAGATGCCCACACACCTTCAGTGCTTGGCCCCTAATAAGCGTGTCCTTAAAGCTGCTTTGATACCATATGTATTGTGTAAAGCACTACAAATAAACTTGAATTGGCTAATAAAATCAAAAGTTATAAGCATTTTTGGAAATTTCGTTATAACTTTTGACCACCGGCTGCCTCGAAGCCGAAGACACATCCAAATTTTGCAACAATACGCTAATGCTTTTGTAAAATATTATATTTTTGGACAAAATTCAAAAAGGCAGACGCCCAAAATTTGGTATCTTTCGACTTCGCATGCTGCACCGAATATAAAGAGACCAGTTTTGTGATTTTTGGCCAAAGTGTTCAGAAGTTATAAGCCAAAATTTAAATTTTTCATATCTCCTGACCACTAGGTGGCACTGTGTCGAAACTGTGCGGATCGCCTTAGGTCATGGTTGTCTTAACACACACCAAGATTGGTCAGAATACGCTAAAGCGTTGCGGAGATATAGCTTCACATTCATTTTGGTGAGCACTTCGTTAAATTCATTCGCACGTTTTTCGAGAACGGTTGGACGAATCGACTTGAATTCCATTCCGTTTTTTCAACCTGGTCTGTAGACGATCTGGTTCAATTTTCGTGAAAGTCGGAGCAACGGCCTATGAGGAGTTAGAAAAAGTATGTTTTTCGGAAAATTCAAAATGGCGGAAAAATTTTCATGACGGAAATTGACGTCATATGGCAAGCGGTTCTATGGGCTTCCATTGACTTCCAGAGCGGAAGAAGAAACGGAAAAAGAAGAATAATAAGAACGCCAACGATGACAACTGGTGCCTACATACCTTCAGTGCTTGGCCCTTAATAACATTTCATAACTTAAAGGGTTAGTTCACCCAAAAATGAAAATTCTGTCATTAATTACTCACCCTCATGTCGTTCGACACCCGTCAGACCTCCGTTCATCTTCAGACACAAATGAAGATATTTTAGTGTAAATCTGATGCTCTGAAAGGCCTCCATTGGCTCAATGCACGGTTCACTCTCAAGACCTTTAAAAGACACTAAAGACGTCGTTACAAAGTCCATCTCACTACAGCGGCTCTACAATAACTTTATGAATCGGCGAGAATAGTTTTTGTGCGCAAAAAAACCCTAAATAACGACTAATATAGTGATGACGATTTCAAAACACGGCCTCATGAAGTTTCGAAGCGTTATGAATCAGTGAGTCGAATCATGATTCGGATCGCGTGTCAAACCGCCAAACTGCTGAATCGACTCACTGATTCATAACGCTCTGAAGCTTCATGAGGCCGTGTTTTGAAATCGTCATCACTATATAAGTCGTTATTTAGGGTTTTTTTGCGCACAAAAACTATTCTCGCCGATTCATAAAGTTATTGTAGAGCCGCTGTAGTGAGATGGACTTTGTAACGACGTCTTTAGTGTCTTTTAAGGGTCTTGAGAGTGAACCGTGCATTGAGCCAATGGAGGCCTTTCAGAGCATCAGATTTACACTAAAATATCTTCATTTGTGTCTGAAGATGAACGGAGGTCTGACGGGTGTCCAACCACATGAGGGGAAGTAATTAATGACAGAATTTTCATTTTTGGGTGAACTAACCCTTTTAATAGCAAAAGGTTTTTTCGTTTTGTTAGGACAGGAAGCACATATGTTTCTGGAGAAGTCTGTGTGTTTTGCTCCAGTATCAGTGATTGTCTTTATGTTGTGCTAAAGAACATCCATGTTTTGCATCCATCTGTGTCAACACCCACCCGTGAGCCGGACAGGGCATCTCCTGCACGCGTACAGATGTTTCTGCACTTGTTGTTCTGCTCCGGTGTCCTAATAATACAAAGAGCAGGAAAATACGTGCAGCTGCAGACGTCACAGCTGGAACATCAGCTCCGGACTCCATGAAGACTGCAAATAATATTTTTAGTCCATGAGCGAGTATGTGATCGTTTGATTAGAGGAAACAACCCAACTGACCTTCTCAGAACGTTCTGGCAAGGTTCTCTCAACGTTATGAGCCCACGCTCTTCCAGTAACGTTAATAGAACTGTCACAGTGTCGGGTTTGTGTTTCCCCGGGTAACCACTAGAGGTCCTCCTTCCCCACGGTGTCATTCACTCCTAAGACTACATTTCCCATCATCCTGTTCTGTCACTCATCATGTCATTGCACTCAGCTGTTTCCCATCACCTTGTTAGATCTGTGTGTGTATTTATACCCTGTCTGTTTTAGTATGTGTCACGGAGTCCTTGTTTGTATCACCCCACTTCCGAGTCTGTTCTTACCGTTGTTTTGTTCCTGTTTATGTTGGATTGATCTTTTGGATATCGACCTATGCCTGGACCGACCTCTGATTTTGGATTTACCCTCAATAAACATCATACTTACTGCTATTGGATCTTCTTCCTTTTCCTTGTGTGGGATCGTGACAGAAGGACTCCGTCACACCTAGATCCAGCGGTATGTGTTCCAACTTCTCCTCCCCAGCCACCGAGCGGGAGAGGAGAGATATGTTTGAGGGAACCCGCTTAGTCATTTTTCGTGGGACCTGGGGAGGTCGCAGAGGAGTTGGTGGTCGACAGGAAGTCCAACACCACTTTTCACCATGGCCCCCATTCGACCCTGGGCTCGTGAGGGACGGACCGGAACCTCCATCTCGCCGTTGCGGACGGAGGAGAAGGAGGAAGAACACGTCTGCCAAGTCAGAGACTGCTCACGTCACGTCTGCCGATCCAGAGACAGAGCTTCACGTCACGTCTGCCGATCCAGAGACAGAGCTTTACGTCACGTCTGCCGATCCAGAGACAGAGCTTCACGTCACGTCTGCCGATCCAGAGACAGAGCTTTACGTCACGTCTGCCGATCCAGAGACTGAGCTTCACGTCACGTCTGCCGATCCAGAGACAGAGCTTTACGTCACGTCTGCCGATCCAGAGACAGAGCTTCACGTCACGTCTGCCGATCCAGAGACTGAGCTTCACGTCACGTCTGCCGATCCAGAGACAGAGCTTTACGTCACGTCTGCCGATCCAGAGACAGAGCTTCACGTCACGTCTGCCGATCCAGAGACAGAGCTTCACGTCACGTCTGCCGATCCAGAGACAGAGCTTCACGTCACGTCTGCCGATCCAGAGACAGAGCTTCACGTCACGTCTGCCGATCCAGAGACAGAGCTTCACGTCACGTCTGCCGATCCAGAGACTGAGCTTCACGTCACGTCTGCCGATCCAGAGACAGAGCTTCACGTCACGTCTGCCGATCCAGAGACTGAGCTTCACGTCACGTCTGCCGATCCAGAGACTGAGCTTCACGTCACGTCTGCCGATCCAGAGACTGAGCTTCAGGCCACGTCTGCCCAGTCGGAGACAGATTGGGAGATGCCCATTCTCATGGCCGGGGGGGCACTGATCGGCTATTTAGAGCGTCTAGCTCGGATCCTGGAAACGCCCTTCAGACCTTCAGTGTCTGTGTCTGTTCCAGTTCCTGAGCCGGAGCCAGAGTCGGTTCCTGAGCCGGAGCCAGAGTCGGTTCCTGAGCCGGAGCCAGAGTCGGTTCCTGAGCCGGAGCCAGAGTCGGTTCCTGAGCCGGAGCCAGAGTCGGTTCCTGAGCCGGAGCTTGTGCTTGTGTCCATTTCAGTGTCTGTTCCAGTGCCTGAGCCGGTGGTGCCTGTTCCTGTTCCTGAGCCGGTGGTGCCTGTTCCTGTTCCTGAGCCGGTGGTGCCTGTTCCTGTTCCTGAGCCGGTGGTGTCTGTTCCAGTGCCTGAGCCGGTGGTGTCTGTTCCAGTGCCTGAGCCGGTGGTGCCTGTTCCTGTTCCTGAGCCGGTGGTGTCTGTTCCAGTGCCTGAGCCGGTGGTGTCTGTTCCAGTGCCTGAGCCGGTGGTGTCTGTTCCAGGGCCTGAGCCGGTGGTGCCTGTTCCTGTTCCTGAGCCGGTGGTGTCTGTTCCAGTGCCTGAGCCGGTGGTGTCTGTTCCAGTGCCTGAGCCGGTGGTGCCTGTTCCTGTTCCTGAGCCGGTGGTGTCTGTTCCTGTTCCTGAGCCGGTGGTGTCTGTTCCAGTGCCTGAGCCGGTGGTGCCTGTTCCTGTTCCTGAGCCGGTGGTGTCTGTTCCAGTGCCTGAGCCGGTGGTGTCTGTTCCAGTGCCTGAGCCGGTGGTGTCTGTTCCAGGGCCTGAGCCGGTGGTGCCTGTTCCTGTTCCTGAGCCGGTGGTGTCTGTTCCAGTGCCTGAGCCGGTGGTGTCTGTTCCAGTGCCTGAGCCGGTGGTGCCTGTTCCTGTTCCTGAGCCGGTGGTGTCTGTTCCAGTGCCTGAGCCGGTGGTGTCTGTTCCAGTGCCTGAGCCGGTGGTGCCTGTTCCAGTGCCTGAGCCGGTGGTGCCTGTTCCTGTTCCTGAGCCGGTGGTGTCTGTTCCAGTGCCTGAGCCGGTGGTGTCTGTTCCAGTGCCTGAGCCGGTGGTGTCTGTTCCAGTGCCTGAGCCGGTGGTGCCTGTTCCTGTTCCTGAGCCGGTGGTGTCTGTTCCAGTGCCTGAGCCGGTGGTGTCTGTTCCAGTGCCCTGGCCGCCCGAGGGAAAGTCTCCACCGTGGCCGCCAGAGGGACTGTCTGCTCCGCCCTGGCCGCCTGACAGACCGTCGTCTCCGCCCTGGCCGCCAGATGGGTCGTCTGCTCCGCCCTGGCCGCCAGATGGGCTGTCATCTCCGCCCTGGCCGCCTGACAGACCGTCGTCTCCGCCCTGGCCGCCAGATGAACTGTCGTCTCCGCCCTGGCCGCCAGATGAACTGTCGTCTCCGCCCTGGCCACCAGATGAACTGTCGTCTCCGCCCTGGCCGCCAGATGAACTGTCGTCTCCGCCATGGCCGCCTGAAGGGTCGTCTGCTCCGCCCTGGCCACCAGATGGACTGTCGTCTCCACCCTGGCCGCCAGATGGACTGTCGTCTCCGCCCTGGCCGCCAGATGGACTGTCGTCTCCGCCCTGGCCGCCAGATGGACTGTCGTCTCCGCCCTGGCCGCCAGATGGACTGTCGTCTCCGCCCTGGCCGCCAGATGGACTGTCGTCTCCGCCCTGGCCGCCAGATGGACTGTCGTCTCCGCCCTGGCCGCCAGATGGACTGTCGTCTCCGCCCTGGCCGCCAGATAAACTGTCATCTCCCGTCCCTCCCTGGTCTGGCCCTCCCGTCCCTCCCTGGTCTGGCCCTCCTGTCCCTCCCTGGTCTGGCCCTCCTGTCCCTCCCTGGTCTGGCCCTCCTGTCCCTCCCTGGTCTGGCCCTCCTGTCCCTCCCTGGTCTGGCCCTCCTGTCCCTCCCTGGTCTGGCCCTCCCGTCCCGCCCTGGCCTCCCGAACTCTGTGGGCCGCCCTGGCCACCGGTTAAGCCGTCACCCCCTGTTCCTGTTCCCCTTCATGGACCTGGCCCCCCATCCCTCCCCCTGATCCTCCACCGTTCCACCTCCCTCCTGGACTCTTGTTTTGTGTTTGTCTTGGAGCATCTGGTAGCCGCTCCGTAGAGGGGGGGTTATGTCACAGTGTCGGGTTTGTGTTTCCCCGGGTAACCACTAGAGGTCCTCCTTCCCCACGGTGTCATTCACTCCTAAGACTACATTTCCCATCATCCTGTTCTGTCACTCATCATGTCATTGCACTCAGCTGTTTCCCATCACCTTGTTAGATCTGTGTGTGTATTTATACCCTGTCTGTTTTAGTATGTGTCACGGAGTCCTTGTTTGTATCACCCCACTTCCGAGTCTGTTCTTACCGTTGTTTTGTTCCTGTTTATGTTGGATTGATCTTTTGGATATCGACCTATGCCTGGACCGACCTCTGATTTTGGATTTACCCTCAATAAACATCATACTTACTGCTATTGGATCTTCTTCCTTTTCCTTGTGTGGGATCGTGACAAGAACATCCGTTCGTTTTCTAGAAGTGTATAAGTGGTATTTTCTAATAAATAGAAGATAAAGATAAAAAGAGAAAAGAAAACCTCTGTAAAAACTCAAAATCTAAATCTAAATCTCTAAAATGTGAACAAAATGAAATAATTGAAGATTGTCTATATTCAATCCTCAGATTTCTGTTCTGGAAATGTATGCAAATGGGTGCATATTTAATTAGATAATGCCTTATTTGCATATTTAAACATATAATTTGAGAAAACAGTATTACTAAATCACTCAATCAAACCTACTTATATAGTGATGACGATTTCAAAACACGGCCTCATGAAGCTTCGAAGCGTTATGAATCAGTGAGTCAATTCATGATTCGGATCGCGTGTCAAACTGCTGAAATTTGGCGATTCAAACCGCTGATTCGACTCACTGATTCATAACGCTTCGAAGCTTCATGAGGCCGTGTTTTGAAATCGTCATCACTATATAAGTCGTTATTTAGGGTTTTTTTGCGCACAAAAACTATTCTCGCCGATTCATAAAGTTATTGTAGAGCCGCTGTAGTGAGATGGACTTTGTAACGACGTCTTTAGTGTCTTTTAAGGGTCTTGAGAGTGAACCGTGCATTGAGCCAATGGAGGCCTTTCAGAGCATCAGATTTACACTAAAATATCTTCATTTGTGTCTGAAGATGAACGGAGGTCTGACGGGTGTCCAACCACATGAGGGTAAGTAATAAATGACAGAATTTACATTTTTGGGTGAACTAACCCTTTAAGTAATATGTAATTGTGGTTATGGCTTTTGAATTCATTTTGAATTAGTTAATAGTATCTTGCACATCTTCTGTATGATGCAGCTAATGTTATGGGACATGTCGATTTTAAGTTCAATCCCTATACTGGGTCAAGGCGCTTCATTGTCTCTTATGATTGCTAAACAAATTTTTTAATTGCAGTATCTAATCTTATAATTTGTTCAATTAAAGCATTGCATATCACTCCCAAAACAACTGATCTGATATTTACAGTTCATTTGAATATTTACATTTTACATTCTGTACTTGAGTACGTTTTAAATGTGATACTTTTGTACTTTTACTCAAGTGATGTTTGAATGGAGGACTTTCTACTTTCACTGGAGTCATTTTTTATTTAGGTGTATATATACTTTTACTCAAGTATAACTTTTGAGTACCACCCCTGGAAAGATTGAACGCTTCTCCAGAGAGGAATTTTTTATTTTATTTTATTGTGCACGTCCTACAGGCTCATATCACTAACACACCCTTTAAATAACACACAAATACTGCACTATTGACTTTAGAGCAGGTTTGTGTTGGTCAATGGTGCAGTCGTTTTCAGGTTCTCAAAAAAGCAACGCTCCAGCAACGCTCCAGCAACGCTCCTGATCACACCTGGTGTTCAGACCAGATGCTCATGGGGGAACAGATGCGCCAGTGCTTTTGCTATTTAAACAATGTGTGACTCTGGACGTGAACATGAGAACTGCGTCAGGCTGAAACTAGCACAACACACTTGTGTCACGCCTGGCCCTTGGGCCCTAAGGTTCTTGACTCACTTTGAATGAACTCTTTATGAGTTCCAAAAGGGTACAATTTAAGGAGAAATGTCTTATTTCGTAATAATTGTATGTTTAACCCATAAGAACCTGGACCAATTTCTCCTTATAGGAAAATTATGGGGCATATAAAACATGTAACATGTTTCTGCAGTTGTTTTTGAAATACAACCCCTCTTTGTGAAAGATCTGTAATGTTACATATATGTGACATTGGGCATTTATGATACATTTTTTTATGTTACATATATTAGATTAGATTAGATTCAACTTTATTGTCATTACACAAGTACAAGTACAAGGCAACGAAATGCAGTTTAGGTCTAACCAGAAGTGCAATAGCAGCAAGTGCAGGATATACAACGTTTGCATAAGTGCGGGACATAGATATGTACTGAATATATAAAAATATATCTATAAATAGAGAGATGGTTATTACTATAAACAGAATTTACAGGTGAATATGTACAGTGAATAAATATACAGATGGCTATTACTCTAAACAGTATTTACAGGTGGATTTGTACTATGAATATAATATACAGATGGCTATTACTATAAACAGAATTTACAGGTGGATATGTACTATGAATATAATATACAGATGGCTATTACTATAAACAGAATTTTACAGATAGAGGTATACAATGATATGTTAGGCTAAAATGAGGAATATGGCAGTGGATTAAGGTAGTGCAATAAATTATGGACAGAAGCGTAAAAGTGCAGTGGAATATATGTTACATTGGGCATTTATTTCTCAGTTTAAAAAAAAAAACATTTTATAATATTTTTTGCTAAATAACAGTTTTTTTCTGTTTCTTTTCTCATCCACAACATATATCAAAATGATGCATATTATTTGAAATTATTAACAAAACATATGTGCTGTTAACATTTGTCTGAGTCCCAGATTTTATATAACACATAGAGAAAGTATATACGGTAACACTAAAGAAATAATTGAGTCAGCTAAATTCATTGAGCAGCTCATTAATATTTTTCTTAATAAGACAAATACATCACATCGAAATTCCACCAACTGTTGTAAGGTTAACAGCCCGATGTGACATATGTCACCACAATATTTTCGTAACTTGTTTTTATATCAATTTGTTTAAGAAATGTATTAAAATCAGGTTAAGTGTAATCTATGATAAGTTATTAAAATGTAAGAATTGTTGCATGGGTTGAAACATACCTTTAGTAACAAAAACAAGTGTTTAAAAAAATTGCTGACACTGCAACATGTGCTAATCAGACAGGCCACCATTTTGGAAATGTTGCCATGGCAACAAAAAATGCACAAATTGTCACATGACAATTTCTTATATGTCACTTTTTAGGGATTATTTAGGGATATTGTTTAAAAAGACCTTTCCAGATAATCCCCAGTGTTTGTGACACCCGTATCACTGTGGGTTCTTATGGGTCAAAAGGTTATTTCATTGAGTCGACAGGATCTGTCTGTCTCTCACACATGAGGCCATCATGTGCCGGTCATTTTCCAAACTGCTCCTGATACACAAACAACGCTGATATGCAGTCCCTGTATTTTTCCACAGAGCAGCGCAGACTTCATGCTCATCCACCCACGGTGATTTAAAAACAACTTTCTGACTCTCGGCCTGAGAAATTCACTGCATATCAATCCACACTGATCTCAATCAACAATGTCCCAGAATCAGAGCCCGAGGCAAGCGGACAGAACATACGTCTGAGGGGACGGGCATCTGAATTACAGAACGGTTTTTGATGTATTCTATGAAGATGCACAATCATTTAGTCTTCAATCTTCTTAAAAAGTACAATCACATTAGCTGTGCAAGTCTAAATGAGATTAAACTGTCTATAAAAATTAAATTGCTGAACATGGTTTTAATTTTGTAGGGGAGAACCGGGGCGAAAGTAACGACGCGATTTTCTCCGAGCCACGGATCTGCCAAATATCATGTGATTCCGCCATCGTTTCCCGCGGTTAGGTCCGAAATGCAGTTTTCAAGTAGGCCTACGGCAAGTAAATTAATGAAGCGATACTTTTTTTCTAATTACAAGTTGTGTTTCTTGTTTCATGTGTCACAGTAATGATCAATCTACGGGTTATTTAGTGCTGTTACACACCCTGAAGATTTGTCTTTTCAGAGTTTTTCAGTATAAAAGTAAATCGTGCTTAAATGTCAGGACTTCCTGTCGGGACGAAAGTAACACTTGTTACTTTTGTCCCGCTATTATATATATAATGCATATTATGTACATTTAATTAAATTTAATTTTTATATTGTTCATAATTTTGAAGAAAAAATGATTGACATTGCAAATAAAAAATATTCTAAACAACTCAAGTTTGTACTGTCATATTACATTTGAAACATTTGATGAACTTTAACATATAAAATGAAAATGTAATTTAATACTTTTTTGCAAAGATAAAGGACAAAATATGTTTGCAGTTACATATTAACAAGGTCATAGTCAGGTATGTTTAATAAAAACAAGAGCAGCACCAAAAAATCTAGCTTGTGTTGTTGTGTTACTGTCGTCCCACCTGATGGGGTCAAAAGTAACAATGTGCAGCTTATGTTCACAGTGAAATTATACTGTAGTCGTTCTACATTTGTACAAAATACCACCTGCTATTGATAGACCACACTTGTGAGTTATTGGCCACAGCAAAAATATATCTCGGTCTAAAACATTATCTTTTAAAATTACGATTTTCTGAAAAATGGTACTTTCGTCCCTGCTCTCCCCTATTTATTTATGCCTCGCATTTGCAATACATTCTCTGTATATACTTGCACAAACAACCCATTGGCCAATAAACCTGATTATTTTGGAGAGTTAATGGAAAAACATATTATGTTGCCTTGACTTATTATAATATTACAGTGTATTTAGAGCAAATCATGTCTCCTAAACGTCACATGAAGTTTATATTTGTTGCCTTTTGTCAAAGTTGATTCAACACAGCTATTTTTGTACTGTGTTTATGAATCTGAAGCATCAGTTTAGTTGATTCCTGTTCAGTGTCAGATTGTGTTTGTTTGCAGAAGCTGGATGTTTTTCGGCTGTTTCATCGAGATGATCTGTGTAAATAATCTCATGTATGTCCATGCAGCGGTCAGATGGATGAGCAGCTGTGTTTTTCCCGGCCTAACCTCGTCCACCTTCATGTCTTCCCTCATGTTCTCTTGGTTGTAGATCTCCGGACACTCCTGACCCGGATTGCTCAGAAAACACCTACGCCGGAGACTCCCAGTGAGCCACTATTTTGGGGTATTTTTTAAGCAATATGTGTATACAGGTGCTCAAAATATATCAAAAAGCTGTTTTCTGGACTGCTTAAAGGGGTGGTAAACCACGATTTCACTATTCTAACTTTAGCTAACGTGTAATGTTGCTGCTTGAGCATAAACAACATCTGCAAAGTTACAACGTTCAAAGTTTAAAGCAAAGGGAGATATTTGCTTTTAAAGAAATCAGTTTCTAAGGACTACAGCAAACGGCCGCTAGGGACTACTACACATTCACCCAGGTTTTGCTGACATCACCAGGCCCAATATTTACATAAACCCCTCCTCCGGGGAATATGAAATAAGGGGGGCGAGGCAATTTTGTATCGCCGCGGGGAAGCGTTAGTAGGCTGTGTTTTTGCCGCAATGCCGAAGAAACGCTGTTATTTTCATCCGGATTGCAGGTCTGGGGTACTTGCTCTGTTCAGCCTTCATAGGGACGGGGGTGCGTTGCAGAGCGTTTAACACACAGCATGTTATATGCACGTGTGTTTGAGTCAGCGGGGAATCAGGCGCGCGCGGGGCTCCCTGCATCCACCGTCTTCGCGTTTTCAATGCCAGATTTGCACAACGTCAGCTGCGTGAAAAAAACACTGCCGGTGCGTGGATGCACGACGCGCGCGCTGCACATTTCACGGAGGACAACACAATCTTCCACAAACTTCGCGAGTTCAATACAGGATATGCCCAACGGCTTGTCCTGAAAGCTGGATTTACAAACAGAAGCTGTTTACGGGCCACAACCTGTAAGTCTGATTTATTTTTCATCGATGTGTTTTCCTGTAATAGGTTGTAGCAAGGAAGTAAACAGATGACAGCGCTGTTCTGCAAACCAGTCTGTTAAATGCTCATTCATACTTAACGTTATCCGACGAACACCTATCGTTACAAACACTAACGTTAAAATCTCAACAGCGAACCTGGCATTAGTGTAAATGATTCTTTGATTAGAGCTTTTATGTATTGTTTATCTACAGGCATGCTAAACATGGTTCTGTGTGTGATTTGGCTAACTTACTAGTTAAAGCCAGTGCTTAGTGTTTGTTTTGGGTTAGTTCTTGCGACAGATATTTGGCTATAATCGTTCTAAAAATACAAAAGTTAAAGTGCCATTCAGTAGCGATCATTATAGATCCGCAGTCTTTACTCTCGAGGACTGAACAGGTTCTGCTCGATCATCTTCACTCAAATGTTCTGGGTCTGATTCGGGCGGTAAGGGGCGTGACGTTTCCGACGTGCACTGCGGTTAGCGAATCACAACACACTGGGCCAGCTAACCAATCAGAGCGCACTGCGTATTTTTGAGGGACTGGCTTCATACAACCCGGAAAGCATCAGACCGTTTTACAAGGAGGGACAGAGCAGTGTAGAATAAATGTCAAATATATGAAAAATAAGGCAATTTTTTTTTAAACGAAGCATGAACACATGTTACAGTGCACCCCACAAACACAATCAAGCCTTCAAAACAATTTGTTTTACCACCCCTTTAAGTACACTGTAAACCCAAATAAGTTGGCAAAACTCAACAAAAAAAATGAGGCAATTCTTTTAAATTTAGAAAATTAAAGTTTAAGCATTACTTTTCATTTTGTAATCATACATTTTAATTTCTCTGAACTTGAAATATTTGATTAAGCTAATTCACATGTAATCTCAAACTGTTAATAGTGGAAACTTGCCTACACTGTACTTTAAAAAAAAAAAGATCATTATTTTATTAAAATACATTTTATATATTTAATATGACATACATGTCTTAAAAGTAAGTTACCTGGTTGCGTTAAAATTTTGAGTTCATTGAAATTTTAGTTAATACAATGAACATTTTTGAGAATCAACATCACCCTTTATTCAAATATTATTAAAAGATTTTAGAGCATATTGCATAATTGTGTGTTTTATTTGTAATAATGCAGTGAAACTTGCCAAATTATGCTATTTTCACGATTTATCACTTTTTTGAATGTATGTGGTTCAGATACAATAATATTTTGAGTTTATAAAACCAATTTCCTTCATTGTATTAACTCAAATTTTTAATTTCAATGAACTCAAAATTTTAACTTTTTAAGTTAAACCAACAATATTTTTTTTTACAGTGTAGCTTTAACTAGCTAATTCAATAAATGCCACTTGGAAAACATTTGGGATAATGTAAGTACACAAGTCAACAAAATATATAACATTGCTCTAGTGGTTTTGGGATATTTGAATCCAAAAATCTTACATATAGTGCCTTTAAAGTTATGAAAAATTATTTCTGTATGTCCTCTGAACGTTCAAAAATTATGGGCATTCACTTCCTGCCTGGTTATTTTCCTGTGCTAACTTTGTAACAAACATTATTCCAGATGAGAGCTGAAGTGTGGTGTGTTGAGCAGTGACTGTACTGCCATCTAGTAGCGATATTAGGATCTAAATCAATTTAAAATCACAAACAGTGGACCTAAAAACGATTTGTTCACCTCATTTATACTTATCATGCCTGTACCTGCACTCGAATGCTACAGGATCTTCCCTCAGAACTAATTAAATCAACATAATTAGTAAAACTACCTTAGTCAACTTGCTACACCAACTAGCTAGCTTCAGACCAATAGCAAACTATTACTAATTTTGGCATAACACCAGCCATAAGTCACCAAAAGGTGGCAGACACTACCCTGAATGTGTGAGAAATGTGTCAGTTTTATTTATTTTGTTCATTGAGGTGATATCTTGTCTAGTTTGCCTCCCACAGGAAACAAAACACACTACATAGGCTACTATAGTAAAGATGCTACAGTAAATTGTAGTATACCTCAGTATTTAGTTTAATAATTGACTAGTTAATATACAACGTTATGCTGTAGTATAAATTAACAAAGTGTAGGAAATACTATGATATGCTACAATTTACTGTAGCATCTTTACTTTAGGTTCAAAAACACTAGCTTTTACTAGAGTAAACTTAGCATAGTATAGTATTTTTTCTGTGAAACGGACAGAACGACAATAAATGGTGGATTTTAACGCAAGTTGCTTGGTTAATTAATCAGGAATTTATTGTAATTACGCTAGCATCATAACATCTAAAACAATTGTCTCACTTAAACTGTTTATTATTATTTTGGTGGATTGATTTAAACGTTGCTAATCCGCGAACGCGGACTCATCACAAACGACTGTGACTGGATCATCTTGAAAAACGCTGTAAAAAGTAACGTATATCACGTGACAACGCGTGTCACCATTCGTAGCGCTTTTCAAGATGAACCAGTCACAGTCGTTCGCGATGATCATTTTAAATAATTTTATAGAGAATCATATGCCTCGAGTTTGAATGGGTAGCTTAAAAACAAGCGTTTTAGTGTACAAATATCTCAAATAAGACAAAAACCGTGCTTGAGTTGTGGATTTTATGAGCAACCACGCGCCCCCTTGAGGAAGACTGTGACCGTGTGCGCATGCGCAGGCGCGTGCTCGTCGCGGCCGCTGCGGGTTTTGCGCACAGGGGGACGCGACGCGGCAGCTGCGGAGAAATCCATAGCAACGGCGGATAAACATGAGTTACTACAGCAGGTAAGACACCGATGGAAACAATTCTCAGAAATCATCCAAAAGTGACGGCCGTTGTGGGACCGCGGAGTGCGCGTGCACGTTTGATTTATCGCGTCTTTCCTAACTTTGGTGTGTTTTTTCTTCTTCGGTGGGTCCTGTTGCGTTTCGAACGCGCTGTAACATCAGCCATCAGGCTAAAAACACACAACAAAACACACACACACACACACACACACACACACACATCTGAATTAAACTGCTGGATTGGGAGCAGGAGAGAGGGAAAAGGCGGGAGAGTGTGAATGAATGCGGATTTTGATGGGGTGTAACGGTTGAGAAGCAGTTTTGCTAATGATGATAGCAGGGAATGGACATTACAGTCTTGAATGAATAAATATGACGCGTTTGTAAATCACAGCGTTGATTAAATTATCTTTATGAAGTAATGAATCAATCTCGCAGTGACTGAATGGATCTAATTCATTACAGTCGCTCGAATGTGACCGTTACGAAACGTTTCGCGTTTCTGATATAGTCATGTGACGTAAGTTGTACGTCATTACTATATTCAAATGACATCATAATATAGCGGCAGAAAAAAAACTAGACTTTTAGTACAGATTTTTTTGATATTGCTAGATTATTGTCAAGACAATTAACCTCCTTCTAATTACGGTAACGCCAAAATGTTATTTTAAGTGTAAATATTTGTTTTGCTTCCTTACATTTGCACTGATTTAAACAAATGACATAATTCGGAATAACTAGAATTTGAGGGTGGAGAACGCTTAATTGTGATGAAAATAATAATAATACACACCAATCAAGCATGATTATCTCTTCATCAGCTGTTAGTGGGTGCGATAAATTAGGGAGCAAGTGAACATTTTGTCCTCAGAGTTGATGTGTTCGAAGAAGAAAAAATGGGATTTGAGCGAGTTTGGACATCTGCTCTCAGTTTCGTTGTGTATGTTTTGTCCTCCAAAGCTCTGTCCCATCATAACCGCACTCCTTCCTTTCCCATGATGCCGTGCGCTGGAATCCTGGGAGGTTTCGCCTGATTGCGACAGGAAGTGGTTTGCATTGATCTGCAGCTTTTTCGTTTTCTTGAAGTCACGTCTCTGATAATGAAGCGTCCATTTTGGCTTCTGCTGTGTTCGGCTCCCAGTCTGTATGTTTTCTTCAAGGTCTCTCGGATTGAATAGTAGAGCTATATATTGTTAAAATATCGAAATCGTGACTTTTATGGTTTATTATAAGCTACAGGACACACACACGAGGCTCTCCTAGATGTTCTTTATGAACGCATCGTGCATTTACAAGGAGTTCATTTACAAAAGCAGAAAGCGGTCCATCCATCCACTCACTCACAGACCTGATGAATGTGTCTGAGAGTGTCATTACTGTGCAATTATGGTCTGTTCGGTGGCCATTAGATGAATGTGGAAGTACAGCACAGGCTGAGATTGGCATCATTATCAGAGCCGTGAGAGGAAATGACACGCTAGCGATGAGACGAGTGCGCTTACATTTATAATCAGCCGACGTTTGCTCGGCAAACCGACAACAGCCTGGGATTTGGAGAGTGTTTACTATTTTCTCTGCCTATCCAAAGGGTTCCGTGTTAAACTTTCCTTCTTCTTTTTTTTTAAATAAAAGTTTCTCAAAACTTCCTCCTTAGTTCAAAAAAGATTATTAACTGCAGAAACAACAACAAATCCAGATTACAATGTGATCAGACGCTTGCGTTCAGTCACACTGAGAGAACAAGGAGGAACCCAACGTTCTGTCAAGGTTCTCTCAACGTTATGGACAAACGTTCTTCCAGTAACGCTTAGAGAACGTTCGTTCAAAGTTATCTGGTCTTTGATAATGTTCTCAGAACGTACAAAACGTTGAGAGACCCTTGCCAGAACATTATCAAAGACCAGATAACTTTGAACGAACGTTCTCTAAGCGTTACTGGAAGAACGTTTGTACATAACGTTGAGAGAACATTGACAGAACGTTCTGAGAACATTATTAAAGACCAGATAACTTTGAACGAACGTTCTATTAACGTTACTGGACGAACGTTTGTTCATAACGTTGAGAGAACCTTCACAGAACATTCTGAGAACATTATCAAAGACCAGATAACTTTGAACGAACGTTATATTAACGTTACTGGACGAAGGTTTGTTCATAACGTTGAGAGAACCTTGACAGAACGTTCTGAGAACATTATCAAAGACCAGATAACTTTGAACGAACGTTCTATTAACGTTACTGGACGAAAGTTTGTTCATAACGTTGAGAGAACCTTCACAGAACATTCTGAGAACATTATCAAAGACCAGATAACTTTGAACGAACGTTCTATTAACGTTACTGGACGAAAGTTTGTTCATAACGTTGAGAGAACCTTCACAGAACATTCTGAGAACATTATCAAAGACCAGATAACTTTGAATGAACGTTCTATTAACGTTACTGGAAGAACGTTTGTTCATAACGTTGAGAGAACCTTGACAGAACGTTCTGAGAACATTATCAAAGACCAGATAACTTTGAACGAACGTTCTATTAACGTTACTGGAAGAACGTTTGTTCATAACGTTGAGAGAACATTCTGAGAACATTATCAAAGACCAGATAACTTTGAACGAACGTTATATTAACGTTACTGGACGAACGTTTGTTCATAACGTTGAGAGAACCTTGACAGAACGTTCTGAGAACATTATCAAAGACCAGATAACTTTGAACGAACGTTCTATTAACGTTACTGGACGAAAGTTTGTTCATAACGTTGAGAGAACCTTGACAGAACGTTCTGAGAACATTATTAAATACCAGATACGTGTGTGTGTGTGTGTGTGTGTGTGTGTGTGTAGTGGTTTTAAACCGGTGGGTCTCACACTTCAGAGCCAAACGCTCCGCAGCTCCCACTTTTCAAAGGGCGTCTGTGGGGTGTTGTTGCCATAGCAACCATCAGCAGCCCTTAGGGCTCACCTGCGGATGTCATGCGTGTGATCCCACATGACCTGCACAGGTAGAGACGCCGAAACCCAGACACACACTCACACACACACACTCGACATGGAAACGGCGAAGAGCTCTTCTCAGCCCGCTTACAGCCGCTGGTCGTACAGGTATACACACACACACACACACACACACACACACACACACACACACATTGTTCAAAAGGACGCGGGTGAGTTGAAAGTTTCTCACATTGTGTGTGTTTCATTGAGGTGTGTGTAGTGTTGAGTGAGGACCGTTGCTCTGCTGTGTGTGTGTGAGGTGTGTTTGCTGTCATTAAGATCACAGTGTGTGTGTTTTGTTTCCTGAATGACGCCTGTGTTGTTTACAAATATTGACATTTATTGTATAATGAAGAATAGAACAGTAACACTACCATAAACATAGATGGAGGATAGATGGAGGATAGATGGAGGATAGATGGAGGATAGATGGATGATGGATGGATAGATGGATGATAGATGGAGGATAGATGGATGGATAGATGGAGGATTGATGGATGATGGATGATAGATGGAGGATAGATGGAGGATAGATGGAGGATAGATGGATGGATAGATGGAGGATAGATGGATGGATAGATGGAGGATTGATGGATGATAGATGGAGGATAGATGGAGGATAGATGGATGATGGATGATAGATGGAGGATAGATGGATGATAGATGGAGGATAGATGGAGGATTGATGGATGATAGATGGAGGATAGATGGAGGATAGATGGATGATGGATGATAGATGGAGGATAGATGGATGATAGATGGAGGATAGATGGAGGATAGATGGAGGATAGATGGATGATGGATGATAGATGGAGGATAGATGGATGATAGATGGAGGATAGATGGATGATGGATGATAGATGGAGGATAGATGGAGGATAGATGGAGGATAGATGGATGATGGATGATAGATGGAGGATAGATGGATGATAGATGGAGGATAGATGGATGGATAGATGGAGGATTGATGGATGATAGATGGAGGATAGATGGATGATGGATGATAGATGGAGGATAGATGGATGATAGATGGAGGATAGATGGATGGATAGATGGAGGATAGATGGATGATGGATGATAGATGGAGGATAGATGGAGGATAGATGGATGATGGATGATAGATGGAGGATAGATGGATGATAGATGGATGATAGATGGATGATGGATGATAGATGGAGGATAGATGATAGATGGAGGATTGATGGATGATAGATGGAGGATAGATGGATGATAGATGGAGGATAGATGGATGATTGATGGATGATAGATGGAGGATAGATGGAGGATAGATGGATGATAGATGGAGGATAGATGGATGATAGATGGATGATAGATGGAGGATAGATGGAGGATAGATGGATGATAGATGGAGGATAGATGGATGATAGATGGATGATGGATGATAGATGGAGGATAAATGGATGATAGATGGATGATGGAGGATAGATGGA
>NC_137101.1:2622906-2717906 GCF_949357685.1 Gobio gobio | reverse complement strand
TGGAGGATGACAGTCTGAACCTCCGACAGCAGAAACTGGAGAAACAGGTGAGCCACATTTACACACAATTAAACAACACACCATAAGACACAAAAACATAATTACACAATCATAAAAACACGATTCAACATAATAAAACACAAGAATACGCACATCAAAAAACAATAATACACACATCAAAACACAATAATACACACATCAAAACACAAGAATACGCACATCAAAACACAATAATACACAATTACACATAAAAGAACAATAATACACAATAATGTTTGTCAAAACACAAAAAAACCTGCATCAAAATGCAATAATACACAATAATGTGTGTCAAAACACAATTAAACACACATCAAAATGCAATAATACACAATAATGTGTGTCAAAACATAATAAAACACACATCAAAATGCAATAATACACAATAATGTGTGTCAAAACACAATTAAACACACATCAAAATGCAATAATACACACTTCAAAACAATAATACACAATAATTGGTGTCAAAACACAATCAAACACACATCAAAGCACAATAATACACAATTACACATACCAGAGCACAATAATGTGCGTCAAAACACAATCAAACACACATCAAAATGCAATAAGACACACATCAAAACAATAATACACAATAATTGGTTTCAAAACACAATCAAACACACATCAAAATGCAATAAAACACACTTCAAAACAATAATACACAATAATTGGCGTCAAAACATAATAAAACACACATCAAAATGTAATAATACACAATAATGTGTGTCAAAACAATAAAACACACATCAAAATGATATAATACACACATCAAAACAATAATACACCATAATTGGTGTCAAAACACAATCAAACACACATCAAAACACAAGAATACACTCATCAAAACACAATAATACACAATTACACATACAAGAACACAATAATGTGCGTCAAAACATAATAAAACACACATCAAAATGCAATAATACACACATCAAAACACAATAATACACAATAATGAGTGTCGAAAGTTAACACAATCAAACACACATCAAAATGATATAATATACACATCAAAACACAATAATACACAATAATGAGTGTCGAAACACAGTCAAACACACATCAAAACACAAGAATACACAATTACACATACGAGAACACAATAATGTGTGTCAAAACACAATCAAACACACATCAAAATTATATAATACACACATCAAAACACAATAATACACAATTACACATACCAGAGCACAATAATGTGCGTCAAAACACAATCAAACACACATCAAAATGATATAATACACACATCAAAACAATAATACACAATAATGTGTATCAAAGCAAAATCAAACACACATCAAAACACAACAATACACAATTACACATACCAGAGCACAATAATGTGCGTCAAAACATAATAAAACACACATCAAAATGCAATAATACACACAATAATACACAATAATGTGCGTCAAAACATAAAACACACATCAAAATGCAATAATACACAATAAGTGGTATCAAAACACAATCAAACACACATCAAAATGCAATAATACACACATCAAAACAATAATACACAATATTTGGTGTCAAAACACAATTAAACACACATCAAAACACAATAATACACAATTACACATACCAGAGCACAATAATTTGTGCGTCAAAATCAAATCAAACACACATCAAAATGATATAATACACACATCAAAACAATAATACACAATAATTGATGTCAAAACACAATCAAACACACATCCAAACACAATAATACACACATCAAAACACAATAATACACAATTACACATACGAGAACACAATAATGTGCGTCAAAACATAATAAAACACACATCAAAATGCAATAATACACACATCAAAACACAATAATACACAATAATGAGTGTCGAAAGTTAACACAATCAAACACACATCAAAATGATATAATATACACATCAAAACACAATAATACACAATAATGAGTGTCGAAACACAGTCAAACACACATCAAAACACAAGAATACACAATTACACATACGAGAACACAATAATGTGTGTCAAAACACAATCAAACACACATCAAAATTATATAATACACACATCAAAACACAATAATACACAATTACACATACCAGAGCACAATAATGTGCGTCAAAACACAATCAAACACACATCAAAATGATATAATACACACATCAAAACAATAATACACAATAATGTGTATCAAAGCAAAATCAAACACACATCAAAACACAACAATACACAATTACACATACCAGAGCACAATAATGTGCGTCAAAACATAATAAAACACACATCAAAATGCAATAATACACACAATAATACACAATAATGTGCGTCAAAACATAAAACACACATCAAAATGCAATAATACACAATAAGTGGTATCAAAACACAATCAAACACACATCAAAATGCAATAATACACACATCAAAACAATAATACACAATATTTGGTGTCAAAACACAATTAAACACACATCAAAACACAATAATACACAATTACACATACCAGAGCACAATAATTTGTGCGTCAAAATCAAATCAAACACACATCAAAATGATATAATACACACATCAAAACAATAATACACAATAATTGATGTCAAAACACAATCAAACACACATCCAAACACAATAATACACACATCAAAACACAATAATACACAATTACACATACGAGAACACAATAATGTGCGTCAAAACATAATAAAACACACATCAAAATGCAATAATACACACATTAAAACACAATAATACACAATAATGAGTGTCGAAACACAATCAAACACACATCAAAATGATATAATACACACATCAAAACAATAATACACATTAATTGATGTCAAAACACAATCAAACACACATCAAAACACAAGAATACACACATCAAAACACAATAATACACAATTACACATACGAGAACACAATAATGTGTGTCAAAACACAATCAAACACACATCAAAATGATATAATACACACATCAAAACAATAATACACAATAATGTGTGTCAAAACACAATCAAACACACATCAAAACACAAGAATACACACATCAAAACACAATAATACACAATTACACATACCAGAGCACAATAATGTGCGTCAAAACATAATAAAACTCACATCAAAATGCAATAATACACAATAATGTGTGTCAAAACACAAGAATACGCACATCAAAACACAATAATACACAATAATGTTTGTCAAAACAATAAAACACACATCAAAATGCAATACTACACAATAATGTGTCAAAACACAATCAAACACACATCAAAATGATATAATACACGCATCAAAACAAACAATAATTGGTGTCAAAACACAATCAAACACACATCAAAACAAGAATACACACATCAAAACACAATAATACACAATTAATTACACATAAAAGAACACAATAATGTGTGTCAAAACACAATCAAACACACATCAAAATGATATAATACACACATCAAAACTATAATACACAATAATTGGTGTCAAAACACAATCAAACACACATCAAAACACAAGAATACACACATCAAAACACAATAATACACAATAATGTGTGTCAAAACACAAGAATACACTCATCAAAACACAATAATGCACAATTACACATACCAGAACACAATAATGTGCGTCAAAACATGATAAAACACACATCAAAATGCAATAACACACAATAATGTGTCAAAAAACACAAGAATACGCACATCAAAGCACAATAATACACAATTACACATACCAGAGCACAATAATGTGCGTCAAAACATAATAAAACACACATCAAAATGCAATAATACACAATAATGAGTGTCGAAACAGTCAAACACACATCAAAACACAATACACAATTACACATACCAGAACACAAAAAAATCAATAAAACAAACAATAAAACACAAATAATACACAATATCACACAAAAACACAATAACATACATTAAAACAACAACACAAACATGCATCCAAACAAAGTAACATATCAAAATAATAAACTACAGTAACAGGTCAGAGCACACACACACACACAGTATAATTGTTAGTGTTTGAGAGCTTTTCTGCTGTTAAACGTGGTTTCCTGTGAAGCGTGCCGCCCTCGCTTCTCTTCCTGTCGTCCCAGATGTCGTCGTGAGGATGATTCTAGCGAGCGTTCGGCAACTTCTTCATCTTCCCGTGAGTGTTGTGTTTCTGAGGAAGGAGTGTTTTCTGCAAACATCCTCCTGATCTTTACTTTACCTCCTTATCGTTCACTTGCTGTGCTCTCGATGTTATTATCGTTGCATTAAACTCTTTGAACACTTCTTCTTGCTCTTCGTTATGATTGTTTTTCACATGCCGCCCCATACGCAACAAACTGAGGTGCTCTGACCCAATCACAATCTGGCCCTCGTCAAACTCGCTCAAATCAGAATCAGAATGAGCTTTATTGCCAGGTGTGCTTACACACACGAGGAATTTGTTTTGGTTACAGAAGCTTCCAGTACACAATGTAAATTGACAAGACAAGAGACAAGTAACATAAAAATAAATTTGTAAGTTAAACACACAATGGTGGAAATGCAATGTGACAGAAGCGCTTCGGATGGAATAGAATATGTACAGATGTTTTGTAAATATAGGTACTATATATAAGTTATAAGGTGCTATATGTGAAATGTCTGAGGTAAAGTTTTGCACACATTTATTGCACAGTAGGGTGTATAATATGTATATACGGGTGGATCTACAGGTGTTTTAAATATACAAATGTACACATTTTTAAGGTGCTATATACACAGAGTCTGACGGAAGTTGTTTATTGCACACATTTATTGCTCAAGGTGAACATTTAACTGTTCATGAGGTAGATGGCCTGAGGAAAGAAGCTTAAATCCTTACGCTTGCCCATCTTTCGTTCATCTTTTGTCAATTTTCTAAAGAGCGTTGATCGCTTTATCAGGGCTTGACGCTTACTTTATTCCCATGGTGCACCTTAGGAGCACATTTAGAAACTTTAGGGGTGCTATTTCTGCATTTATAGATAAAACGCTGTAACAGATTTGGCCATATTAGTGTTATTTTCGTATCACTGAGATACTGTATAGTTTTTGTTAATATTTTGAATTCTAATTTAATTAAAATTTTAGTGAAGTTTTAGTAATTCTGTTGTTTTGTCTGGTTTTTTTTTTAAATGTCTATAGTTTGAATCAGTTTTAGTTCGGTACATCAGGTTAAAGGTGCACTATGTAAGATTTTTTCAGTAAAATATCCAAAAGCCACTTGGCCAGTGTTATATATTGTGTTCAGTTCAGTACTTACAATATTCCAAATGTTTCCAACTATTTGTAAATCGTGAGATGCTCTTTTACCCGAGGAACCGGCGGTGTGAGGGCATGGCCTGTCGATGACATCATATCCGCGTTAGTTTGCGGTTTTATTCTGCAGAAACGCTTTACTCTCACTGCAGTGTGAACAAGTGTCATAGCAGCGGCTGAGAGAACACAGAGTAACGCCATCCCATCATCAACACACTCAGATGTGTGTAATATGATCAGCAGAGATGCGTTACCTCACACTCATGACCGGAAATGGCGACTGTGGCATAATAAAAGTCCCGCTGCTCGCGAGGCGTGTGTTGCGTTCATCTTATTAACAATCGCTCCAGCGGTTCCTCAGCTCCACAACACTCGCTCTAGGGCTGTGCAATTAATTGAATTTCGATTTCGATTTTTCCTCCCAACGATCACCAAAATAGTACAATCGAGAAAAAACGATTATTTTGCCATGTTCAGTTTTGCAAGAACACTCTTATTTTGTCTTGCGTTCTGAATGAAACGCGCACGCGTTCATCCGCCCCTCCCGAAGCCACAATCTCTCTCAGTTCGTGAGTCTCGTGTGCATATCATCCGCTGGAATTTAAAAACTCGGCGCGAGTAAAGATGGCAGAAGGAGGGCAGTTACAGCAGCGTTTGGTGAGCAAAAAAGGCAAAACCAACTCCGTTGTCTGGGAACAGTTTGGCTTCGAGGAATCAGACGACGAGCAGAAACATGCTACGTGCAAGATTTGCTACATGGTAGTGGCTGCAACGCAAGGGAACGCCACGAATTTGTTTAACCACTTGAAAATTAAACACAGAGTGACCTATGACAATCTAATAAAGAAACAAAAATTGACGAGAGCAGGGGTGCCGTGTAAACGTCGAGTGCTGCCGTATGTTTGAATATGACCAGTCGTTTTCACCGTCGTCACCCGGGTTTAGTGCCAGAAGACGCGAATGAGAAGCCGCGCGCGCAGTGAGAAAATGTGTCTCTGTGCGCTCATCCGAGAGCACGCACACGTCTCACAGCGCGCAAATATTGAGTTCTCTTTTAAGTCTTGCTCTTGAACGGACAAACTCACACAAAACGTATGTCAACATGTCCATCTTGATGAGTATCCTAGCAGACATAGTCTGAATATGCCTTAAGTGAACTTTATACAGTCGATAAAGACGACGCATATCCGATCCGGATTGAATAGCTTTTGTAAGTTTAATAGGATTAATCTTTAATTTATGCACTCAAATATGCAATGTTATTTTACATTTGAGACATTTCTGTACCTGAAAACTAATGTTAGACGTACCTGAAAAGCATATCTAGCCGAACCATATTGTTGATCTTATTTATTTGTGGTTATCATTTTTACGTGAATACTTTTATTCTTTGATTTGAATATATGTTATATTATTTATTTTAATAGTTCAAAAAGTACAACAAATGTTACAATTTCAATTGAATTGTTGAAAGGTGTATTTTTAATAAATACAACACATTCCCAAAGTCATGTGAAATAATCGTGTTACATAATCGTGATTTCAATATTGACCAAAATAATCGTGATAATGATTTTTTCCATAATCGAGCAGCCCTAACTCGCTCCTGCTCTGCTTCACTACAGTAACGTTAATAATCACATCCACATGATTTCTGCCCGAGTCCGATCCCGATTCTTTCCCACCGGCTGAAGTGAAGACCACATGTCCCATGAATCCACGCTCAAACGTGCCGTCATCAAACTACACCTTTGTTTTGAACAGGCGACCTCTAGCGGACTGAAAAGTTACATAATGCACCTTTAATGAAACTAAATTAGTTTTTTAATATTTTATTTTATGTCAGGTAACATTTATTAATTCCAAGTAAAGAGATTTTTGCATGGTTTTAGTTTTTGTTAACTATAATAACACTGATAATAGTAAAAATCTATATATTTAACCCCTTAAGGTGGGACGCCTGGTGCTCTTTTTTTGATCGCCTTTTTTCGTATCATATATTTAAGTAATTATCATAATTATCATTAGGTATCACTTGAAAGCTTACAAACTCAAAATTCATCCTGTGAAACTGTTTTGAAATCGGACATTGTGTTACCATGGAAACGTTACTCTAAATTATTCTAGCAGGCTCCTCCCCCTAGTGGGCGTCGTCATGTTTCATATTACAACAATTATTTTAACTACTTTATAATCTAAACCTTTTCTAATCTTGACAAAACACATATCGTCGGAAAGGTCTGAGTCTCAAGGGTCCATATTTGGGGACTGTTTTGTGATATTTGGACAGAAATTTACAGGAAAATGCATCAAAAAAACAATCAATGGAATTTGAATGACACCCGGTGGCTATTTTTGGTACAGCGCCTAAACAAAATCTCATGGGGACTTCAATTTTTGTGATATCAACTTCAAATTTGGAACACAACTGGGTTAGACATATGGCTTTGATTTTATAGTAATTTAAGAGTAATTTTTCTTTGAAAAATATATATTTTATATGAAATAAAAATATTTAGTACAGTATTTTTCATTTACAGTAAATTTAAACTTCCATAACATTTTCATACTTTCATGTTTTGAATTGCAATAATCTGCAGAGTGTCTTCTTTAAAACGAGACCAAACTTTGGTCTATATTCCAAAGCATTCTTGAATTACAGCCCTTTAAGTTTGGATAGTGCATTTTCATGTGTATTCTCAAAAAGGGTGGTGACAGTTAAAGGGTTAAAAATAATGATAATAATAATGTTCTTAGTCTTTCCTTCCTGTGTCGGGGCGTCCCAGACAGAAGCTACAATAGTACTTTAAATTAAATAAAAATTAAATACAGTTTGTGTAACCAAATAATAACCAAGGACTTTTATTTAATAGACAAGCCCGAAATACACCCAGGACTCTTATTTTGAAATGTATATGCTTTATTTTTGCTTTGCAAGTCGGTGTGCACACTCACATTGGCGCCCTTTGTTTTTTATTTTAATTTTATTTATTTAATAATTTCTTTAAAAAAGGGACAGATACCACCAACATAGATCATTTTGACTAAACAATCTGATGTCTGTATCACAGTGTATATAGCCAAAGGCTAATTTGCAACACTTGTCCCTAGAAGGGCCTTTATCAATCAAAAACAATAAATACAAAAAAGTATCTAAAAACCGATTCATACATTAATAAAACTCAAACAATAATACTCTATAACTTCCAAACATACACAATACATTCACAATATTATAAGTGAGTACAATTCTGATTTATCCTTAACCAAGTCTTAAGTCTGGAAGAAAACATTTTAAAGTCAGGAATAGTTTTAATATCACGAGGCGATAAACGACGGCGATAAGCGCGCACGAAAATCGTGCCGGCGTGAACAGGCCTTAACAACGGTATCATAATTGATCAGCATTAGTTCATAAGCATTCGCTTGGCATAAATGTGCGATATTCATCGATCACGCAAACCTGTAGATTCACAACAGCGCCACCTTCAGGATTTGAAATGTGACTTTTATTCAATGAAATCATAGCCTTCTGAAGTTTAATAGTCACGTTAGGCACTATCGCCATTTATGTTTTTCCATCCCCAAAATATAAGACGCCTCAAAATGTAAAATGATCATTAAGACGCTTATGTCATTTAAGGCAGTGGTTCTCAAATGGGTGTACGTGAGATTTTAAAATATATATATATATACAGAGGCATTAAAAAGTATGTGAACCGCTTGCAGAGTCTGTGAAAATAGGAATAATTTTAA
Source organism: Gobio gobio (assembly GCF_949357685.1). Taxonomy (NCBI): domain Eukaryota; kingdom Metazoa; phylum Chordata; class Actinopteri; order Cypriniformes; family Gobionidae; genus Gobio; species Gobio gobio. The sequence continues at coordinate 2,708,841 of NC_137101.1, read as the reverse complement.
CTAAATAAGAGGGATCATACAAAATGCATGTTATTTTTTATTTAGTGCTGTCCTGAATAAGATATTTTACATAAAAAATGTTTACATATCGTCCACAAGACAAAAAAAAATGCTGAATTTATTCAAATAACCCTGATAAAAAGTTTCTGAACCATTGATTCTCAGTGCTGTGTGTCGTTCCCTGGATGATCCACGGCTGTGTGTGTGTGTGTGTGTGTGTGTGTCGTTCCCTGGATGATCCACGGCTGTGTGTGTGTTTTGTGATGGTTGTTCACGAGTCTCTTGTTTGTCCTGAGCAGTTAAACTGCCCAATGTTCTTCAGAAAAATCCTCCAGGTCCTGCACATTCTTCAGTTTTCCAGCATCTTTTTCATATTTGACCCTCTCCAGCAATGAATGTATGATTTTAAGATCCATCTTTTCACACTGAGGACGATTGAGGGACTCAAACACAACTACTGAAAAAGCTTCAATCATTCACTGAAGCTCCAGAAGGAAACACGACACATTAAGAGCCGGGGGTGAAAACCTATTGAATTTGAAAATCAAGGTAAATTGTGCTTAATTTGTCTTCCGGGAAACATGCAAGTATCTTCTGTTGCTTCTGAAGGGCAGAACTCAATGAAAAAAAAAAAATATTTAAACAAAATAAGAAAAATGTGGACATCTTCATCCTGTTCAAAAGTTTTCACCCCCTGCTCTTAATGTGTCGTGTTTCCTTCTGGAGCTTCAGTGAATGATTGAAGCTTTTTCAGTAGTTGTGTTTGAGTCCCTCAATCGTCCTCAGTGTGAAAAGATGGATCTTAAAATCATACAGTCATTGCTGGAGAGGGTCAAATATGAAAAAGATGCTGGAAAACTGAAGAATGTGCAGGACCTGGAGGATTTTTCTGAAGAACATTGGGCAGTTTAACTGCTCAGGACAAACAAGAGACTCAAGAACAACCATCACAAAACACACACACACACACACAGCCGTGGATCATCCAGGGAACGACACACACACACACACACAGCCGTGGATCATCCAGAGAACGACACACACACACACACACACACAGCCGTGGATCATCCAGGGAACGACACACACACACACACACACACACACACACAGCCGTGGATCATCAGGGAACGACATACAGCACTGAGATTCAATGGTTCATAAACTTTTTATCAGGGTTATTTTAATAAATTCAGCTATTTTAAGTATCAGTAAACATTTTTTATGTAAAATATCTTATTCAGGACAGTACTAAATAAAAAATAACATGCATTTTGTATGATCCCTCTTATTTAGTTAAAATTATTCCCATTTTCACAGATTCTGCAAGCGGTTCACATACTTTCTCATGCCACTGTAGTTAAAAAGTAGCATCCATGCAAAAATCCTTTAAAATAATTATTTAATAAATATTTCAGGAAAATATAAGTATAAGTTCATAAAATGAATTTTATATTCAGTATTGAGATGCTCATTTCGGTTAATTTTCCCGACCGATAACCGCCGCTCATTATCCGAATATTACCGTTAACTGATTAGATTATAATATTGAATTGGCATTAAATAAAAATAATACAATTGACGAGTGTCTGTGACCCGTTAAAAGATATTTGGGTATATTCTACCGTGCAATTGCAAACAGCAGCATAAAGAACAGATCAACAACAACTTTATTTTGAGAAAAACAATAAAATATAAATAACAAGAATAAAATAAATATTACTAAATATTTTTCACTTAAATAATTACCAAATTAAGATGACAAGACGAAAATACACTGAATCCGTTTGAAGCTTTGAAGAAACGGAATAGTTTTTTTTCAGTATAAGTTTTTTTTTTTTCCTCAAATAAAAATAGCAGGCCTATCTCAATCCACACCTGGTACATCACTGAAAAAAGGTTGAGAACCACTGATTTGAAGGTCCTGTTCTTCGTGATCCCATTTTTCAAACTTTAGTTAGTGTGTAATGTTGCTGTTAGAGCATAAATAATACCTGTAAAATTATAAAGTTCAATGCCAAGCGAGATATTTTATTTAAAGCTACACTGTGTAACTTTTTTAGTTTATTCTTAGCTAAAAACACTTAGTTCTTTCAAAAATATATGTGCTCATTAATGTATATTTACTTCTTTCAAGTAATAAAGTATTCTCGTAAGTTTATAATATGCCATTGTAAATACATACGGGTGAGGGTTCGAATGCGGGTCGCCATGTTGCCCCTCCATCTTGAAAGTACATTAGCCAAAGAGGGACATACCCGTAAATTCAAGCTTCGCCTTTGGCGTTTTAACACTCGATGGCACCGTGTCGAATGTGGACGAGGTCAAACTGGAAGCCATGTTAATCTTGGACTAAATCGGCCACCGTAGGAGTTAAAACGAAATCGGAATTGAGAGGAAGAGAAACTAATATTCACTGGATGGTCATATACCTTTTAACCGCAAGATGGGGGAAAATATCACACAGTGTAGCTTTAACAGAAGTTCGCTTTCAAAGCTTACAGCGAACAGCCGGTTTGGACTACATCCCTGTACTTCCTACTTTAATGACGTCAATTGAACAGTTTGTTGACTAAACTCCGCCCACAAGAATACGCAAAAAAGGGGGCGTGGTCTTGTTGTTCTCCCACGTGGATAAGAGGAAGTGTTGCGTTTGTAGAGTGTGTTTGTCGCCATGTCGTCGAGACGCTGTTATTTTCATCCCGGGTCTGATTCCGGCTCAAATTAATACGGTAATATAGACATGTTTACAATAACATTGAGTGCGTTCATCTCCCCGTTATGGTAAGAGGCGTGACCTTTCCGGGCAACGTGCGCTAAGCTGCTGTCCAATCACAACACAGGAACCGCTGGCACAATCAGAACTCGTTACGTATTTCTGAAGGAGGGACTTCATAGAACAAGGAAATTCTCAAGCCGTTTTTAGGACAGTGAAAACAGCGTTATACAGATAATAAATTGTGTGAAAAATACTGTGTTTTTTTTACACGCGAAACATGAACACGTTATATTGCACACTGTAAACACAATCAAAGCTTCAGAAACACAGGAAAAACGGGACCTTTAAAGCCACACTGTGTGATATTTTCCCCCATCTAGTGGTGAAAAGGTATATGACCATCCAGTGAATATTAGTTTCTCTTCCTCTCAATTCCAATTTCGTTTTAACTCCTACGGTGGCCGATTTAGTCCAAGATTAACATGGCTTCCAGTTCGACCTCGTCCACATTCGACACGGTGCCATCGAGTGTTAAAACGCGAAAGGCGAAGCTTGAATTTACGGGTATGTCCCTCTTTGACTAATGTACTTTCAAGATGGAGGGGCAACATGGCGACCCGCATTCGAACCCTCACCCGTATGTATTTACAATGGCATATTATAAACTTACGAGAATACTTTATTACTTGAAAGAAGTAAATATACATTAATGAGCACATATATTTTTGAAAGAACTAAGTGTTTTTAGCTAAGAATAAACTAAAAAAGTTACACAGTGTAGCTTTAATGTATTGAAGACTTTTTATGACATGCTCCAAAATACCTTGTACAGTTCGCACACATCTTTTTATTCGCATCTATTCATGCGAGTGAAATGGTCGCACTGTCGAGCCCTGTTTAAATGACGAACAGATTGAATTTAGGGTTTTTTGTGTGTCTGCAGAGGGCGCTGTTGGAGCAGAAGCAGCGGCGGAAACGCCAGGAGCCGCTGATGGTCCAGCCGAACCCGGAGGGACGTCCGCGGCGATCACGGCCCCGCCGCAGTGAGGAACAAGCGCTGCTCGTGGAGCCCCACGTCAGCACGAGCAGTGACATCATCCTAGATGGTGAGGTCAACACACGCGACCTTTGAGAGCTCAATCCCGACACTCCTCAAGGCTACAGCGTTTTAGTTTCAAAACGCTCCTCGTCCAATGGTTTTCCAAAAGCATCTCGTCCACACTGAAGCATCAGCAAACGATAAAATAATCTCACTGCATATTTGTATATACACTCACCTAAAGGATTATTAGGAACACACACTAATACTGTGTTTGACCTCCTTTCACCTTCAGAACTGCCTTAATTCTACGTAGCATTGATTCAACAAGGTGCTGAAAGCATTCTTTAGAAATGTTGGCCCATATTGATAGGAGAGCATCTTGCAGTTGATGGAGATTTGTGGGATGCACATCCAGGGCACGAAGCTCCCGTTCCACCACATCCCAAAGATGCTCTATTGGGTTGAGATCTGGTGACTGTGGCGGCCATTTTAGTCCAGTGAACTCATTGTCATGTTCAAGAAACCAATTTGAAATGATTGGAGCTTTGTGACGGTGCATTATCCTGCTGGAAGTAGCCATCAGAGGATGGGGACATGGTGCTCATAAAGGGATGGACATGGGCAGAAACAATGCTCAGGTAGGCCGTGGCATTTAAACCATGCCCAATTGGCACTAAGAGGCCTAAAGTGTGCCAAGAAAACATCCCCCACACCATTACACCACCACCACCAGCCTGCACAGTGGTAACAAGGCATGATGGATCCATGTTCTCATTCTGTTTACGCCAGATTCTGACTCTACCATCTGAATGTCTCAACAGAAATCCAGACTCATCAGACCAGGCAACATTTTTCCAGTCTTCAACTGTCCAATTTTGGTGAGCTTGTGCAAATTGTCGCCTCTTTTTCCTATTTGTAGAGGAGATGAGTGTAACCCGGTGGGGTCTTCTGCTGTTGTAGCTCATCCGCCTCAAGGTTGTGTGTGTTGTGGCTTCACAAATGCTTTGCTGCAGACCTCGGTTGTAACGAGTGGTTATTTCAGTCAAAGTTGCTCTTCTATAAGCTTGAATCAGTCGGCCCATTCTCCTCTGACCTCCAGCATCAACAAGGCATTTTCTCCCACAGGACTGCCGCATACTGGATGTTTTTCCCTTTTCACACCATTCTTTGTAAACCCTAGAAATGGTTGTGTGTGAAAATCCCAGTAACTGAGCAGATTGTGAAATACTCAGACCGGCCCGTCTCGCACCAACAACCATGCCACGCTCAAAATGTCTTAAATCCCCTTTCTTTCCCATTCCGACATTCAGTGTGGAGTTCAGGAGATTTTCTTGACCAGGACCACACCCCTAAATGCATTGAAGCAACTGCCATGTGATTGGTTGATTAGATAATTGCATTAATGAGAAATTGAACAGGTGTTCCTAATAATCCTTTAGGTGAGTGTATGTTTAAGTGCGATACCGAAAATTCTCACCCTATTCTTCAGGCACAGTCATTTTATTTGCAAAATATCCCACCACTCTCTGGTGTGTCCAGGTCACATTCAGTCGCTTTTCCATGTGTGTCTAAAATGCAATCGCCCTCATGTTTTGACAGCAATTGTGAGTACATTTTCTGCCATCTTTGCAGGAATGCAATATGAAGATTGTACAAAGTAGAGCTGCAAGATTCGAATGCCTTTGTGATCTTATTCCTAAATGTCAGCGATTCGGCTCTGTTTATTAAAGCTTTGACGAGTATAAACACACTGATTTAGATCTGCGTTCTGACCCAGAGAGAGCCGTTCTTCTTAACCACACCGTATCATCATTTCTGTCTTACAATAATTAAGATTATCACAGAAGAACTGGGATAAAAGTTTATAGTTCGGATATAAACACTGGTGTCTACAGTAATGATAAAAATAGAGATCATCGCCTTTTGAAAGTAACTTGATGCTTCAAATAAAGATTGTATCAATTACATTGACACCTACACCAGTAGGTGGAGACAAGGGACACTTAAAAATGTGTTTTTGAATCATTCACTCAAGAGATTCATTCAAAAATGTTGATTCATCCAGTAATGAAACAAGTTAAGTCTTTACGAGTGAGTCATTGAATCATTCATTAAAGAGATTTGTTCAAAAACGCTGATTCATCCAGTAATGAAACAAGTGAAGTCTTTATGAGTGAGTCATTGAATCATTCATTCAAGAGATTTGTTCAAAAACGCTGATTCATCCAGTAATGAAACAAGTGAAGTCTTTATGAGTGAGTCATTGAATCATTCATTCAAGAGATTTGTTCAAAAACGCTGATTCATCCAGTAATGAAACAAGTGAAGTCTTTATGAGTGAGTCATTGAATCATTCATTCAAGAGATTTGTTCAAAAACGCTGATTCATCCAGTAATGAAACAAGTGAAGTCTTTATGAGTGAGTCATTGAATCATTCATTCAAGAGATTTGTTCAAAAACGCTGATTCATCCAGTAATGAAACAAGTGAAGTCTTTATGAGTGAGTCATTGAATCATTCACTCAATAGATTTGTTCAAAAACACTGATTCATTTAGTAATGAAACAAGTGAAGTCTTTATGAGTGAGTCATTGAATCATTCATTCAAGAGATTTGTTCAAAAACGCTGATTCATCCAGTAATGAAACAAGTGAAGTCTTTATGAGTGAGTCATTGAATCATTCACTCAATAGATTTGTTCAAAAACGCTGATTCATCCAGTAATGAAACAAGTGAAGTCTTTATGAGTGAGTCATTGAATCATTCATTCAAGAGATTTGTTCAAAAACACTGATTCATTTAGTAATGAAACAAGTGAAGTCTTTACGAGTGAGTCATTGAATCATTCACTCAAGAGATTCGTTCAAAAACGCTGATTCATCCAGTAATGAAACAAGTGAAGTCTTTATGAGTGAGTCATTGAATCATTCCCCTGTCTTCCCCTCCTCTGTTTTGCTTAGATATCATTTGTTGAACAGTTCTCGCTCCTCTTGTCTGTTTCTCAGGACTCGTATCAGTTGTTTGTCCTTCACTCTCTCTGGGAAGGTTTTTTGGACTTTTCAATTTAAATTGAGGCCTTATGGCATGTGTGTTTGTCAGGCATCGACGGGCCCGCGGCGCTGCTGGGATCGGACGCTCCGGATCTGGGCTGTAAGATCCAGGTTCTGTCGGTCAGTCAGCCGGCTCAGTCCTCGCCGCCCGCCGCAGAAGAGCCAGAGACCGACGCTGACACAGACACACTGCTGGAGCCCAAGACTGACATACACACACTGCTGCAGAGACGCGGTAACACACACACACACACGCTTACACACGCCTGCTTCTGATTTTATAATGCCCATGATAACGATACCCTGATATACACCGAACACTGGCATGTGTCTACACACACACACACACTCATAGTGCAGGATGGTGGAGTGTGTGTGTCTCAGGAGACTGTGTGTAAATGGCAGATCTTCGGCTGTTGTTTCTCATCTCGATCTCTGAACTCTGCTCCTCTCAGGACTGTCTGGCAGCATGAACTACGACGAGGCCAGTGAGGATGAGGATGAAGAGGCCGAAGAGCGGAGTCGATCGCTGTCCCCGAACGCAGAGAGCACACGACCTGCATCGGCCTCCAGCACTAAATCCACCACGGTGAGACACACACACACACACACACACACACACACACACACACACACACACACACACACACACACACACACACACACACACACACACACACACACACACACAGACACACACACACACACACACACAGACACACACACACACACACACACACACACACACACACACACACACACACACACACACACACACACACACACACAGACACACACACAGACAGACACACACACACACACACACACACACAGACACACACACACACACACACACACACACACACAGACAGACACACACACACACACACACACACACACACACACACACAGACAGACACACACACACACACACACACACACACACACACACACACACACACACACACACACACAGACACACACACAGACAGACACACACACACACACACACACACACACACAGACACACACACACACACACACACACACACACACACACAGACAGACACACACACACACACACACACAGACACACACACAGACAGACACACACACACACACACACACACACACACAGACACACACACACACACACACACACACACACACAGACAGACACACACACACACACACACACACACACACACACACACAGACAGACACACACACACACACACACACACACACACACACACACACACACACACACACACACACACACACACACACACAGACACACACACAGACAGACACACACACACACACACACACACACACAGACACACACACACACACACACACACACACACACAGACAGACACACACACACACACACACAGACACACACACACACACACACACACACACACACACAGACACACACACACACACACACACACACACACACACAGACACACACACAGACAGACACACACACACACACACACACACACACACACACACACACACACACACACAGACAGAAACACACACACAGACACACACACACACACACACACACAGACACACACACACACACACACACACACACACACACACACACACACACAGACACACACACAGATGTTGGGTTTTCATGTTTTATGGGGACTTTCTATAAGCGGAATGGTTTTTTTATCATTTTACAATGTAAAATGATGTTTAAATAAGTAATAAAAATAGAATAAAATAAACAAATACTAAATATTTGATTAAAATAAATAAATACTAATAATTAAATGAAAATAAATAATTACTTTAGATTAAACTAAATAAATAAATAAAACATTAGGGTTAAAGAATATACATAATAAAATATTTGATTTAAAATAAATACAATTTTAAAATGTATTTAAATAAGTAATACAAATAGAATACAATAAACACATACTAAATATTTGATTAAAATATTTGAATACTATAATTAAATGAAAATAAATCATTACTTTAGATTAAACTAAGTAAATAAATAAAACATTAGGGTTAAAAAATATACATAATACAATATTTGATTTAAAATAAATACAATTTTAAAATTTATTTAAATAAGTTATACAAATAGAATGAAATAAACAAATACTAAAAATTTAAAATTAATTGATTTAAAATATATAAATACCAATAATTAGATTTAAATAAATAAATAAAACACTTTAATAAAGGAGGATAGTATCAATATTGCTTTGTCCTGTTGTGCAACTCTTCCTCAATTATTTGCTGAAATGTTTTCACAGTATTTCATTCCGTTTGTGAACTTTCCTCTGAGACTGAAAGAGCATTTAATGATGCTGTTATTGATTGATGGAGGATAACAAATAAATAAATTGATTAAAATAATAATAAAAATGAGAATTAAAAAGTGTAAAATAAAATAATAATTTAAATAAATAAACAACATTGGATTAATATAAAAAAATTATAAAAATTGGATTCAAATAAATAAATAAAATATAAATAAATTGATTAAAATAATAATAAAAATTGGAATAAAAAGTGTAAAATAAAAAATAGAATTAAATAAATAAATAACATTGGATTCAAATATATAAAGAAAATATAAATAAATTGATTAAAATAATAATGGATTCAAATATATAAAGAAAATATAAATAAATTGATTAAAATAATAATAAAAATTGGAATAAAAAGTGTAAAATAAAAAAATAGAATGAAATAAATAAATAACATTGGATTCAAATATATAAAGAAAATATAAATAAATTGATTAATAAAATAATAATAAAAATTAGAATTAAAAAGTGTAAAATAAAAAATAAATTTAAATAAATAAACAACATTGGATTAATATAAAAAAATATAAAAATTGGATTCAAATATATAAAGAAAATATAAATAAATTGATTAAAATAATAATACAAATTAGAATAAAAAGTGTAAAATAAAAAATTTAATTAAATAAATAAATCACATTGGATTCAAATATATAAAGAAAATATAAATAAATTGATTAATAAAATAATAATAAAAATTAGAATTAAAAAGTGTAAAATAAAAAATAAATTTAAATAAATAAACAACATTGGATTAATATAAAAAAATATAAAAATTGGATTCAAATATATAAAGAAAATATAAATAAATTGATTAAAATAATAATACAAATTAGAATAAAAAGTGTAAAATAAAAAAATTGAATTAAATAAACAAATAACATTGGATTCAAATGTATAAAGAAAATATAAATAAATTTATTAAAATAATAATACAAATTAGAATAAAAAGTGTAAAATAAAAAAATAGAATTAAATAAACAAATAACATTGGATTCAAATGTATAAAGAAAATATAAATACATTGATTAAAATAATAATACAAATTAGAATTAAAAAGTGTAAAATAAAAAATAAATTTAAATAAATAAACAACATTGGATTCAAATATATAAAGAAAATATAAATAAATTGATTAAAATAATAATACAAATTAGAATAAAAGTGTTAAATAAAAAATAGAATTAAATAAATAAACAACATTGGATTCAAATATATAAAGAAAATATAAACAAATTGATTAAAATAATAATAAAAAATAGAATAAAAAGTGTAAAATAAAAAATAGAATTAAATAAATAAATAAATAACATTGGATTCAAATATATAAAGAAAATATAAATAAATTGATTAAAATAATATTACAAATTAGAACAAAAAAAGTAAAATAAAAAATAGATTCAAATAAATAAATAATGAAAATAGTTGATGTGTGCAGGTTTAATGGGTGTAAGTTTCCTCAGAGACTGAAAGAGCATGTAATGATGCTGCTGTTGACTGATGGATGTGTGTTAAATGTCCGTCAGGAGTGTATCCCGGTGAGCTCTCCATCCGCCGAGGGCTCCTCCATCGAGGTGGATAATCTGGAGGAGTTTGTGCTCCGCCCGGCTCCGAGGGGAATCACGGTCAAGTGCCGCATCTCCCGGGATAAGAAGGGCATGGACCGCGGACTCTACCCCACATACTTCATGCACCTGGAGAGAGAAGACGGCAAGAAGGTGGAGATCTGAGCGCCCTCTTCTGCTCACGCTTCTATCCTTCCCTCGTGCTCAAGCTCTCTCTCTCTCTCTCTCTCTCTCTCTCTCTCTCTCTCCTCAGGTGTTTTTATTGGCTGGACGCAAGAGGAAAAAGAGCAAGACATCCAACTATCTGATGTCCGTAGACGCCACAGATCTGTCCCGCGAGGGCGAGAGTTTCATAGGGAAACTCAGGTGCCTTTTATTTCTGCTATTAACATCCAAAGGGTGTTTGAGGGATTAGCGGATCAGCCAGGACGGATGTTTCCTGTTCTGTAGATCTTTTGACTGCTTTTGTTACCGCAGAAAATAATCTCCACTCATCCCTGTTTTTGTCAAAAGGGAAAATTGAGGAAGCACATGAGCAAGGTCCATAAAAAAAAGTTGTTGTGAGAAAAGTGGTGTAAATAAATTTGTAAAAAAAAATAAAATTGGATTAAAATAAATAAATAAAATATAAATAAAGTAGAATAAAAAGTGTTAAATAAATAAGTAACATTGGATTAAAATAAATAAATAACAAAAATGTTTTAAAACTGAATAAATAAATTAGATTCAAATAATAACAAAATTAGATTATAATAAATTCATTAATTCTATTTCAAAGGAGAAAAACAATTGAATTGAAAAATTAGATACAAATATTTAGATTTTGAACAATTTATTAAAAATGAATAAATAAATAAAATTTTGATCAAAATAATAAAAACTATTCATATATAGATTTGATCAAAATAAATAAATAAAAACTAAATTTAATTATTTAATTAAAATATTTAATTTAAGAATGGACTTAATAAATACATAAATAAGAATAAAATTGATTAAATAATACAAATTTGATTACAATAAATAAATACAATTTTGGAGAAAAACTCATGAATAAATAAAAGAAAATTAGTAAAATAAATGAATTATAAAAATCGAATTAAAACAAATAAATACAAAAAAATTTTGATTTAACATAAATATATAATACAGCTAACAATATAAATAAATTGATTAAAATAATAATAAGAATTTGAATAAGTGTAAAATAAAAAATAGATTTAAAAAAATTATAAAAATTGGATTCAAATATATAAAGAAAATATAAATAAATTGATTAAAATAATAATACAAATTAGAAAAAAAGTGTAAAATTAAAAATAGATTTAAATAAATAAATAACATTGGATTAAAATAAATAAATAAATAAATTGATTAAAATAATAATACAAATTTGAATTAAAAAGTGTAAAATAAAAAATAATTGAAATAAATAAATAACATTGGATTAATATAAAAAAATTATAAAAATTGGATTCAAATATATAAAGAAAATATAAATAAATTGATTAAAATAATAAAATTAGAAAAAAGTGTAAAATAAAAAATAGATTTAAATAAATAAATAACATTGTATTAAAATAAATAAATAAAATAAAATATAAATAAATAACTTGATTAAAATAATAATACAAATTTGATTTAAAAGTGTAAAACAAAAAAATAATTTAAATAAATAAATAACATTGGAATAATATGAAAAAATTATCAAAATCGGACTCAAATATATAAAGAAAATATAAATAAATTGATTAAAATAGTAAAACAAATTAGAATAAAAAGTGTAAAATACAAAAAATAAAAAATAGATTAAAATAAATAAATAACATTGGATTAAAATAAATAAATAAATAAATTTATTAAAATAATACAAATTTGAATTAAAAAGTGTAAAATAAAAAATAGATTTAAATAAATAAATAACATTGGATTAATATAAAACAAATTAAAAATTGGATTCAAATATGTAAAGAAAATATAAATAAATTAATTAAAATAAGAATAAAAAGTGTAAAAAATAGATTCAAATAAATAAATACTGAAAATAGTTCATGTGTGCAGGTCTAATCTGATGGGAACCAAGTTTACGGTGTATGATAACGGCACGAACCCCACGAAAACCCCCGGAGCGCTGCTGGAGGAAACCAACACACGGCAGGAGCTCGCCGCCATCTGCTACGTGAGTGTGTGTCCGTTTCCATGTGTTGCCATGTGTTATGCCCACTGCTTATGGTTGTGTGTGTGTGTGTTTTCAGGAGACCAATGTTCTGGGCTTCAAAGGGCCGAGGAAGATGACGGTGATCATTCCCGGCATGAACATGAATTTCGAACGTGTCCCGGTCCGGCCCCCTTGTGTGAGTGTCTGACAGCTGTCAATCAGATCTTCATTATGAGCGCAGAACTGCGAGTGACGCATGTGTGTGTGTGTGTGTGTTACAGGAGCAGGAGTCTCTGCTGAGCAAATGGCAGAATCATTCGCTGGACAATCTGATAGAGCTGCATAATAAAGCCCCAGTGTGGAACGACGACACACAGTCATACGTGCTAAACTTCCACGGCCGGGTCACTCAGGCCTCGGTCAAGAACTTTCAGATCGTACACGACAACGACCGTAAGGCATCTGAGCTAATCTGGCAGTTTTAGTTAAAGGGTTAGTTCACCCAAAAATGAAAATTCTGTCATTAATGACTGACCCTCATGTCGTTGGACACCCGTCAGACCTCCGTTCATCTTCAGACACAAATGAAGATATTTTAGTGTAAATCTGATGGCTCTGAAAGGCCTCCATTGGCTCAATGCACGGTTCACTCTCAAGACCCTTAAAAGACACTAAAGACGTCGTTACAAAGTCCATCTCACTACAGCGGCTCTACAATAACTTTATGAATCGGCGAGAATATTTTTTGTGCGCAAAAAAACCCCTAAATAACGACTTATATAGTGATGACGATTTCAAAACACGGCCTCATGAAGCTTCGAAGCGTTATGAATCAGTGATTCGGATCGCGTGTCAAACTGCTGAATCGACTCACTGATTCATAACGCTTCGAAGCTTCATGAGGCCGTGTTTTGAAATCGTCATCACTATATAAGTCGTTATTTAGGGTTTTTTTGTGCACAAAAACTATTCTCGCCGATTCATAAAGTTATTGTAGAGCCACTGTAGTGAGATGGACTTTGTAACGACGTCTTTAGTGTCTTTTAAGGGTCTTGAGAGTGAACCGTGCATTGAGCCAATGGAGGCCTTTCAGAGCATCAGATTTACACTAAAATATCTTCATTTGTGTCTGAAGATGAACGGAGGTCTGACGGGTGTCCAACGACATAAGGGTAAGTAATTAATGACAGAATTTTCATTTTTGGCTGAACTAACCCTTTAACGATAATGCACCGATCAGGCATAACATTATGACCTAATATTGTGTTGGTCCCCCTTTTGCTGACCCGTCGAGGCATGGACTCCACTGAAGGTGTGCTGTGGTGTCTGGCACCAATATGTTAGCAAGTCAAGTCAACTTTATTTATATAGCGCTTTTAACAATGCAGATTGTTTCAAAGCAGCTTTAAAGTTTTAAACAGGAAAATAATGCAGCATAATTTTTTTCAGCCGTCTAGCCGTTCTGTGTTCATTTCAATTATCATACAGTGACAGTGTGGGCTTTAGATCAGTAATTTAGTTTATATGGTTAATTTAGTTTAATAATTAGATTTATTTGGATATTTAGTTGAAAAATGTAGTGTCCCCAACTGAGCACGCCAAGCCAGAGGCAACAGCGGCAAGGAAACCAAAACCCCATCAGGTGACCTAAGCAGCAGATCCTTTAAGTCCTGTAAGTTGTGAGGTGGGGCCTCCATGGATCGGACTTGTTTGTTCAGCTCATCCCACAGATGCTCGATTGGATTGAGATCTGGGGAATTCGAAGGCCGAGTCGACGCCTCAAACTATTCCTGAAGCATTTGTGCTTTGTGGCGGCGCATTATCTGCTGAAAGAGCCACAGCCACAGGGAAAACCGTCTCCATGAAAGGCTGGACATGGTCTCAACTAGGGCTGTAATCAACTAAAGAAAATCTTGGTTGACTAAAAATTACGTTAGGAAAAAAAACTTTAAACTTTACTGTGCGCAGTACTTGGTGGCCTTGTTGTCTGCCTAAAGGAATTGTAAATAAACATAAAAAACTAGTAGGCTATTTGCAGTATATTAAATGGTTTTTGAGCTGATTATTTTGCACTGAAATGAGTCTGAAACGCGAGTCTGACAGCGTTGCATCACGTGCACCTGCACAATATCATAGCCTATGATTTCCCAAAATATAGTACTATGTCAACTAGTGATATCATCACAAGAACTTTTGAGGAATATGCAACATCATTTAGACAATTGTTTTTGTCATATGTATTATAATAACTGACAGACAGTATAATTTCAGCCACTGAGACACGAATAGACTATTAACGTAAAGCTTTTACTCTTAAACACAAAAGGCACGTCCACTTTAATAAAAAAGGAATATTTATTAAACAAGCCAGATCAAGAGCAGAAACGAAATAAAGTGCATAACTGAAAAATAAAGCATAGGCTCAAAACTAATACAAACTGTGGGCACAGCACATCGGGCTCCAAATAAAAAACATTGAAATATGGCGATTCTGATATGTTCATATAGCCTACTCAAAACAGACGGGGCAACCTAACGCAGACAAGTTAGCTTACCGTCTTTAGGTGATATGACATGTTTGTCGAACTTTGATAAGATATCTTTTTCCCCATTTTCTATTTTTAAAAAAATGCTTCCACACTGCCGATGTCTTTGTTGACATGGTAGAAGAGGACTGACTAGGAAAACACTCTCACAATTAAATAAATAATATACAGCAGTATAGTATAGCCTAACATAACTTCAATCTGTCTCTCTTCTTCAGTGGGTTGGGCTAATCCAAAATAAGTAAAAACAATGAATGAATCTTTTATGATGGACCCCCTTGTTAAAATCCATCTGGATATATTTTTATGTATGAAAATAGTAAGCGTGCCATTATAAATACAACAAACTCAAATTGCCTATACTTAATGTTGGATGTTAAACCTGGAGAAGAACATTTTCAAGTAAAAATTATTTATATAAGCAACTTTCACAATAAATCTATATAAGCAGCTCGCGTACTGCATTAAGAATACTGCTTTACAACCCAGTGAGCGAGATAAAGGGCACTATAGTGAGAAACTCACTAAAGATACTAAACAGACATACACAATTCTGGAAAGTATACGGCAAGAAAGGAGAGAAACATTTAGAAATGACACTGTTAGAATGTTTGGTGGACTTTATCCATTTTTGCTGTCTTTTTATTCTCTGAACTTTTCTGGGGACGCCTTCCCTGGTCTAGCCATCACAATTGACCTATCGGGTAAGCCCCGCCCCCCTTAGTTACTGTTGCTAACTCGGACAAACAAACGGAGTTGCTATATCTTACAGTGACAGCTGTCAGTGTGAAAACCCAATCCTGAGATGTTTTTGGACACAGATTGTAGCGTATATCCCGTCTGAATGATGGACAAACTTTACTGATGGTTTATTATGTCCTTTTTCACTCCAAAAAAATCATCGTAAGAGCTGAACAAACAACGCATAAGAAGTGTGCATTAACGTCTCATTCACAAACTCTCTCTCTCCGTTGCATTACCATTAACACACACAGCAAATTACACAAACACACTCTAACAGTAAACAAACATACACACTGAGCTTATGACTTTTCGAGGGTGAAGTTAATAACTGGTCAACTTTGTATCTGCAAAACAACTCTGATAAACTGCGTGCGAGCTCTTCCTTTCACTATAATACCCATCAGAATAGGAGTCAGATAATGTAGACCTTAAACATATCTAAAATTACATTAATTTACATATGACCAGTTTAATATGGAGAGGCAGTGAAATGTAGACCTTCGTGTTTTTGACCTACATGACGTGAGAACAGTTAGTTATTTCGGTTTGTATGTTAGCTGGGATTTTAATCGTAACTTAACGAGAGTTTGTCAAACAGAAAATCCTCTCAGGATCGCTGGAGTCAGTGTTACAGAACCTCAGGCACGACATTTGAGCATTTCTGTAGCATAAACACCATCAAACCGATGAGAGCTTCGGATAATGTTTCTCTATGGCGCTGAAACCTAAAGATGTCCGAGTTCCGGTCCCAGCGCAACTGATACTCAACTGCTATTGGCTCATCTGCGTTCGAGGGGAGGGGCTTACCGATAGCTCAATTTGGCCCTCGTCAAACTCGCTTACGCTGTCCCATTTTTCCTGTTTCTAACACATCAACTCTGAGGACAAAATGTTCACTTGCTGGCTAATATATCCCACTAACAGCTGTTCATTATGTTATGCCTGATCGGTGTTAGCCTGCTCCTCATATAATGGACTTTCCAGGAAGGTTTGTCTTTCCTTTGGTGATTGTGTGTTTGTGTGTGTGTGTGTGTGTGTGTGTGTGTGTGTGTGTGTGTGTGTGTGTGTGTGTGTGTGTGTGTGTGTGTGTGTGTGTGTGTGTGTGTGTGTGTGTGTGTGTGTGTGTGTGTGTGTGTGTGTGTGTGTGTGTGTGTGTGTGTGTGTGTGTGTGTGT
This sequence comes from Gobio gobio, assembly GCF_949357685.1. Lineage (NCBI taxonomy): Eukaryota > Metazoa > Chordata > Actinopteri > Cypriniformes > Gobionidae > Gobio > Gobio gobio. Next base: position 2,691,492 of record NC_137101.1, on the reverse strand, counting down.
GTGTGTGTGTGTGTGTGTTTTCAGCGGACTACATCGTGATGCAGTTTGGCCGTGTGGCGGAGGACATCTTCACTCTGGACTTTAACTACCCCATGTGTGCCCTGCAGGCGTTTGCCATTGGCCTGTCCAGCTTCGACAGCAAACTGGCTTGCGAGTGACGCTGTGACACACACACACACACACACACACACTCAGGACACTAGAGCACAATCGCCTCGTCTCTCCACGTGACGCCCGAGGAAGAGGATTTGTGAAATTCCACTAAAATGAATCAGAAGAAAGGACCAAATAAATTATGTTTTGTAAATGAAACACATCTAATCATTTAACATTTCACTACCTGGTAAGATTATCGCTTAAGTTATGCTTTCTCTCCTGAACTGCAAAAAATGCTTTTCTTACTTAGTATTTTTGTCTTGTTTTCAGTCCAAATATCAAAAAATCTTACATTAAGAAGCATTTACTAGACAAGCTAAAGTTTTTGTCTTTTTGGGGGGGGAAAATAACTCAAAATTAAGGAAGTTTTTGCTTAAAATAAGCAAAATAATCTGCCAATGGAGTAAGAAAAATAATCTTGTTTTCTGTTTGAATTAAGATTATTTTGCTTACCCCATTGGCAGATTATTTTGAGTTATTTTCCCCCAAAACAAGACAAAAAGCTTGTCTAGTAAATGCTTCTTAATGTAAGATTTTTTTTATATTTGGACGGAAAACAAGACAAAAATACTAAGTAAGAAAAGCATTTTTTGCAGTGTGAAAAGAGAAGATGCGTGGGATTTGTGCTTTAATGGACCAATAGAAAAGACATGATATTTTCTGTGATGTTCTGCAAGTGTCTGATGGATTTGAGAAGTACGTCTATAGGGAGAATCTCACAGTTAAAGGGTTCGTTCACTTTAAAATGATAATGAAGTCTTCGTTTACTCACCCTGGTGTTGTTCTAATGCCTGTATCCCTTCTTTCTTTTTTGGACCGCGAAAGGAGAAATGTTAAAAAATGCCCTGTTTGCGCTCTTCAATATTCCACGCTCAACTGTTAGTGGTGTTATAACAAAGTGGAAGCGATTGGGAACAACGGCAACTCAGCCACGAAGTGAAATCACAAAGCGGGGTCAGCGCATGCTGAGGGTCACACCAACTTTCTGCATAGTCAAGAGCTCCAGACCTTCTGTGGCCTTCAGATGAGCTCAAGAACAGTGTGTAGAGCTTCATGGAATGGGTTTCCATGGCCGAGCAGCTCATCCAAGCCTTACATCACCAAAGCGATGCAGTGGGGTAAAGTGTGCCGCCACTGGACTCTAGAGCGGTGGAGACGTGTTCTCTGGAGTGACCAATCACGCTTCTCTGTCCGCCAATCCCATGGACGAGTCTGGGTTTGGCGGTTGCCAGGAGAACGGGACTTGCCTGACTGCATTGTGCCGAGTGTAAAGTTTGGTGGAGGGGGGATTATGGGGTGGGGTTGTTTTTCAGGGGTTAGTTCCAGTGAAAGGAACTCTTAATGCTTCACCAAGACATTTTGGACAATTTCACGCTCCCAACTTTGTGGGAACAGTTTGGGGACGGCCCCTTCCTGTCCCAAAATGTGCACAAAGCGTCGCTCCATAAAGACATGGATGAGCGAGTTTGGTGTGGAGGAACTTGAGTCCTGACCTCAACCCGATAGAACAGCTTTGGGACGAATTAGAGCGGAGACTGAGAGCCAGGCCTTCTCGTCCAACATCACTCGGCGTCACAAAACCTTTGGCAATATCGTGTATGATGTGTCACATTGGATCATTCTGTGATACTTTTGCTACTTTAAAACAAAAATGTTTATGTACGGCATTACAACAACACCAGGGTGAGTAAATGATGATTAAGTTTTCATTTTAAGGAGAACTATCCCTTTAAGAACCATTTCTGGTCAGATTTCACCCCATAAGACTTTAAAAGAAGTTATATTTTGCATGAAGAAAACAAATCAACAACAACACAAAATGGTGTTAAACTGTATGACAGTAAATGAGAATCACAGATGCATTAATGGTCCTAAAAATATGCATCATTTTCTTCAGGTACAATATAAGAAATTTTTCCCTTTTGATATTGGGGTGATATGAGTATGTGTTTTCTTTATTCAGATGATGTTGTGTTTGTGCCTTCATGTTGGAATATGACATTTTTAACACTTTCTGTTTTTAAACGTGGTCTTTGCTCACTAACAATCCCTGAGAAAACACACTGCATGCTGATAAATGAGGAGAAACGCTGGCCACGTGCGTCTCAATCCTCCTCTCGTGCCCTTGTGTTAACCTTTGAGAACTGACACACACTTCTGGTTATTACCGCTGCTGCATGTGATTGTGAAAGTTGCCTTAACATGTGTCTGTAGTGTAAATAGTGCCTGAATGCTGAGTTTACATCATGAGAAACTAGAAAAAGGGAAGTTCAAGCACATTTGTTCCTGTTTAGTGTGTGTTCCTATTGATATGATTGATGTGTGTGTTGATATTCATCATCTGTGTGTGTGTGTGTGTGTGTGTGTGTGTGTGTGTGTGTGTGTGTGTGTGTGTGTGTGTGTGTGTGTGTGTGTGTGTGTGTGTGTGTGTGTGTGTGTCAAGAGTTTACTGATATATATGTATGTTAAAAAAGCAAAACATTTTTGTTTTCATTTTAAAACGATAACCTGTTTGCACAAACTGTACTTTATGATGACACTATTGGTAGAAATACAGTTATTAAAAGTCAAATATTTAAAAAAAGAAAAGAAAAATGCATTACTCTTGTCTGTTTATTGTGTTACACGTGGGCTGGAAATACAAAACCTGCTACATATTTATCCGTCAAGGCCAAACATTTCCCAGAGTTTTAAATCTGCAACCGTGGCACAGATTCTTAGGCCTTTTCTACCTGATTTGCTATATATTTTTTCTCACTTATATATTAAAATATACATTTTCATGTCCATGTTAACCTCATTATAATGTGATAAACACTGTTAAATCAGTATCGTGTTTATTAATCATTCAAAAAGAAGATCCTTAGTCCTTGGAAATCAAATGTCAGTTTATTTTTTTAAGAATTACAAAACTGGCGTAATTTGCGCATGCGTACTAACAGGAGAGCGGCGCGTACGACTGACACAAAATGGCGCCTTTTCTGAGGTGAGTCACTTTGACCCAACGACAAATTAATTATATAATAAGAGTTTTGCAAAGTGAGGAAATATCAAACATTAAATGGAGATTATAAAGTGTCCGAAGTACATTTTAAAAATGTAATCATCCCTAGCACTGTTAGACAAAGGTTAGTTATATTTGTGATATTTAAATAGCATTATAATAAAGCGATAAACAATGACATTATTTGTATATCATTTAAGTTGTTACCTGACATGAAGGAAATCTACTCGAGTTGCTGTGGTTGCTAATGTTAGCTAACGTTACCTCTTCAGGCGAACGATTTTAGTTCATGAGGAGTGTTTGTTTACCGACAGGTGAAACGATTTGCTGGTTAAATAGATTAATACACTATCAAGATTCCCTTGGATAAATAATGCACACAGTTTCTGTAGCCCTTGGAGAATATAAAGCTAATTATGTTGACATACACCCTCAGGTAGGAATATTTATGAAAGCTCATGGTTTACTCAGATAGGTTATTAATTATTATCTTCCACAATATCAGCCAGAACTCAAGCAGCTGGATCAGTCAAATGTGATCACCATACAACAATATCACACCGGTACATCAAATAGGCCTTTATTGCTTTTCATATAGACAATTTGAGACAAACATCAGATCATATGCACTGACTAATTATTAGGAATACACCTATAGGATTTAAAACAGATTTTAACCAACAGTTATTGGACGATTCACCAATATCGATATTTGTTACTTTCTCACTCATTTAAACTTTTGTTATTGCAATAGATTACTGCTTTGATCATGTTTTAAATTCTCAAATATCAAAAACACACGCTTTAAGGTTAGAGATCGACCAATATATCGTTTTCCCGATTTTTAAGCATTTTCCCATAATCGGGTATCGGTTTTGTAATATCAGATTCACCGATAAATGGCGACATCTTGTGGGCGTTTTGATGAACTGGCTTTTAAAAAATTTTATACTGTTGTCTGAGGTCAACTTATGACGTTTGCATGATTTTTAAATTCAGAAACATCATAATGAACAAGTAATTGGCTATTTTCTACCCTGGTTTTGAGTCTAGCTCCTGAAACGCTCTGTTTTTATGGGCGTGCCGCATTGAAGACTTGGAAGTAATCGCCTACTGCTATGATTGGATAACAGTTTTGGCTAGGGATGCTCCGATGTATCGGCCACCGATATTTATCGGCCGATTTTTTTATCAATTTACAACCATCGGCTATATCATGAACTGCGTGAAGGCACTGAGCTGTGTAATGTCTGCTACTGCTGATGAAAAAAAATCGGTATCGGCATCGGCACTAAAAAAATCCATATCGCTCGATCCCTAGCGCGAATGAAGCGAGTAAACTCAAAATGTTCAAGCGTCCATGTTACGATCTTTAAAAGGCCTAGGGAATATGTCGTAACATCAACATATTAAAATGCTGCTATGATGTGAAGTAGGCTGGAAGAACATGACAGACAAAACTTTGCAAGAGAAAATTACTGGATTTATTCACATAAAAGCCGAAGCCACTAGTTCCAGTAATATAATGGTGATCTATGTACAATGCAATAATAAATAAAAAAGATTGGGAAGACAAACAAAAAGTGGCGCCAAAGGAAAGAACATAATATAACAGAAATAATCCTTAACTAACCCTACCAGCGATTTTTTTGCGTCTGGTGTGAACGCACAGTTATAAATGCTTGAAAGGTCATTGCATTTGATAGATCATCAAACCAAATAGTTTTAGGGCGTTTTCACACCTGAAAGTCCGCACCAAGGTCCGAACCGAAGTTCATGTTTTGATACTTTTTATATATTCGGTTAGTTTTGGTTTGGTTTCACATTGCAATTATGCGAGCGCACTAAAGAACTTTACATGACACACTTGCGTCAACTCGTCTTCATCTATGTGGGCGGCATCTGGACACTGATTGGTTTGTAAACGGACGTGTGTCTTTGACAAGAGTGAATGAACGGACGCATATCGTTGCCACTATTGAACAGAGCCCATTGCTGGACTATTTTTTGTATTCGTTACGTTTAAAAGTGGACATTTCAAGCTTTATATAGACATATTTCTCATGTTTGTGAGACGAGTATCTGCTGAGTTTGGGTTTATTTGAGACGCTCCAGTTCATGTGTAAAGCATGTGATCGCTCCCGCGATTATTGTCTGCTATAGACTATTTGCTTCTTATTTATTAAATCCAGGCAATTATCTGAGTAAACGTTGATTAAAATTAAGATACAATTTATACAAAACGAAATTCCCATTAAAGAAATGCTTTCTAAGCAAAATCATACAAAATTTCGTTCAAAATTATTTCTGTCTACTGACATATTGCGCATATTTTCACTTTTCATAATCAATGTAGCCTAGATTGAATTTAAAAATAACGTTATAATATTTAAACATAAACAGGAACTTCCTGTAAATGGTCTGAAAGTATGAACCATACAGAAAATACTTTCACACTAGGAACGAACCGAACCTTTGTTCAGTTTGATCCGGACCGAGACACGACCTCTTTTCGTCGGACCAAATTTCGTCTGTTTGGTCCGGACCGTGGTACGGTGGAGGTTTCACAACTTAAATTTTGATTCGGACCAAATTGAAAAGTCCGAAAATCCGGACCAAACAAGGTAGGTGTGAAAACGCCCTTAAAGAAAGATGGCGCATGCACAAAACACAGCATCACATGAGTTGTGGTTTACGAATGTGCCGGAAAAACATTAAGTGGCACGCACAAATCTCCAGTGCAGAAATACGGGAACACCCTCTCTGGAAATCCACCGGTGAAGGTGCACAAAGTTCTGTTTCTGAAGGGTTCAATGAACCTCAGCTCTCCTTGGTGGAAGTCCAGCTGCAGGCGGATGATATGTGGCCTCTCGTTGTCATCAATATCTTTGGCAGGATTATTACCTTTCTTGTATTTCCCATCCACGTAACGAAAACACCAGAAACGACTCTTTGGATCCATTTTGTATAGTTTTTTGCGGTTCACCGTTTCCCCCACCACTCCCAGTGTCCAGTGGTCATTGTCTCGGACCTCTACGTCCCAGCAGTGGAGACCCGAGCTGAAGCCCTGTGAGGCCAGGACTCCCACATACAGCCGCTCCGGGTCATCAGACACTTGCCTTTTCATTTCCATGTATTGAACGCTGGTGCAATCCCGTGACACCATCAGCTTACTGGAGGCAGTGTCTGGGTCAAGAGTCACAGGAGCTGTAAACACAGATGAGCGTCAACTACAGCGTCAGTATGTGTGTGTGTTTGCGTTGTCCACACAATAAAAAAGTGGATGGGGACCAGAGTCTCAAACTTTCTTTTATAGAGACAGAACGTATTTAGGCCACGCCCACACCGGGGGGGAACACAATCGAACGCCCTCCATTGACTTTGCATTGCGTGAAGCGGCATCCTTGTCATTTCGGACTTATAACAAAAACAGAACAATGTCTAAAAGCTGATATGTGACAAAGTGTACAGCAAACAAGCTAAAAAACACAAGTTTTTATAAGCTGTCGACCCAAAAAAACGAGAGTTTAAGGAGACAAAAGTGGATAAAGGCAGTAAAACGTGACGCTTCAGCTGAAGAATGGGGACATTTTGGGATCCTGACACTCAGTATGTCTCAGTGTGCGTATGTGTGTAGTAAATATGTTGTCACTGTTAAGTCAAATATCCAAATGTCAAGTTTATATGTTATATTTCCTGTCTCTGATTACGTTCCCCTGTAGTGTGTGTACTTCTCAGTGTAATATAATGTGTCTCAATGGCCTGTATCCACTTTTTTGTCCTTAAACGCTCGTTTTTTGGGTCAATAGCTTATAAAAACGTCTGTTGTTTTGGTTGTGGGTTTTGTTTAGCTTGTTTGCTGTACACTTTGTCACATATCCGCTTTTAGACATTGTTCTGTTTTTTGTTATAAGTCCGAAATTACAAAGAAACCGCTTCACGCAATGCAAAGTCAATGGAGGGCGGTCGATTGTTTTCCCCCCCGGTGGGCGTGGCCTTCAGATTATGACGCGTGTCGCTCTGTCTCTATTGTACTTTCATGGCATCCATGCCACTAAAGAAAGGAAGATGGCTGACACGTGACATTATTTCATTTGAACGTGTTTTAAAGCCAGGCCAATTTAAATATTCAAGCGCAAGAAGACTCGATTCAATACTTGCAAACTTTCAAGAAAGGTAACGCATGTGTAACAGTAAATTGGATCCATGCATTTCTTAAAGTCGGCATGAAATCAAATTTTTCAATTCGTATTTTTATATGTAACAGGGCTCGACATTAAGCCGGTTCACACGCTTGTCCTCCGGACAAGTAAATCTGTCATTCACTTGTCAGAGTAAAACATTTGCTTTTTTTTGTAAATATAATCTATTCTCACGCAATATTCTCACCTGTGTTTAATCAGCTTTGACATATTTAAATATGCATATTTGTGATATTTTTACCTTTTTATAAAAGGCATTTTTCCATAATCTTATTAAATATAGGATATGCTTCAGCTTTCTTTTTATATTCTGAAATTTGATCTATAAATTAAATTAGAATTAAAGCTGCGAGCAGCGATGACGGGCCCAAGCCGGTGGCACCGCCACGCCGGTGGCATCAGCTTAACTGTGCACGGCAGGCAATAGGCATTTAAAATGGGAAAACATAAAAGGACTATGTCAAAGTCATCTGAATTCACCACATTAACTGCAGCAGTTGGTGCTGCTATGACCACAACAGCCACATCTATGAGATCAATTAAATTTATATGAATTTCATGTCAGATTATGTCAAAGGTCAAATTGGAATGAGTTCAGAATACCATTCGAATGCTGATGTTGTTTTATTCTAACACTTCTCTTCATGTGTTTTTGAGCTACCTTAGCTACCGTTTGTGCACCAATCTTATGCACCATAAAACATGCTTTCATTTCAATATGGGTGGTCCAATAAATTCTTTTTAATAAAAAATGTATAAATGGAGCCAAATCACAGAAACTGCAAAGATGATTTTAATATCAGTGTCAGGTAAGAGTAAGATGCGTGTCTACATTTTATGGAAGTTTATTATAAATAGCCACTTTTATAAAATCATGTGAAATTTATGTTTTAATACATTTATATTATATCAGTAAATAATTAATTTAAAGACATGTGCATCATACGTGATCTTGGCAAACACATCACATGACGTTTTTATTTTAAGTGATAGTTATTTGTGATAGCCTATATGAAAGGGTTAAATTATGATCAAAAGAGAAAGGCACACACACACACACACACACAATGATAGAGTGAGAGTGAGGGGGAGGGGAAGGACTGAGAGAAAGGCACACACACAAACTCACAGGGTGAGAGAGAGACCCCCCCCACACACACACACACAGATAGAGAGGGGGAAGGGGAAAGACAGGCAGATGGCATTCCATAGACTTAATGGTTTGTATACTGTAAAAACTGTACATTCTATCCCCCTACACTACCCCTAAGCCTACATATCACACACACACACACACACACACACACACACACACTACCCCTAAACCTACCATCACAGAAAACATTCTGCATTTTTACATTTTTATTAAAAAATTGTTTAGTATGCTGTTAAAGCTATTTTTATTTACGGGGACACATGAAATGTCTTCATAAACCATGATTATGTTGTAATAAACACCCCTCCAACACACGCATTTCTGAGGCTTTGCCCATTTCCACTGACTGACATCTCTGATGTGTGTGTTGAGTTTCAAGCAATTTCAAGCATGCTAAGAGAAATTATACAAATATTCACGTTCAAACCAAAATATCTGACTTCCTGTTGGTCAGAGCTAATGACTGTAAAGTAAAAAATTAACTAATTAATCACATTTTTTTCTGTAATTAATCACGATTAATCGCAAGTTTTTAATATTTTAAGTTTGTAATATTTTGATATTGTAATAATTTCAGTTACTCTCCAAATTAATTTAGAAACAATTTAAAGACAGCATATTGTAAATATGTGTTGTATTGTCATTTTTTATGAATGAAGACCAGTATCACTGATACTAAATTCTCTATGAAACATTAATGACGTTACATTACAGTATAACTGAAAGCTCCCAATTTCAACATTTATTAGTCTTTAAAAAACAACTTTTAATTTAAGTGAACTTAAAAAAATCTTTACATAAACCCAAAATAATAAATGTTATATTTACCCATGGCCTTCCCTGTTATACAGAAATGTAATAGTTATCAAACCTTCCTTAACTGCATAAATAATAAATGAAATATAGATGAATCATCATTAAAGCTACAATTTTCTCTGTTCCCGTTGTTCTTTGATGAACATTAATGACAGGCATCATCAGTGCTCCTGTCACTTTAAGAACAACCGCGGATCTCACGCGCGGTCCCGCGCATCTCATTTCCTCACAACTCTTTAAAGTTCATTTAAGACGTTATTTAACTAATTTAAGACAGTATGAGAATACTCAAAATCCTCTGTGTTATTGTTTGTTCAACAGCAAAAGAGAACTCGATGTGAGCAGGAAACTGACGCGAGTCTATCTATGCGTCGAGTGTGTGTGTGTGTGTTTGTGTGTGTGTGTGTGTGTGTCAGTGTCCCTTGATTAGCTGACATGAGACGCATCCACACAGACAGGACACTGACACACACACACACACACACACAGACAGGACACACACACACACACACACACACACACAGACAGGACACTGACACACACACACACACACACACACAGACAGGACACTGGCATACAGCGCGCGCTCTTGTGTCTTGTCGCGCTTGGAAGCATTTACATGAATAGGAGCGTGATCATGTAACGCTAAGCAAAAATGGATATAAAAACGGACGCTGTGTTATTTGCGTTAAATATTTTTAATGCGTTAAGCTTCCGTTTCACGTTGACCGAGTTTGGTGGAGATTGAATAAATCACCTACGAGGAGAACGTAAAAACTTAGACCCTGAATTATACAAATATTCACGTTTAAACAAAAACTTTCTGTGAAAAAAGACACTTATAAACAGACACTTGTAGAAAATAATGTGAATTTTTTTTTAAAATAAATTTGAACTATGTCAGTATGAATTTAAAGACAAATGTGTCAAAAGTGATCTTTGCAAACACAGCACATGACCTTCTGTAAAGCACATGTATAGAAAACACACTCACACTCCTGTTTTAAAAAAAGAGTTCTGTCTGAATGAGTACATGAAATCACGGCTGTCAGGTGAAAAGAATTGTAACTCAAATGTCATTTAGAAAATGAGTCCTGTACTGATATAGTGTCATAGTTCATGTCCACATTAACCACTACGTTGTAATACAATACCCATGTCATCATACACATTTGTGTCCTCATAAATCACATAAGCAAGCACAGAGAGAGAGAGAGAGAGAGAGAGAGAAAGGGAGTTTCAAAAATAATACAACACTGCCCCCTTTTGGTGATAGAGGGGAGGGCACACAAACAGTCAAAAACATTATTAAACTTTGACATGTTGCCATGGCAGCATTATTTGAAATATCAGGAATTCATTCATATGTCTCTATCTGTCATGTTTTCACATTATACTGATGAAGTTTGAAGTCAATCGTGTGAAAATAAGATGGTGATTCAAAGCATTTTTGAAAGTGACACACTTCCTGCTGCCAGTTGGTGGCGCTATAACTTTGACTCACAAAAGTCATATCCATGTGATCGGCCTCTTACAACGAACACACAGCTGAAGTTTCATCCAAATCAGTCAATGTTTGCACAAGTTATTACACACTTCCTGTTTACCTTTTCTCGCCATAAATTCGTTGCTTCGCCACGGCCAAACCGTTTAAGATATCAAAAATCCGTTCGCAATTTAGCATCCTCTGTGTCTTGACTTCATGCTGACCGAGTTTGGCACTGATTGAAACAATGGCCTCGGAGGAGTATATTAAATTCCAGAGCATGTGTTTTCAGAACAACCCATATTAGCTCACTTCCTGTTGGGCTGACACGTAACTTAGAGCACGAAAGTTGTTTGGCCCGATGAGGTCTATATGTGTACCGAGTTTCATACATGTACGTGCAAGTGTGTTTGATATATAGACCAAGTTTTCAGACACCACTTTAGGGGGCGCTGTCGAGCCCCCCTGCCACGCCCGGGTACCAGCTTCAGCCCGGCTCTGATGGCCGCGCATTCCGATGTGTGTGCAAAGTTTCAAGAGTTTTTGAGCATGGTAAGGGCCCCAAAAGTGCCCGAGAAGTCGATAAAATAATAATAATAATTAAAGCTGCGAGCAGCGATGACGGGCCCAAGCCGGTGGCATCAGTTTAACTGTGCACGGCAGGCAATAGGCATTTAAAATGGGAAAACATAAAAGGACTATGTCAAAGTCATCTGAATTCACCACATTAACTGCAGCAGTTGGTGCTGCTATGACCACAAACCACAACAGCCACATCTATGAGATCAATTAAATTTATATGAATTTCATGTCAGATTATGTCAAAGGTCAAATTGGAATGAGTTCAGAATACCATTCGAATGCTGATGTTGTTTTATTCTAACACTTCTCTTCATGTGTTTTTGAGCTACCTTAGCTACCGTTTGTGCACCAATCTTATGCACCATAAAACATGCTTTCATTTCAATATGGGTGGTCCAATAAATTTCTTTTAATAAAAAATGTATAAATGGAGCCAAATCACAGAAACTGCAAAGATGATTTTAATATCAGTGTCAGGTAAGAGTAAGATGCGTGTCTACATTTTATGGAAGTTTATTATAAATAGCCACTTTTATAAAATCATGTGAAATTTATGTTTTAATACATTTATATTATATCAGTAAATAATTAATTTAAAGACATGTGCATCATACGTGATCTTGGCAAACACATCACATGACGTTTTTATTTCAAGTGATAGTTATTTGTGATAGCCTATATGAAAGGGTTAAATTATGATCAAGAGAGAAAGTCACACACACACACACACACACACACACACACACACACACACACACACACACACACACACACACACACACACACACACACACACACACACACACAAACACAATGATAGAGTGAGAGTGAGGGGGAGGGTAAGGACTGAGAGAAAGGCACACACACAAACTCACAGGGTGAGAGAGAGACCCCCCCCCCCACACACACACACACACACACACACACAGATAGAGAGGGGGAAGGGGAAAGACAGGCAGATGGCATTCCATAGACTTAATGGTTTGTATACTGTACAAACTGTACATTCTATCCCCCTACACTACCCCTAAGCCTACATATCGCACACACACACACACACACACACACTACCCCTAAACCTACCATCACAGAAAACATTCTGCATTTTTACATTTTTATTAAAAAATTGTTTAATATGCTGTTAAAGCTATTTTGATTTACGGGGACACATGAAATGTCTTCATAAACCATGATTATGTTGTAATAAACACCCCTCCACCTATATATGTTATATATATATTATGTTATATATACCATGATTATATCCCAAAATAATAAATGTTATATTTACCCATGGCCTTCCCTGTTATACAGAAATGTAATAGTTATCAAACCTTCCTTAACTGCATAAATAATAAATGAAATATAGATGAATCATCATTAAAGCTACAATTTTCTCTGTTCCCGTTGTTCTTTGATGAACATTAATGACAGGCATCATCAGTGCTACTGTCACTTTAAGAACAGCCGCGGGTCTCACGCGCTGTCCCGCGCATCTCATTTCCTCACAACTCTTTAAGTTCATTTAAGACGTTATTTAACTAATTTAAGACTCTAATATGAGAATACTCAAAATCCTCTGTGTTATTGGTTGTTCAAGAGCAAAAGAGAACTCGATGTGAGCAGGAAACTAACGCGTGTCTATCTATGCGTTGAGTGTGTGTGTGTGTGTGTGTGTGTGTGTGTGTCAGTGTCCCTTGATTAGCTGACATGAGACGCATCCACACAGACAGGACACTGACACACACACACACACACACACACACACACACACACACACACACACACACACACACACACACACACACACACACCGCAGCATAGCCATACAGTTTAAGTTCACCCACACTATATATTAATAAAAAGGTTTACAGTGCAAATACTGTTGTTGCAAATACTGTGCATACAATTTGAAAACATTTGCAAAAAACACCACTGTATCATTACATTTTTTTTTAAAACCTTTAAGTAACCATTTTTTAAACATCTATAAACATTACATTTACATAGATAGACGGACCAGATATTCCTAACACTTTGGGAATACTTTAGGGTTACTAGTTGTTTTGTAAACTGTCTATAAACATTATCTGGATGGTTATTGTAAAGTTGCAACCGATGACTATAATACCTTGTTAAATAGTTTAATAAACAGTACCAGTAAAACGTGGGCAGTACCAGTAAAACATGTAAACAGTACCAGTCAAACATGTGGGTTGTCCTGATACTGTACTTCAAAATGTAATAGTGTAAAAATTGCCACAGAATAAAGTAATTGTTCAAGATCTATTGGTAACTCATAAAAATAATGTCATATTTGCATAAACTGTCACTACCGTATATCCCGACACTAGCACATTAAGATAAGCTATGAAAAAAATCATGTTCCTCTGCCTCTTTCTGGTTAAATAATGTTTATAATAATTGTTAATATAGCATGCTATATTAACTATTCCAGGTTATTTATGCATAGCATAAATAATAGTTAGTATAGCATGCTATGCCACTTTCATCAAAACATATTACAAAGCTATAGCAATCTCATGTCATTCCGTCTGTTCGAAAAAAAAGTTGCACTAACTGTTCGTTACAAGCAGCATTTGCCGTCAGGCAGGTAACGATAGCTAACATAAACATATTTTTGCTAGCCTACCTGCTGCAAACTTACACTTTTTTTGTACAAGACAAGTAGAGCTATTTTATCCAGTGTAATTTATCACATACCACTATCTTGTTTTTTCTTATCCTCCTCTTCCTTTCTCTTTTTTCTTTTCTGGCTTCCTGAAGCATAAAATTCCGCTTCAAATCCGAAGATTTTGTATTTTGCCGCAGCAGAGATCGCGTTGTTGGCTGGCTGCTGTCAGCGACTTCTGAGAGGGGCCCCTTAAGGGGGATCCCGATAACAGTGTCATTGCACTTTACTGCATTGACTATCAATGGGGCGCTCACACAGTTTGTCGTTTCATTTTATTCTTAACCTGTCGCTGTCTTGGTGCCCCAGGCCAGCTCGAGGCCCCAAGCAATTGCTTGGTTTGCCTGCCTTGTCGCGACGGGCCTGCACACACACACACACACACACACACACACACACACACACACACACACACACACACACACACACACACACACACACACACACACACACACACACACACAGACAGGACACTGACACACACACACACACACACACACACACACACACACACACACACACACACACACACAGGACATTGGCATACAGCGTGTTCTCTTGTGTCTTGTCGCGCTTGGAAGCATTTACATGAATAGGAGCGTGATCATGTAACGCTAAGCAAAAATGGATATAAAAACGGACGCTGAGTTATTTGCGTTAAATATTTTTAATGCGTTAAGCTTCCGTTTCACGTTGACCGAGTTTGGTGGAGATTGAATAAATCGCCTACGAGGAGAACGTAAAAACTCAGAAACTGAATTATACAAATATTCACGTTCAAACAAACTTTCTGTGAAAAAAGACACTTATAAACAGACACTTGTAGAAAATAATGTGAATTTTTTTTTTTTTATATAAATTTGAACTATGTCAGTAAATAATGAATTTAAAGACAAATGTGTCAAAAGTGATCTTTGCAAACACAGCACATGACCTTCTGTAAAGCACATGTATAGAAAACACACTCACACTCTGTTTTAAAAAAGAGTTCTGTCTGAATGAGTACATGAAATCACGGCTGTCAGGTGAAAAGAATTGTAACTCAAATGTCATTTAGAAAATTAGTCCTGTAGTGATATAGTGTCATAGTTCATGTCCACATTAACCACTACGTTGTAATATCAGTGTAATACCCATGTCATCATACACATTTGTGTCCTCATGAATCACATTAACAAGCACACATACAGAGAAAGGGAGTTTCAAAAATAATACAACACTGCCACCTTGTGGTGATAGAGGGGAGGGCACACAAACATCCAAAAACATTATTAAACTTTGACATGTTGCCATGGCAACATTTTTTGAAATATTAGGAATCCATTCATATGTCTCTATCTGTCATGTTTTCACATTATACTGATGAAGTTTGAAGTCAATCAGGTGAAAATAAGATGGGGATTCAAAGCATTTTTGAAAGTGACACACTTCCTGCTGCCAGTTGGTGGCGCTTTAACTTTGACTCACAAAAGTCATATCCATGTGATCGGCCTCTTACAACGAACACACAGCAGAAGTTTCATCCAAATCATTCAATGTTTGCACAAGTTATTACACACTTCCTGTTTCCCTTTTCTCGCCATAAATTCGTTGCTTCGCCACGGCCAAACCGTTTGAGTTATCAAAAATCCGCTCGCAATTTAGCATCCTCTGTGTCTTGACTTCATGCTGACCGAGTTTGGCACTGATTGAAACAATGGCCTCGGAGGAGTATATTAAATTCCAGAGCATGTGTTTTCAGAACAACCCATATTAGCTCACTTCCTGTTGGGCTGACACGTAACTTAGAGCACGAAAGTTGTTTGGCCCAATGAGGTCTATATGTGTACCGAGTTTCTTACATGTACGTGCAAGTGTGTTTGATATATAGACCAAGTTTTCAGACCCCACTTTAGGGGGCGCTGTCGAGTCCCCCTGCCACGCCCGGGTACCAGCTTCAGCCCGGCTCTGATGGCCGCGCATTCCGATGTGTGTGCTAAGTTTCAAGAGTTTTTGAGCATGGTAAGAGCCCCAAAAGTGCCCGAGAAGTCGATAAAATAATAATAATAATTAAAGCTGCGAGCAGCGATGACGGGCCCAAGCCGGTGGCACCGCCACGCCGGTGGCATCAGCTTAACTGTGCACGGCAGGCAATAGGCATTTAAAATGGGAAAACATAAAAGGACTATGTCAAAGTCATCTGAATTCACCACATTAACTGCAGCAGTTGGTGCTGCTATGACCACAAACCACAACAGCCACATCTATGAGATCAATTAAATTTATATGAATTTCATGTCAGATTATGTCAAAGGTCAAATTGGAATGAGTTCAGAATACCATTCGAATGCTGATGTTGTTTTATTCTAACACTTCTCCATGTGTTTTTGAGCTACCTTAGCTACCGTTTGTGCACCAATCTTATGCACCATAAAACATGCTTTCATTTCAATATGGGTGGTCCAATAAATTCTTTTTAATAAAAAATGTATTAAATGTATTAAGGGTTAAATTATGATCAAAAGAGAAAGTCACACACACACACACACAATGATAGAGTGAGAGTGAGGGGGAGGGGAAGGACTGAGAGAAAGGCACACACACAAACTCACAGGGTGAGAGAGAGACCCCCCCCACACACACACACACACAGATAGAGAGGGGGAAGGGGAAAGACAGGCAGATGGCATTCCATAGACTTAATGGTTTGTATACTGTAAAAACTGTACATTCTATCCCCCTACACTACCCCTAAGCCTACATATTGCACACACACACACACACACACACACACACTACCCCTAAACCTACCATCACAGAAAACATTCTGCATTTTTACATTTTTATTAAAAAATTGTTTAGTATGCTGTTAAAGCTATTTTTATTTACGGGGACACATGAAATGTCTTCATAAACCATGATTATGTTGTAATAAACACCCCTCCAACACACGCATTTCTGAGGCTTTGCCCATTTCCACTGACTGACATCTCTGATGTATGTGTTGAGTTTCAAGCAATTTCAAGCATGCTAAGAGGAATTATACAAATATTCACGTTCAAACCAAAATATCTGACTTCCTGTTGGTCAGAGCTAATGACTGTAAAGTAAAAAATTAACTAATTAATCACATTTTTTTCTGTAATTAATCACGATTAATCGCAAGTTTTTAATATTTTAAGTTTGTAATATTTTGATATTGTAATAATTTCAGTTACTCTCCAAATTAATTTCGAAACAATTTAAAGACAGCATATTGTAAATATGTGTTGTATTGTCATTTTTTATGAATGAAGGCCAGTATCACTGATACTAAATTCTCTATGAAACATTAATGATGTTACATTACAGTATAACTGAAAGCTCCCAATTTCAACATTTATTAGTCTTTAAAAAACAACTTTTAATTTAAGTGAACTTAAAACAATCTTTACATAAACCCAAAATAATAAATGTTATATTTACCCATGGCCTTCCCTGTTATACAGAAATGTAATAGTTATCAAACCTTCCTTAACTGCATAAATAATAAATGAAATATAGATGAATCATCATTAAAGCTACAATTTTCTCTATTCCCGTTGTTCTTTGATGAACATTAATGACAGGCATCATCAGTGCTCCTGTCACTTTAAGAACAACCGCGGATCTCACGCGCGGTCCCGCGCATCTCATTTCCTCACAACTCTTTAAAGTTCATTTAAGACGTTATTTAACTAATTTAAGACTCTAATATGAGAATACTCAAAATCCTCTGTGTTATTGTTTGTTCAACAGCAAAAGAGAACTCGATGTGAGCAGGAAACTGACGCGAGTCTATCTATGCGTCGAGTGTGTGTGTGTGTGTGTGTTTGTGTGTGTGTGTGTGTGTGTGTGTGTGTGTCAGTGTCCCTTGATTAGCTGACATGAGACGCATCCACACAGACAGGACACTGACACACACACACACACACACACACACACACACACACACACACACACACACACACACACACACACACACACACACACACACAGACAGACAGGACACTGACACACACACACACACACACACACACACAGGACACTGGCATACAGCGCGCTCTCTTGTGTCTTGTCGCGCTTGGAAGCATTTACATGAATAGGAGCGTGGTGATCATGTAACGCTAAGCAAAAATGGATATAAAAACGGACGCTGTGTTATTTGCGTTAAATATTTTTAATGCGTTAAGCTTCCGTTTCACGTTGACCGAGTTTGGTGAGGATTGAATAAATCACCTACGAGGAGAACGTAAAAACTCAGACCCTTAATTATACAAATATTCACGTTTAAACAAAAACTTTCTGTGAAAAAAGACACTTATAAACAGACACTTGTAGAAAATAATGTGAATTTTTTTTTTTAAATAAATTTGAACTATGTCAGTATGAATTTAAAGACAAATGTGTCAAAAGTGATCTTTGCAAACACAGCACATGACCTTCTGTAAAGCACATGTATAGAAAACACACTCACACTCTGTTTTAAAAAAAGAGTTCTGTCTGAATGAGTACATGAAATCACGGCTGTCAGGTGAAAAGAATTGTAACTCAAATGTCATTTAGAAAATGAGTCCTGTACTGATATAGTGTCATAGTTCATGTCCACATTAACCACTACGTTGTAATACAATACCCATGTCATCATACACATTTGTGTCCTCATAAATCACATAAGCAAGCACAGAGAGAGAGAGAGAGAGAGAGAGAGAGAGAGAGAGAGAGAGAGAGAGAGAGAGAGAGAGAAAGGGAGTTTCAAAAATAATACAACACTGCCCCCTTTTGGTGATTGAGGGGAGGGCACACAAACAGCCAAAAACATTATTAAACTTTGACATGTTGCCATGGCAGCATTATTTGAAATATCAGGAATTCATTCATATGTCTCTATCTGTCATGTTTTCACATTATACTGATGAAGTTTGAAGTCAATCTGGTGAAAATAAGATGGTGATTCAAAGCATTTTTGAAAGTGACACACTTCCTGCTGCCAGTTGGTGGCGCTATAACTTTGACTCACAAAAGTCATATCCATGTGATCGGCCTCTTACAACGAACACACAGCTGAAGTTTCATCCAAATCAGTCAATGTTTGCACAAGTTATTACACACTTCCTGTTTACCTTTTCTCGCCATAAATTCGTTGCTTCGCCACGGCCAAACCGTATAAGATATCAAAAATCCTTTCGCAATTTAGCATCCTCTGTGTCTTGACTTCATGCTGACCGAGTTTGGCACTGATTGAAACAATGGCCTCGGAGGAGTATATTAAATTCCAGAGCATGTGTTTTCAGAACAACCCATATTAGCTCACTTCCTGTTGGGCTGACACGTAACTTAGAGCACGAAAGTTGTTTGGCCCGATGAGGTCTATATGTGTACCGAGTTTCATACATGTACGTGCAAGTGTGTTTGATATATAGACCAAGTTTTCAGACACCACTTTAGGGGGCGCTGTCGAGCCCCCCTGCCACGCCCGGGTACCAGCTTCAGCCCGGCTCTGATGGCCGCGCATTCCGATGTGTGTGCAAAGTTTCAAGAGTTTTTGAGCATGGTAAGGGCCCCAAAAGTGCCCGAGAAGTCGATAAAATAATAATAATAATAATAATTAAAGCTGCGAGCAGCGATGACGGGCCCAAGCCGGTGGCACCGCCACGCCGGTGGCATCAGCTTAACTGTGCACGGCAGGCAATAGGCATTTAAAATGGGAAAACATAAAAGGACTATGTCAAAGTCATCTGAATTCACCACATTAACTGCAGCAGTTGGTGCTGCTATGACCACAACAGCCACATCTATGAGATCAATTAAATTTATATGAATTTCATGTCAGATTATGTCAAAGGTCAAATTGGAATGAGTTCAGAATACCATTCGAATGCTGATGTTGTTTTATTCTAACACTTCTCTTCATGTGTTTTTGAGCTACCTTAGCTACCGTTTGTGCACCAATCTTATGCACCATAAAACATGCTTTCATTTCAATATGGGTGGTCCAATAAATTCTTTTTAATAAAAAATGTATAAATGGAGCCAAATCACAGAAACTGCAAAGATGATTTTAATATCAGTGTCAGGTAAGAGTAAGATGCGTGTCTACATTTTATGGAAGTTTATTATAAATAGCCACTTTTATAAAATCATGTGAAATTTATGTTTTAATACATTTATATTATATCAGTAAATAATTAATTTAAAGACATGTGCATCATACGTGATCTTGGCAAACACATCACATGACGTTTTTATTTTAAGTGATAGTTATTTGTGATAGCCTATATGAAAGGGTTAAATTATGATCAAAAGAGAAAGGCACACACACACACACACACACAATGATAGAGTGAGAGTGAGGGGGAGGGGAAGGACTGAGAGAAAGGCACACACACAAACTCACAGGGTGAGAGAGAGACCCCCCACACACACACACACACAGATAGAGAGGGGGAAGGGGAAAGACAGGCAGATGGCATTCCATAGACTTAATGGTTTGTATACTGTAAAAACTGTACATTCTATCCCCCTACACTACCCCTAAGCCTACATATCACACACACACACACACACACACACACACACACACACACACACACACACACACACACACACACTACCCCTAAACCTACCATCACAGAAAACATTCTGCATTTTTACATTTTTATTAAAAAATTGTTTAGTATGCTGTTAAAGCTATTTTTATTTACGGGGACACATGAAATGTCTTCATAAACCATGATTATGTTGTAATAAACACCCCTCCAACACACGCATTTCTGAGGCTTTGCCCATTTCCACTGACTGACATCTCTGATGTGTGTGTTGAGTTTCAAGCAATTTCAAGCATGCTAAGAGAAATTATACAAATATTCACGTTCAAACCAAAATATCTGACTTCCTGTTGGTCAGAGCTAATGACTGTAAAGTAAAAAATTAACTAATTAATCACATTTTTTTCTGTAATTAATCACGATTAATCGCAAGTTTTTAATATTTTAAGTTTGTAATATTTTGATATTGTAATAATTTCAGTTACTCTCCAAATTAATTTAGAAACAATTTAAAGACAGCATATTGTAAATATGTGTTGTATTGTCATTTTTTATGAATGAAGACCAGTATCACTGATACTAAATTCTCTATGAAACATTAATGACGTTACATTACAGTATAACTGAAAGCTCCCAATTTCAACATTTATTAGTCTTTAAAAAACAACTTTTAATTTAAGTGAACTTAAAAAAATCTTTACATAAACCCAAAATAATAAATGTTATATTTACCCATGGCCTTCCCTGTTATACAGAAATGTAATAGTTATCAAACCTTCCTTAACTGCATAAATAATAAATGAAATATAGATGAATCATCATTAAAGCTACAATTTTCTCTGTTCCCGTTGTTCTTTGATGAACATTAATGACAGGCATCATCAGTGCTCCTGTCACTTTAAGAACAACCGCGGATCTCACGCGCGGTCCCGCGCATCTCATTTCCTCACAACTCTTTAAAGTTCATTTAAGACGTTATTTAACTAATTTAAGACAGTATGAGAATACTCAAAATCCTCTGTGTTATTGTTTGTTCAACAGCAAAAGAGAACTCGATGTGAGCAGGAAACTGACGCGAGTCTATCTATGCGTCGAGTGTGTGTGTGTTTGTGTGTGTGTGTGTGTGTGTGTCAGTGTCCCTTGATTAGCTGACATGAGACGCATCCACACAGACAGGACACTGACACACACACACACACACACACACACAGACAGGACACACACACACACACACACACACAGACAGGACACTGACACACACACACACACACACACAGACAGGACACTGGCATACAGCGCGCGCTCTTGTGTCTTGTCGCGCTTGGAAGCATTTACATGAATAGGAGCGTGATCATGTAACGCTAAGCAAAAATGGATATAAAAACGGACGCTGTGTTATTTGCGTTAAATATTTTTAATGCGTTAAGCTTCCGTTTCACGTTGACCGAGTTTGGTGGAGATTGAATAAATCACCTACGAGGAGAACGTAAAAACTTAGACCCTGAATTATACAAATATTCACGTTTAAACAAAAACTTTCTGTGAAAAAAGACACTTATAAACAGACACTTGTAGAAAATAATGTGAATTTTTTTTTTAAATAAATTTGAACTATGTCAGTATGAATTTAAAGACAAATGTGTCAAAAGTGATCTTTGCAAACACAGCACATGACCTTCTGTAAAGCACATGTATAGAAAACACACTCACACTCCTGTTTTAAAAAAAGAGTTCTGTCTGAATGAGTACATGAAATCACGGCTGTCAGGTGAAAAGAATTGTAACTCAAATGTCATTTAGAAAATGAGTCCTGTACTGATATAGTGTCATAGTTCATGTCCACATTAACCACTACGTTGTAATACAATACCCATGTCATCATACACATTTGTGTCCTCATAAATCACATAAGCAAGCACAGAGAGAGAGAGAGAGAGAGAGAGAGAAAGGGAGTTTCAAAAATAATACAACACTGCCCCCTTTTGGTGATAGAGGGGAGGGCACACAAACAGTCAAAAACATTATTAAACTTTGACATGTTGCCATGGCAGCATTATTTGAAATATCAGGAATTCATTCATATGTCTCTATCTGTCATGTTTTCACATTATACTGATGAAGTTTGAAGTCAATCGTGTGAAAATAAGATGGTGATTCAAAGCATTTTTGAAAGTGACACACTTCCTGCTGCCAGTTGGTGGCGCTATAACTTTGACTCACAAAAGTCATATCCATGTGATCGGCCTCTTACAACGAACACACAGCTGAAGTTTCATCCAAATCAGTCAATGTTTGCACAAGTTATTACACACTTCCTGTTTACCTTTTCTCGCCATAAATTCGTTGCTTCGCCACGGCCAAACCGTTTAAGATATCAAAAATCCGTTCGCAATTTAGCATCCTCTGTGTCTTGACTTCATGCTGACCGAGTTTGGCACTGATTGAAACAATGGCCTCGGAGGAGTATATTAAATTCCAGAGCATGTGTTTTCAGAACAACCCATATTAGCTCACTTCCTGTTGGGCTGACACGTAACTTAGAGCACGAAAGTTGTTCGGCCCGATGAGGTCTATATGTGTACCGAGTTTCATACATGTACGTGCAAGTGTGTTTGATATATAGACCAAGTTTTCAGACACCACTTTAGGGGGCGCTGTCGAGCCCCCCTGCCACGCCCGGGTACCAGCTTCAGCCCGGCTCTGATGGCCGCGCATTCCGATGTGTGTGCAAAGTTTCAAGAGTTTTTGAGCATGGTAAGGGCCCCAAAAGTGCCCGAGAAGTCGATAAAATAATAATAATAATTAAAGCTGCGAGCAGCGATGACGGGCCCAAGCCGGTGGCACCGCCACGCCGGTGGCATCAGCATAACTGTGCACGGCAGGCAATATGCATTTAAACAGGAGAATATTTTTAAATCGCTCGAATATGCCACATTTACCGCAGCAACTGGTGCCACTATCACCACAAGCCACACCCATGATGTAATTTAAATCTAGATTAATTTTAATGTCATAGGATAAAATAAATAAAAGTTATATTTTCCTGCTCAAAATTTTGTAAGTCCAGAAGGCCAGTATTTAACTCAAGGTGTTGTAGTTCTTTTTTACTTATTCACACTAAAGTGATAGTTTTTTGTGATAGTCTATGATACGAAAGGGGTAAATTATCATTCCGAGAGAGAAAGGCACACACACAAACTCACAGGGTGAGAGAGACACCCCCCAACCCCCCCCCCCCCCCCCCCCCCACACACACACACACACACACACACACCACACACACACGTGCGCGCACACAATCAAACACACACACACCCAGGGTGAGCCTGAGAGTGAGGGGGGAGGGGAAGGACTGAGAGAGAGGCAATCTGCACATTGAACAAGGTTCACAAGATTTTAACAACAAAAAGAAATAAAATCCAAATGGTGGGAGAAAGTTTTTTTTATTTCACTCTCTGAAAAAAATATGTTGAATATATTTGAAATCAATATGTGTGGTCCAATATAAAAAATAAATAGAGAAAGTCACACACACACACACACACACACACACACACACACACACACACACACACACACACACACACACACACACACACACACACACACACACACACACACACACACACACACACACACACACACACAATGATAGAGGGAGAGTGAGGGGGAGGGGAAGGACTGAGAGAAAGGCACACACACATACTCACAGGGTGAGAGAGAGCCCCCCCCCCCCCACACACACACACACACACACACACACAGAGAGAGAGTGATAGAGAGGGGGAAGGGGAAAGACAGGCAGAGGGCATTCCATAGACTTAATGGTTTTTATACTGTACAAACTGTAAATTCTATCCCCCTACACTACCCCTAAGCCTACATATCGCACACACACACACACACACACTACCCCTAAACCTACCATCACAGAAAACATTCTGCATTTTTACATTTTTATTAAAACATTGTTTAGTATGCTTTTAAAGCTATTTTGATTTACGGGGACACATGAAATGTCTTCATAAACCATGATTATGTTGTAATAAACACCCCTCCAACACACCCATTTCTGAGGCTTTGCCCATTTCCACTGACTGACATCTCTGATGTGTGTGTTGAGTTTCAAGCAATTTCAAGCATGCTAAGAGCCTCAAAAACAGCCAAAAGATGATTAAACTTTGACACACTGCCATGGGAACAGTATGTAAAATATCAGGAATCCATTCGTATGTCTACATATGCCATGTTTTGTCTTTTTACTGATGAAGTTTGAAGTAAATCGGGTGAAAACAAGACAGTGATTTAGCATTTTTGAAAGTGACACACTTCCTGCTGCCAGTTGGTGGACACACACACACACACACACACACACACACACACACACACACACACACACACGTTTGTTTTTGTGAAATGTGAGGACATTCCATAGGCGTAATGGTTTTTATACCGTACAAACCGTATTTTCTATCCCATTACACTGCCCCTGCCCCTAAACCTAGCCCTCACAGGAGACTGTGCAGTTCACTTTCTGTGAAAAAAACCTTGTTCTGTGATTTATAAGCATTTTGAAAAGTGAGGACATGGGGAACGTCCTCATATTTCACCCTCTTTTTGTAATACCTATGTCATACCCATGTCATTATACACATTTGTGTCCTGATATTT
Source organism: Gobio gobio (assembly GCF_949357685.1). Lineage (NCBI taxonomy): Eukaryota > Metazoa > Chordata > Actinopteri > Cypriniformes > Gobionidae > Gobio > Gobio gobio. The sequence goes on along the minus strand of NC_137101.1, from coordinate 2,666,182 downwards.
CACAAAAACATGCCCACACACACACACACACACACACACACACACACACACACAAACCCCTTAAAGCTATTTAATTTATCGGACACAGGAAATATTCTCATAAACCATGTTTTCATTGTAATTTGTAGTATATTTTTAAAGCTACTTGGTTACATTTTAATAATACATTATTTAGTATGTTTTTAAAGATATTTTTATTATGTGGACACATGAAATGTCCTCATTAACCACTACGTTGTAATAACAGTGTAATACCCATGTCATTATACAAATTTTCGTCCCTAATAAATCACATAAACAAGCACACACACACACACACACACACACACACACACACACACACACACACACACACACACACACACACACACACACACACACACACACACACACACACACACACACACACACACACACACACACACACACACACACGGAGAGAGAGAGTTTCAAAAATAACAACACTGCTACCTTTTAGTGAGGGGAGGGCAGACAGAGAATAAATATTCAGAAGAAATATATTAAATAAAATAAATATATTGATCTGAAAAATAGTATGATTATTTTAAAGCTATTTGGTTACATTTTAATAAAACATCGTTTTAGTATGTTTTTAAACACACACACATACACGTTGTAATACCAGTGTAATACCCATGTCATTATACAAATTTGTGTCCTCATAAATCACAAACAAGAGAGAGAGAGAGAGAGAGAGAGAGAAACAAGTTTTTTTTTTATCCTGCTTCAAAACTAATACAATGCTGCCATCTTGTGTTCATTGAGGGGAGAGCAGCAGACAGAGAATTTCTGTTCCCCTTTTTTGTCCTTATTTAATCCCTTGCCATGGAAACACCGTTTGAGATATCCAATATCCGTTCACATTTTAGCATCTTCAGTATCTTTGTTTCATGTTGACCGAGTTTGGTGGATATTGAATAAATCGCCTACGAGGAGAACGTAAAAACTCAGACCCCGATTTAACCAAAAATTTACCTTCAAACCAAAATATCTGACTTCCTGTTGGTCGGAGCTAATGACTGTAAATTAGAAAGTTGTCCGGCTCGATGAGGTCAATATATATACTGAGTTTGGTGATTGTAGATGAAACGAAGCCCTTCACTTTTGTCAAAAGGTGGCGCTAGAGAGCCCCTCATCCCCGCCCGTTTCTGAGGCTTTGCCCATGTGTACTGACTGACATCTCTGATGTGTGTGTTGAGTTTCAAGCAGTTTCAAGCAATTTCAAGCATGCTAAGAGCCTCAGAACAGCCAAAAGATTATTAAACTTTGACACGTTGCCATGGCAACAGTATTTGAAATTTCAGGAATCCATTTCATACGTCTCTATCTGTCATGTTTTCACATTATACTGATGAAGTTTGAAATAAATCTGGTGAAAATAAGATGGTGATTCAAAGCATTTTTGAAAGTGACACACTTCCTGCTGCCAGTTGGTGGCGCTATAACTTTGACTCACAAAAGTCATATCCATGTGATCGGCCTCTTACAACGAACACACAGCTGAAGTTTCATCCAAACCAGTCAATGTTTGCACAAGTTATAACACACTTCCTGTTTCCCTTTTCTCGCCATAAATTCGTTGCTTCGCCACGGCCAAACCATTTGAGATATCAAAAATCCGCTCGCAATTTAGCATCCTGGATATGTTCTCTTCATGCTGACCGAGTTTGGCAATGATCGAAACAATGGCCTCGGAGGAGTATATTAAATTCCAGAGCATGCATTTTCCGAACAACCCATAATAGCTCACTTCCTGTTGGGCTGACACATAACTATGAGCACGAAAGTTGTTCGGCCCGATGAGATCTAAATGTGTACCAAGTTTCATACATGTACGTGCAAGTGTGTTTGATAGATGGACCAAGTTTTCAGACCCCACTTTAGGGGGCGCTGTCGAGCCCCCCTGCCACGCCCGGGTACCAGCTTCAGCCCGGCTCTGATGGCCGCGCATTCCGATGCCTGTGCGAAGTTTCAAGAGTTTTCGAGCATGTTAAGTGCCCCAAAAGTACCCGAGAAGTCGAAAAAAAAAATAAAAAAAAAAAAAAAAACAAAGAATAATCTGAGGAAGAACAATAGGGCTCTGCGCCCTTTCAGGGCTTGGGCCCTAATAATAATAATAATAAGAAACAGAGGAAGAACAATAGGGCTCTGCGCCCTTTCAGGGCTTGGGCCCTAATTAAAGCTGCGAGCAGCGATGACGGGCCCAAGCCGGTGGCACCGCCACGCCGGTGGCATCAGCATAACTGTGCACGGCAGGCAATATGCATTTAAACAGGATAATTTTTTTAAATCGCTCGAATATGTCACATTTACCGCAGCAGCTGGTGCCACTATCACCACAAGCCACACCCATGATGTCATTTAAATGTAGATGATTTTTAATGTCATGGGATGAAATAGATCTCTTTCAAATATGTGAAAAGTTATCTTTTCCTGCTCAAAATGTTATAAGTCCAGAAGGCCAGTATTTAATTCAAGGTATTTGTATAGTTCTTTTTTTACTTATTCACAAGTGAGTTATTTGTGATAGTCTATGATATGAAAGGGGTAAATTATCATCATCAAGAGAGAAAGGCACACACACAAACTCACAGGGTGAGAGAGAGACCCCACACACACACACACACCCAGGGTGAGCCTGAGAGTGAGGGGGGAGGGGAAGGACTGAGAGAGAGGCAATCTGCACATTGAACAAGATTCACAAGATTTTAACAACAAAAATAAATAAAATCTAAATGGTGGGAGAAAGTTTTTTTTACTTCACTCTCCGAAAACATTATTTTGAATATATTTGAAATCACAGATGTTGGTTGATGAGAATTGTAACTCAAATATAATTTACAAAAACTAGTCCTGTCTGAATAGTGATATGTCAGTGAGATCAGCTCGGGCGCGCACACCGTCTATGGGTGATGTCACGTATTTTGCGAAATGCGCAGTTAGGTGATGTGTCGCCCTCCACACGTTGCGAAACAGACTCCGAAATGGGGAAATGTAAATTTGCTGACTCCTGGTTGGAGAAGGATGAGTTTAAACAATGACCGCAGGGTTTTTCTATGGTTTTTCCTGCATAGCAGCCGCCTCCGTCACATTTCGTGCCACCTCCGTCTGTCGACAAAACTCAAGACAGGCAGTCCCTTGCTCAGATTAGGCATGTCGTGGTAATTAAATAATCATCAGAAATATATATTGTCACATGATCTTTCAGCAATCATTATTAGTATTTTATGATTTGCTAGTACAAAGTCATCTAAAGCCATTCCATAGCTGAATGTCTTTCCTCCGCTGTAGCTGTCCATCATTCTCCGTTCAGCATTCAAACTGCGCGTCGTGTTTGGTTACAGTCAGTCAGCTGCTCGGTAAAGCTCACTCCAAGATGATATATTCCCGTTATAATACTTGATATGCAGATAAAATAATTTATCTTCCTGGAGTTTATCTAGCGGTTTCTGAACGATGTTGTGCTCCCTACCCGGGTGACAACACAAGGCATCACACGCACAATAACCGGAATTTAAAACTGTGAAGAAACCGACCGATATACATAGTAGACTAGGATTTGTGCGCTCAATGCTCATCGTCTCTTTATGCCGTGAACTTTTTAATGTGCACTCGCGCTGCACTGCGCCCTCTGACTCCATGTTGCTTTAAGCGCATCATTCTGCACCCGGGATGCGCATAAGCACATTGTGCCGCGCTTTCATATATTTTCATAGTTTTGTGCACTTAAAGATGATTAAAAAAAATCTTGTTCTCACGTATCTATCATATATTTGTTGCCCCTTTACAGAGCTGCACATTACGTTTACAATAAACTATAAATCTTGAAATGTTATATTATTTGTGTAGGCCCATATAATTATTTACATTCATATATAAATTAAATATAAATTGTTTTTTTTATAAATGTATTTAATAAGAACACAAAGTAATTTGTACCTTTTCATTAACATTTTTAGATTTTATAAAATTAGTCCAGAGATGTTTTTTCAAGAATTACTTTTTGTAATTGCAAATTTTTTTAACTATCCACTCACCTAATTTAATATATATTTTTGTTATAGCTTATGATTATATATTTTTATTTTATTGCTCAACAGTAGTTCTCATCGCCGATGAGGTCTTTAAATATTTTGAGAAGGTCTTAAAAAAGTCTTAAAAAGGTATTAAAATTTACTTCAGGATTCCTGCATATACCCTGCATATGCATCATACGTGATCTTGGCAAACACAGCACATGACGTTTTTATTTAAAATTAGAAAGTTTTAAATTAGTTAAATTAGATTAGTTAAATTAGAAAGTTGTCCGGCTCGAAGAGAACAATATATGTACGGGGACACATGAAATGTCTACAAATGTATGTCCTCAGAAATCACAGAAGCACACACACACACACACACACACACACACACATACACACACACACACACACACACACACACACACACACACACACACAGAGAGAGAGAGAGAGAGAGAGAGAGAGAGAGAGAGAGAGAGAGAAACAAGGTTTTTTTTTATCCTGCTTCAAAACTAAGACACTGCTGCCATCGTGTGTTCATTGAGGGAAGGGCAGCACACATTCCCCTTTTTTGTCCTTATTTAATCCCTCGGCATGGCAACACCGTTTGAGATATCCAAAATCCGTTCGCATTTTAGCATCTTCCGTATCTTTGTTTCATGTTGACCGAGTTTGGTGGAGATTGAATAAATCGCCTACGAGGAGAACGTAAAAACTCAGAGCCTGAATTATACCAATATTCACGTTCAAACCAAAATATCTGACTTCCTGTTGGTCGGAGCTAATGACTGTAAATTAGAAAGTTGTCCGGCTCGATGAGGTCAATATATATACTGAGTTTGGTGATTGTAGATGAAACGAAGCCCTTCATTTTTGTCAAAAGGTGGCGCTAGAGAGCCCCTCATCCCCGCCCGTTTCTGAGGCTTTGCCCATGTGTACTGACTGACATCTCTGATGTGTGTGTTGAGTTTCAAGCAGTTTCAAGCAATTTCAAGCATGCTAAGAGCCTCAGAACAACACTGCTACCTTTTAGTGAGGGGAGGGCAGACAGAGAATAAATATTCAGAAGAAATATATTAAATAAAATAAATATATTGATCTGAAAAATAGTATGATTATTTTAAAGCTATTTGGTTACATTTTAATAAAACATTGTTTTAGTATGTTTTTAAACACACACACATACACGTTGTAATACCAGTGTAATACCCATGTCATTATACAAATTTGTGTCCTCATAAATCACAAACAAGAGAGAGAGAGAGAGAGAGAGAGAGAGAAACAAGTTTTTTTTTATCCTGCTTCAAAACTAATACAATGCTGCCATCTTGTGTTCATTGAGGGGAGAGCAGCAGACACAGAGAATTTCTGTTCCCCTTTTTTGTCCTTATTTAATTCCTTGCCATGGAAACACCGTTTGAGATATCCAATATCCGTTCACATTTTAGCATCTTCAGTATCTTTGTTTCATGTTGACCGAGTTTGGTGGAGATTGAATAAATCGCCTACGAGGAGAACGTAAAAACTCAGACCCCGATTTAACCAAAAGTTCACCTTCAAACCAAAATATCTGACTTCCTGTTGGTCGGAGCTAATGACTGTAAATTAGAAAGTTGTCCGGCTCGATGAGGTCAATATATATACTGAGTTTGGTGATTGTAGATGAAACGAAGCCCTTCACTTTTGTCAAAAGGTGGCGCTAGAGAGCCCCTCATCCCCGCCCGTTTCTGAGGCTTTGCCCATGTGTACTGACTAACATCTCTGATGTGTGTGTTGAGTTTCAAGCAGTTTCAAGCAATTTCAAGCATGCTAAGAGCCTCAGAACAGCCAAAAGATTATTAAACTTTGACACGTTGCCATGGCAACAGTATTTGAAATTTCAGGAATCCATTTCATACGTCTCTATCTGTCATGTTTTCACATTATACTGATGAAGTTTGAAATAAATCTGGTGAAAATAAGATGGTGATTCAAAGCATTTTTGAAAGTGACACACTTCCTGCTGCCAGTTGGTGGCGCTATAACTTTGACTCACAAAAGTCATATCCATGTGATCGGCCTCTTACAACGAACACACAGCTGAAGTTTCATCCAAACCAGTCAATGTTTGCACAAGTTAAAACACACTTCCTGTTTCCCTTTTCTCGCCATAAATTCGTTGCATCGCCACGGCCAGACTTTTCGAGATATCAAAAATCCGCTCGCAATTTAGCATCCTGGATATGTTCACTTAATGCTGACCGAGTTTGGCAATGATCGAAACAATGGCCTCGGAGGAGTATATTAAATTCCAGAGCATGCGTTTTCCGAACAACCCATAATAGCTCACTTCCTGTAGGGCTGACGCATAACTTAGAGCACGAAAGTTGTTCGGCCCGATGAGGTCTATATGTGTACCAAGTTTCAAACATGTACGTGCAAGTGTGTTTGATATATGGACCAAGTTTTCAGACCCCACTTTAGGGGGCGCTGTCGAGCCCCCCTGCCACGCCCGGGTACCAGCTTCAGCCCGGCTCTGATGGCCGCGCATTCCGACGCCTGTGCGAAGTTTCAAGAGTTTTCGAGCATGTTAAGTGCCCCAAAAGTACCCGAGAAGTCGAAAAAAAAAAAAAAAAAAAAAAAAAAAACAAAGAATAATCTGAGGAAGAACAATAGGGCTCTGCGCCCTTTCAGGGCTTGGGCCCTAATAATAATAATAAGAAACAGAGGAAGAACAATAGGGCTCTGCGCCCTTTGGGCTTGGGCCCTAATAATAATAAGAAACAGAGGAAGAACAATAGGGCTCTGCGCCCTTTCAGGGCTTGGGCCCTAATGAGACACTATAGGGCTGTTACCAATCAAATTAAATTATTTACACTGAAAAATGACAACTGCATTAAATAATGTTATGAGATTATTTTTAATATACAAAATAAGAAATGTTGTAAAGATTAAACTAAACCACCAGTAGGTGGCAGCAGGTGACCGTCTGAATGAGTGAGTCATTGAGTCGATTCAGTGAAACGGCTGATTCATTGAAGAATTTGGCGGTCGTTTACGAATATTTAATTGAATCTTTGATTCAACCGATTCACTAAAATGCTGAATCATTCAGTAACACACACTGATGCTGTGAGATGTGTTATGGTTCTGCTGTGATCTTTGTTTGGAACTATTTTCGCTGCTGAAATAGAACAAAAACAGTCCATATTGCTTCTAAAATGTAAGTGACTTAATGTTAATGAATTGTTTATGGAACTGGCGAATGAAATCAGTGTCATTTTCAGTCGTGATGGTATTCAGGAAAACAACACTCTTGTTAGTGTGATGTTGCTTAACTGTATCATATGTTATAAATATAAAAACTGCACAATTTTAACCGTGTATGTTAACTGAGTTTCTCTGTGTGAGCGGCGCTCATTTGTTTTCAATGTTCTCCTCAAGAGGCGGCGCGAGCCTCAACAGCTCAACCTTCGTCAGTTAGTTTTAAATTATTATCTACTATCGATCTCCACTTACACTGAATCAGAATCATTATTGCACTTTGGTGATTCCCTAGTTATTTTTTGTTTTGACATTTTATTCAGGATACTTGTCCGTCGGCCAACTAAAATTATTTTTCACTTGCCCCTTCAAAAAATCCACTTGTCCCAGACAAGCGTTAATATCGAGCTCTGATTAATATTGTAGTGTTGTTAGGGTTCTGTCACTTCTGTCTAGTTTATTCATGGTTTTGTGACAGAGCCCTGACACTCCTGTATTGTTTGTCTTTGAGCATGCTCGAGCTGCGTGCTCTTCTGTCCTTGTGTTTTGTGTGCGAGCGTGGTGTTCAGATCCCAGCACTTCGGTCTAGTTTGGGTTTCAGTTTTGTGTTGGGATTCGGACATTCATGCTCCGCGTGTTTGTTTTGTCATGTGAGCGTGTGCTCTTCTGTCTGTGTTGTGTTCTGTGTAGCACACGGTTCATGTTTTCATCGGCCGTGTGCTTTCATGTTATGTTTTGTCTTATGTTGTGTAGCACGTGGTTGGTGTTTTTCACTGGCTACGTCATGTTGTCATGTTTTGTGTGAACATGCAGCTGATGAGTTCTCATTAGCTGCATGTTCATGTCATGTTTGGTGTGAGCACATGTCTTGTTAAGTGTTTCTTTGTGCCATGTGCTCGTGTCCATTGTCTAACCCCGCCCACCTTGTTTCCTGATTATTGGTTTATTTGCCCCACCTGTCTTCCCTCGTTACCCTCTTTTGTTTGTTCCCTATTTAATCTCCTTGTGTTTGCAGTCCAGTGCGGAATCGTCGTCTTTACCTCATGTTTCCCTGCGTCAAAGTCAAAGTCAAAGTCAAAGTCAAAGTCAAGTCAAAGTCAAAGTCAATTCAAGTCAAGTCAAGTCAAGTCAAGTCAAGTCAAGTCAAGTCAAGTCAAGTCAAGTCAAAGTCAAGTCAAAGTCAAAGTCAAAGTCAATTCAAGTCAATTCAAGTCAATTCAAGTCAAAGTCAAGTCAAAGTCAAAGTCAAGTCAAAGTCAATTCAAGTCAAGTCAAGTCAAGTCAAGTCAAGTCAAGTCAAGTCAAAGTCAAGTCAAAGTCAAAGTCAAAGTCAAAGTCAAAGTCAAGTCAAAGTCAAAGTCAAGTAAAGTCAGGTCAAGGTCAAGTCAAGGTCAAGTCAAAGTCAAGTCAAAGTCAGTTTAGTTTTTCCCCCTCGGGGAAGTTTTGGTTTTTTCTTGTTTTATTTTATTTTTATCATTAAAAGACCCATTTCCTCTGCATCATTGAGTCTTCGATCCTTTCCCTACAACAACCCTGACAAGTGTTTACTATAACTGATTTAACTGTGCACTTCATAATTTTTTTTTTATTAATTTACCCTTCAAATCTTTAATCAAATACGTTAACCTTCCCTCCCGCCTCGAAACGACTTCTCTTCTCTCCCAGTCATGTGCTCCTGTCACTGATTGTAGCAATATGGTGGTTAGGTGCTTTCAATACCTTCTTCAGGAAGGACTTGAGGCAAAAAGAGAGAAATATAAGAAAAAATAAATCTTTTTTATGTAAAAATGACTCAATATAGTCGGACGAACAGCTTGTCGTGACGGCTCGCACTTATGAATGCAGTGTGTGTGAACCGCCTCCTTATATAAGGAGAGCTGAGAAAAAAGTTTGACAGAAATAGAGCTATAAAAGGCTTAAAATAAGTGAAATCTGTAGCATAAACCAGCGAAAAGTGAGGAAATATGCTCAGTAACATATGTAGAAAAGATTTAGAGAGAAAATAAATGTACTTATGAGATAGATTGAGTTTTTCTCCACTACTGAGTGCAAACTGGCATTCAAATCTGCCTCCATTTTGTTAGCAACGCCCCACTTTCAACGATCCAATCAATTCCCAAGGAGCAAAATCAAGCCTCGCCCTACATTTTTTCTAATTTCAGAAGCCGTTTCACTCGGATATACGTCACAAAAAGGAGAAAAAGATGATCTCAACTTCCGTTTCACGCCGACTTGAAAGCTGCTGTCTTTGGACAAGGACAAGGAAATCACTCACAGCCTTAACTTTTGTTACTTTAATGAGGATCAATCTATCTTTAATTTATACATGGAAGACTGTCCAGTGTTATTTTCCATTTGATTATTCAATTTCCGTATCAGAAAATTACTGAAATTACGTGAAGAACATAAAAAGCACAATTTATTTAATTTGAATGTTTGTTGTATTGTATTTATTTGTGCTATTGCTAGGGTTGGGAGTCGTAAGAAGTTATCCGGTTTCGGGTTCGTTCCGCCTAACTGTGTGTGTGTGTGTGTGTGTGTGTGTGTGTCTGCAGCACAGAAAACAGCGAGTCTTTTGAGCTTGAATGGATTAAAATCACATTAAAATATGCACACAGTAACGATAAGCGGAACCGAAATGCGCGTTTCTTATCGAATCACCGGTTCTCGATACCCATCCCTGGCTATTGCTCATAATTTGATTATTTTTTATTTTTTTATTACTGACAGGTTACTTGCCTTTAACAATATTTTACATTTATAGTAAGCTATAGTAGTTTTTGGTGTCATAACCTTTTTTACCCTTCCTCTTCCCTTCTTCACTACCCTACTCTGAAAACATAACACACTCCAATACAAAACACATACACACATAAATACACCAACATACAGAAAGAATATACAAAAACGGCTCTAACACATTTTGTTTTTTTTCTCCATGTCAGACCTTTCCAGCCTCTGGTCACCATTAACCGTATGGAAAAGAGCGGCATGCAATTTTCCATTTGTGTTTCATGGAAATGAATATGATTTGGAACAACATCTGGGTGAGTAAATGATGTAAGTCTATAAGGAGACTGTGGTAAGCAGTCGAGGCCGAGGGACCGTGAGAACGGGGCAAGGCCGGTGGCGAGTAATCTGTAACATAAAATATCTATAGCAAAAGAAACAGCAATGTTTGAACAAAAATATATATGCTGGCATTCGGAAGGTGTGCTAACACTAATATTACTTATAGAAAGAACAAACCTACAAAGAAATCTAATAAAGTAATGAAATATAAAGTAACACTACGTAGTTTTCACTGTATAAATTGATAGATTAATGCTTATAAAAGCTAAAGATATTCATTCAAGAGATGTGAATATTTTCAATTTGCATTTTGTTCGATTTGAATTAATGGCTCAATCATCAGCAGGTTTATTAGACGCTGCCCCTTTAAGACCGAATGCAGAACTAATAATATCATATTCTCCTATTTCTCCAAACTATTTACGCCCATTTAAGATATAAACTGTTAAAGTAACTACTCTCCAATCCGGTCTTTTTGACACCGGCTATTTGTTGTGTATTTGATGGTTTAGACCAGGGGTGTCCAAAGTCCGGCCCGCGGATGAATTTCAAACGGCCCGCAGCTTGTCTATTAAAATATATTAATATAATAATAAATAATAATATATTATATATTAAAATACTTTTCAAACAACAATTCTCCAACATTTATCATGGATTAACTGTGGTAACACTCACTGTAACCGTGGTAATTTGTCAGAAATGTAGGTTAATATCTCATTTTATTTAATTAGTTATGAAGACATGTATTAAATGAGTAATAAAGGCCAAATTGCAGACTATTCTTGTCATAAACTTGCAGTTTTGTGCATTTGTATTTATATGTTTATAGACAAAATACCTTAAAGCCATTCTAGATATAGAAATATATATATATTTTTTTACTCTTTGCCTTGTGTGCACTGCAAAAAATGCTGTCATTTAGTATTTTTTTCTGGTTTCTAGTATAAATATATCTAAAAATTCTTAAATCAAGATGCATTTACTAGATAAGTTAAATGACATTAGATATTTTTTCTTATTTTCTGGAAAATAAAATGAAATTGAAGAGTTTTTGGTTAAAACAAGCAAATATATCTGCCAATGGGGTAAGAAAAATAATGTTTCTGTTTGGAATCTTGTATCTGTCCCAAACAGAAACAAGATTATTTTTCTAATCCATTGGCAAATAATTTAGTTTGTTTCAAGCAAAAACTCCATTAATTTAGATTTTTTCCCCCAGGAATCAAGAAAAAATATGTAATTTTCCTTAGGAAAAGCATCTTGATTTAAGTTTTTTTTAATATTTGGACTGGAGAAAAGACAGAAATACCAAGTAAGAAAAGTATTTTTTTGTAGTGTGGTTTTACCTGTGGTGATCTAAATACAGCACTTGTTCAATTTAAATAAGAATAGAGTTCGAACTCAGTAATAATATTTAAATTTTACCCATTAAAACTTTTTGGTTGATGAAAGTTTTACAGATATTGTTAAATATCTAATACATTTCCTGTGTCCTATCTCAAGCTACTCAGCTCAAGCTTTTGTCAAATCTGTCATGTTTCCAAGAAACAAAACATGTCATTTATATATATATTATAATAGAAAAGGGCCCCTGGGTATGTCTACAACATCGAATCTGGCCCCCTTTAAAAAAAGTTTGGACACCCCTGGTTTAGACGCACACACAAAGCCTAAAGTATAATGTGCAAGTCGGTCCATTTCGCAGCACTAACACATAAGCCGCCTTGAAGTTGGAAACAGCGCCTCTTCCGCAGATTATTGTGCATTTTATAGCCATTTTTATTATCAAACACGTCCCGCAATTTAACAACAGTAGAGACTGCATTTTACAATCACTCATTCGGACGTTAAAGGGTTAGTTCACCCAAAAATGAAAATTCTGTCATTAATTCCTCACCCTCATGTCGTTGGACACCCGTCAGACCTCCGTTCATCTTCAGACACAAATGAAGATATTTTAGTGCAAAGCTGATGCTGAGAAAGGCTTCAGATAGGCCTCCATTGGCATTCAGTACACTTATACTCCCAAGACCGATAAAAGGCACTAAAAATGTCGTTACAAAGTCCATCTCACCACAGTGACTCAACAATAATCTTACAATGCGACGACAATAGTTTTTGTGCGCAAAAAAAATCAAAATAACACCTTTTTCCAACTTGTTCTCGACTTCCGTGTGTGTCTCCACGACGCATGCGCGAGAATATGACGTAGATCCGGCGTTCGGACACATGACCCAGAAGAGATTTGTTTACAATCAGAGGAAGACGCGCGTATCTCAGCTGTTGAATTCTACACTGATCGTGCTTTAGGTCTCGCCGTAGTTCTCAAAATGGGGCTAAAGTGGCATTTCATGGATTCCCGAACGCCGGATCTACGTCATATTCTCACGCATGCGTCGTGGAGGCACACACGGAAGACAAGAACAAGCTGGATAAAGGTGTTATTTTGATTTTTTTTGCGCACAAAAACTATTGTCGTCGCATCGTAAGATTATTGTAGAGTCGCTGTGGTGAGATGGACTTTGTAACGACGTTTTTAGTGCCTTTTATCGGTCTTGTGAGTGTAAATGTACTGAATGCCAATGGAGGCCTGTCTGAAGCCTTTCTCAGCATCAGCTTTACACTAAAATATCTTCATTTGTGTCTGAAGATGAACGGAGGTCTGACGGGTGTCCAACCACATGAGGGTGAGGAATTAATGACAGAATTTTCATTTTTGGGTGAACTAACCCTTTAAGTTTAGGTTTAGGGAGAAATGACAGCGCAGCTGTGAAGGGAAGGATGTAGGGTTAGGGTTAGCTCGCTCGCTTTCTCTCTCTTCAGGATTGCGAATAGCAAAAATGCATCACGGACAAATGGATTAATTTGATCTCATATCTCACAAAACCAGTGTGGCGTGCTCATTATCATCACGCCACCGGCCTCGCCCCGTTCTCGCGGCCCCACGCTCTCGACTGCTTGCCACAGAGACGTCATTACTTACGCTGTTCCACAATCGTCTGCATTCTGGCCCAGGTGGTAAAGATCATTGTCTGAATAGGATGTTGTTGATTTTCCTCCGTTTCAGGGGTCACGTTCGGTACTGATGGGTGTTTGACTCTGTGCACATAAACAGGTGAGTAAATTTTTTGATATTTAAGATATGTTGCTATATCGTATCGAAATGCAAATTGGTAAAAGACTCACATTTTTAATGCATCACTGTAATTCTGAATGAGAAATGAAAAGGCAGTTAGTGCGGAAAACATCATGAGCATTGTTTCTTTACCGATCCTGGTGTCATGCGCATCCCACCTGGAGGAAAGTGATGTTTTCGGTTTCCAAGTGCTGCCATCGAGCTGCCATCTTCTCAGACAGGTCTGATATCAGTGCGGACAGATCCTCCATTCTGGCCTTGAGCTTCTCATCTCGACGGCCCATTTCTTTACGCAATGCTCTGATATGTTTCTCCTCCTCCTCCTTGAGAAACTGATGGAGCTTCTCAAATTCCTTCTTGATCTTGTTTTCTTCCACGCTGGTCTGTTCCTGATACGGTTTAAGAAGATTTCTGTTAACATAATTGTACTGACAGGATTACAATCCGCCATCAAAATGATACATTTAATTACTCCAGCTGCTGTGAGAAAAGGCTATAAATGATCCGCTGAAGAACATGCTCCTCACTACTAGCCGGACTTCTTTATGTATACAGACGTGACGTAATGACACAAAGACATGCATGAATTTCCCACCATACCACTCTGATTATAGCACATTATTACAAGCTTAACCGTTGTGAATGGGGCTAAGGTAAGGAGATGAATGTTTTGAATATTGGCTTGTGGTGTACTTGCTCAAAAAATGATTTTGGATCATTTTCAACCAAAAAAAGTCACGGACTGCAGCTTGAAAATGAAATTTAGCCCATGATTTACTCACCCTCAAGTCATCCGAGGTGTGTACGACATTCTTCTTTCAGACGAATAAAATCTGAGTTATGTTAAATATGTTCTGGCTAATCCAAGCTTTATAATTGCAGTAATAGTTGCTCTGTTTTTGAAGTCCATAAAAAATGCATCTGTCCGTCGAATAACTGCTCCACGCGGCTCTGGGATGTTAATAAAGGCCTTCTGAAGCGAATCGATGCGTTTGTGTAAAAAAAATATCCATACATAAAAATGTATTTCATTTTTTTCTTTGGCTCTGCATTTTTCTCCGTCCCCGCGCCATCACTTCCGGCGAATAAGCTCAAAATACCGGCGCGATCATAGATATATACATAGATTCCTCATTAGTGCCTGCGCGGATCGGTCGAATGAGGCATCTACGTATATACATCTTTGATCCGCCAGTATTTTGACCTTATTCGCTTGAAGTTATGCCGCTGGGAATACTAGATGACATTCGTCTGATAAGAGGTAAAAAAATAACATAAATACTGTTGGGTTTCTCGCAGAAACCGATGGTTTCGTGTCTTAAGATGTCAATGTGTTGCCACGAGCCGCAGGTTTAATAAGGATTCGTATGTCTATGTTTTTACTCTCATTGCTCTCATACTCTAAAATATCCCCATTGACATCATTATACGACTATCACACTGCAACGGTTTAGTTAAAAATCTTCATTTGTGTTCTACTGTAGAAACAAACACACCTACATCTCTGATGCCCTGGGGGTAAGCAGATAAACATAAAAAAATTGTTTTTGGGTGAACTATCCCTTTAATAAACAATAATAGGGCCCTATGAAATGTTTTTTTTCCCCCTCCAGAAATTCTGTTGTGTATTTTAGTTTTTCTGGTAATCAAATGAAGGCATCATCTTGTTCAGCTTCACAAATAACCCAGCGTTAAGGGAACAGTGGATGCAGTTTGTGTTTCCGGAGTTCTGTGAGTGTGTGTGTGTGTGTGTGTGTGTGTGTGTGTTTGTTCCCGGTCATGAGTGGAAACCGCAGGCGTGAGTGAAACTGATCAAATGTGTGTGTTTTGTTGGTAATCGGTGTGTAAGTGCATATAATGTGAACAACACCAACGTATAGAGAATCGAGAGTTATCCAGGGATAATGCCATGATGTGTGTGTGTGTGTGTGTGTGTGTGTGGGCATGTTTTTGTGAAATATCAGGACACAAATGTGTATAATGTCATGGGTATTACAAAAAGAGGGTGAAATATGAGGACGTTCCCCATGTCCTCACTTTTCAAAATGCTTATAAATCACAGGATGAGGTTTTTTTCACAGAAAGTAAAACTGCACAGTCTCCTGTGATGGGTAGGTTTAGGGGCAGTTTGTGTGTGTGTGTGTGATGGGTAGGTTTAGGGGCAGGTGTGTGTGTGTGTGTGTGTGTGTGTGTGTGTGTGTGTGTGTGTGTGTGTGTGTGTGTGTGTGTGTGTGTGTGTGTGTGTGTGTGTGTGTGTGTGTGTGTGTGTGTGTGTGTGTGTGTGTGTGTGTGTGTGTGCGTGTGTGTGTGTGTGTGATGGGTAGGTTTAGGGGCAGTGTGTGTGTGTGTGTGTGTGTGTGTGTGTGTGTGTGTGTGTGTGATGGGTAGGTTTAGGGGCAGTGTGTGTGTGTGTGTGTGTGTGTGTGTGTGTGTGTGTGTGTGTGTGATGGGTAGGTTTAGGGGCAGTGTGTGTGTGTGTGTGTGATGGGTAGGTTTAGGGGCTGTGTGTGTGTGTGTGTGTGTTTGTGTTTGTGTGTGTGTGTGTGTGTGTGTGTGTGTGTGTGTGTGTGTGTGTGTGTGTGTGTGTGTGTGTGTGTGTGTGTGTGTGTGTGTGTGTGTGTGTGTGTGATGGGTAGGTTTAGGGACAGTGTGTGTGTGTGTGTGTGTGTGTGTGTGTGTGTGTGATGGGTAGGTTTAGGGGCAGTGTGTGTGTGTGTGTGTGTGTGTGTGTGATGGGTAGGTTTAGGGGCAGTGTGTGTGTGTGTGTGTGTGTGTGTGTGTGTGTGTGTGTGTGTGTGTGGGCATGTTTTTGTGAAATATCAGGACACAAATGTGTATAATAACATGGGTATTACAAAAAGAGGGTGAAATATGAGGACGTTCCCCATGTCCTCACTTTTCAAAATGCTTATAATTCACACAGAACAAGTTTTTTTTTCACAGAAAGTGAACTGCACAGTCTCCTGTGAGGGTTAGGTTTAGGGTCAGTGTAAGGGGATAGAAAATACGGTTTGTACAGTATAAAAACCATTACGCCTATGGAATGTCCTCACATTTCACAAAAACAAACATGTGTGTGTGTGTGCGCGCTCGTGACTCTTTAGCTCCGCCCACTGCACGCCTCCACGGACTCGGCTGTTTACTGAAAGAATCTGTACAGTTATAAATCTGATCAAACTAAAGACTCTTGGGAGATATGAAGGATCAACACTACTCTATAGATACTCAAGATCAACATGAGACTGGCAGAAACTGTGTGTGTGTGTGTGTTGTGACCCCTTTTAAGTATTTTGAGCGCAGTGTACCTTAATGAGCTCTGCCTCTTCCACACAGCTCTCATGGGCCTTCATGTGGCGAGCGAGGATCACCTCCAGCTGGCCCATTTGTTCCTCGACGATCACCTGGAATCACAGCTCTTAATAATGTGCCTGAAGAAAAAACAAAACTCGGCTTCGATTCCAAACTTGTCCTACCCTTAAATTCCCGACGGCCTCCTCGACAGGAGAGCACTTGTGGTTTTCATGCTTCT
The DNA here is from genome assembly GCF_949357685.1 of Gobio gobio. Taxonomy (NCBI): domain Eukaryota; kingdom Metazoa; phylum Chordata; class Actinopteri; order Cypriniformes; family Gobionidae; genus Gobio; species Gobio gobio. The sequence goes on along the minus strand of NC_137101.1, from coordinate 2,649,156 downwards.
TTGAAGTGTAACAGACCACACAGATGGGCTGCTTGTCATCATAGCAGAAGAGTTTGAGTGTCTCTCCATGCAGAGGACAAACGTCTCCCGAAGCAGCGCTGGGTTTTCTCGTCTTGAAGGATTCACAGAGCGCTCTGAACGCCAGGCTCTTGGTGGGCTCATCGTGCGAGCACTCCTTACGGCAGACCGGACACTGCGGCACTTTTTGAGTCGTCCAGAAACGCTGGAGGCATTCAGAGCACAAACTGTGGCTACATTTCAGAGTGACCGGATCTGTGAAGACATCACAGCAGATGAGGCATGTCATGTCCTCCTCCAGGAAGGACAAATCGTCGGACATGACTGTAAACAATCCTCACTCGATAAATTCTCTCTGCTTTACTTTTCCACTAGACCCAACCCTTTCATTTCATTCACTTTCATTTCAGTAGAAACCTTAGTAAACAACTCCTCCCTCCAAAGTACACAAAAATAGAAACCAGGAAATGATTATCTGGGACGTGGCACCTGCTCAACATAAAGTCAAAGTATCATTTGTACAAACAGTTCAATTACACTCAATTATAAAGTTATAATAACAACTTTACAATCACATAATCATATTTCTACTCCAATTCGTTTTTTGAAATAACATTTGGTAACACTTTATTTTGATAGTCCACTTTAGACATTCACAGAGGTGGACAGTACTGAAGTACATTTACTTGAGTACTGTACTTAAGTACACTTTTTGAGTATCTGTACTTTACTGAAGTATTATTTTTTAGGGAAACTTTTACTTTAACTTCACTACATTTGAAAGACAAATATCGTACTTTTTACTCCACTGCATTTCTATCAAGGTCCTCGAAGTCAAAAGTCATTTCTGTAGCAGCTTTGCAAGTCAGTGGATGATTTTTTTTTTTTGCAAAATGTAAATGTCTGGGAGAAAGAGAAGCATAGACATATGGATGAATCTGAAAAAGCCTGATGAAAGAGCTCAGTTCAGTCTGGTTTTTGTGCCTCTGAGATGCCAGAGCACGAGTACTGAATAGAGCTTTCTTTTGTGTTTTTTTCGCACTTAAACAGACCAATACACACAAAATGTCAACATTTTCATTTTGGAAAGTATTCACGTAAACAAAGTTGATTATGTCTTAAGTGAACGTAAACAGTTGGGGGAATATCAGATGTGTATCAGTGTGTAGGATTTGTGCATTCTGCCTTAAAGTGACAGCAGCTTTGTAAAAAGCTTTGTAACTTTTAAGTATTTAAATTAGTTCAAGGTGGTTGTGCTAGCATGTCGGATGGAGCATCACTGACTGCTCAAACCATCATGATGGCGTAGCGTACATTTACACAACAATGCAACAATAATAAAATAATGCATTGACATAAAAAAGGAAATTTACTTTTGATACTTAAGTACTTTTAAAAGCAAGTACTTCTGTACTTTTACTTAAGTAAAAATAGTTTTTAACAACTTTCACTTGTAACAGAGTAATATTTGACCAGTAGTGCTTTTACTTTCACTCGAGTAATGGAGTTGTGTACTTTGTCCACCTCTGGACATTCAACTCCATTACTTGAGTAAAAGTAAAAGTACTATTGGTTAAATCTTACTCCATTACAAGTGAAAGTTGTAAAGATAGATTTTTACTTAAGTAAAAGTACAGAAGTACTTGCTTTTAAAAGTACTTAAGTATCAAAAGTAAAAGTAAACGCATTATTTTATTATTGTTGCATTGTTGTATGAATGCACGTGGTTTCAGCCAGTCATGCTCCATCTGACATGCTAGCATATCTTGAACTAATTTAAATACTTGTTTAAAAGTTACAAAGCTCTCATCAAAGTCAAAATCATACTAGAAAAGAAAGGTTTCTACATTGTGTTTATTTGACAGGATTATGTAAAAACATATTTCTGAAAGGACTTCAGTTAACATTATTAGCCCAACTACGCTTTTGCATGCTAACTAACATCATTGTCGAACGTTAGCTATGCGTTAGCGCTGTATACACAAGGCTATGGCAACTTGGCTGATAAATCTATAAAAATCATTTGTCGAAACCATACTTCATACCAGTGTTAATTTTGACAGCAAATTTTGATTTAGTTTTAGTCATAGCCTTTTGACTATAACATTTTAGGCATCTGATTTGTTTTAGTTTTAATTGACTATAATACGATTTTAATAGATTCAATAGACAAAAATTCAGTACTTGTGGTCTGGCGTCTGAGAGGCCGCTTTCTGTGTGCACTCTTTCAGTCTTATCCTCGTCTGCTCTTCTGAATTTTCACTTTTAAGTATGACTATGGTTGCGAGCACTGTGTCTGTGAACTGCCGCCGTCTATTTTGCCATCAATTGATTAGTGTTCAAAAAATACTTGGAAATCATTGAACTTCATGTGATCCTACAAGAGTGATTACTGATGGGCTGTCTGAAAACAAAACAAAAACAATCATGTTTTGAAGAAGAAAACAAATCATCCACTGACTTTCAAAGCGGCTACGACTTTCTACTTCGAGGGCCTTGATAGAAATGTAGTGGAGTAAAAAGTACGATATTTGTCTTTCAAATGTAGTGAAGTAAAAGTCATAAGTTTCCAGAAAAAAATACAACTCAAGGAAAGTACAGATACTCAAAAAGTGTACTTAAGTACAGTACTCAAGTAAATGTACTTCGTTACTGTCCACCTCTGCATTCTACTAACCAGAAGTAACTTTGCAACTACATGTCAACTAACTGTCATTAGAGTATTTGTAGACTGTCTGATTATTATTTACTAAAACTTTATTTTGTTGGTCCCCCAACAGACATTCTACAGACCATAAGTAACTTGGCAACTACAATTTAACTTATTCTACTAACCCGAACCCTAACACCTAACCATAACCTACTAGTCTACTGACAGGCAACTAATACTCTAATGACAGTTAGTTGACATGTAGTTGCAAAGTTACTTATAGTTAGTAGAATGTTTAAAGTGGACTATCGAAATAATGTGTAACCTAACATTTAAATGGTGGCTGTCATAAAAACTTGCAAGATTTATTCAAACATGCATTAAATATTGAAAAACATAAAAAAGTATGATGAATTTGTGATATGGGGCATATATTTATCCAAATGCTCCTCTCTAGAGTTCATTTTTCCAGCTCGCTAATGAGTTTATGGACACTGGATATGGTTTTTCTGAGGTAAATGTGATGTTACGTTATTCACACGCTGTTTTACTGACGTTTCCGCGGTTGAAACACTGATTGAGTGATTACATGATACAGATTTTGGTAAGTTGTCCTGTATCTTTGAACACTTTCAGATGCTCATTCATGTTTATTCCGTGCTGTAACTGGTATTAAAGCGGAAGTGAAGATCCGTTCATGTGCCATCTCGCGCTACAATGATCTCACGTAATTTGACGCGCTACAATGTTCCCTTCATTCATCAATTGAAAACAGGAGGACTATTCTTTTAATTTAAGAATAGATATCGGTTTGTAAAAATGAGAATCGATTAAAATTGCGAAATCAATATTTTTTTACCCAGCCCTAAATTAGTGTCAATTATAGTGGCACTGAAGCTAGGGACGCCACACGTCCGGATATTAAGCCCCCTGTCATTTGTCCTCCTTTTTGGAGTTGCGTTGAATCGGCCAATAAAAACCTGCTCAAGAATCGATTTTTTTTTTTTTACTAATTAATCACATTAATCGTGATTAATCGCAAGTTTTTAATATTTTAATATTGTAATAATTTCAGTTACTCTCCAAATTAATGTATAAACAATTTAAAGACAGCATATTTTAAATATATGTTGTATTGTCATCTTTTTATGAATGAAGGCCAGTATCACTGATGTCTCTATGAAACATTAATGACGTTACATTACAGTATAACTGAAAGCTCACAATTTCAACATTTATTAGGCTTTAAAAAACAACTTTTAATTTAAGTGAACTTAAAACAATCTGTACATAACCCCATTATAATAAATGTTATTTTTACCCATGGCCTTCCCTGTTAGACATATACCGAAATGTAAAAGTTATCAAACACCTTTCTTAACTGCATAAATAATAAATGAAATATAGATTAATCATCATTACAGCTAATCTTGTCTCTGTTCCCGTTGTTCTGTGATGAACATTAATGACACACTGCAAAAAATGCTTTTCTTACTTAGTATTTTTTTAGTCTTGTTTTCAGTCCAAATATCTAAAAAATCTTACAATAAGAAGCATTTACTAGACAAGCTAAAGTTTTTGTCTTATTTTGGGGGAAAATAACAAAAAATGAAGGGAGTTTTTGCTTAAAATGAGCAAAATAATCTGCCAAAGGGGTAAGCAAAATAATCTTAATTCAAACAGAAAACAAGATTATTTTGTTTACCCCATTGGCAGATTATTTTGCTTTTTTTAAGCAAAAACTTCCTTAATTTTGAGTTATTTTCCCCCAAAACAAGACAAAAACTGTTGCTTGTCTAGTAAATGTTTCTTAATGTAGGATTTTTTTTATATTTGGACTGAAAACAAGACAAAAATACTAAGTAAGAAAAGCATTTTTTGCAGTGCAGGCATAATCAGTGCTCCTGTCACTTTAAGAGTGGCCGCTGATGAACATGACGCGGATCTGACGCGCATCTCATTTCCTCACAACTCTTTAAGCTCATTTAAGACGTTATTTAACTAATTTAAGACACTAATATGAGAATACTCAAAATTCTCTGTGTTGTTATTATTGTTTGTTCAAGAGCAAAAGAGAACTCGATGTGAGCAGGAAACTGACCGAGTCTGTCTATGCGTCGAGTGTGTGTGTGTGTGTGTGTGTGTGTCAGAGTGTCCCTCGATTAGATGACATGAGATGCAGCCACACAGACAGGACACTGACACACACACACACACACACACACACAGGACATTGGCATACAGCGCATTCTCCAGTGTCTTGTCACGCTTGGAAGCATTTACATGAATAGGAGCGTGATGATCATGTAACGCTAAGCAAAAAATGGATATAAAAACGGACTCTGCGTTATTTGCGTTAAATATTTTTAATGCGTTAAGCTGAAAAAATTAATCGCCCGCGTTAACGCGTTAATTTGCCCAGCCCTACTAAATTCTTTATTGGGATGCAGCAGCATAGTTCAACATTTACTAATGAGAGATAACTGCATTATTTAACAAAGATGAACAAATACAGTAACAAATGCACTGCTCATGGTTAGTTCATGTTAGTTAATACATTAACTAATGTTAACTTATGACCATTATTCTAAAGTGTTACCTTTTATTTGACCTTAAAATGACATTGACTTAATTTGATTTGAAAAGCACCTGCTGTAGCATCTTAGTTTTTTTCGTTGCACTAAACATTATTTGATTTAACATTTTGGAACATTTATATACTTTGGTTTTATTGAATTTCACTGGTAAAGACTTTTTTTCTTTACACTGAATTTAAAAACAAATGCTGATTTAAGTAACATCTTTGTTTGGATTGCAGAATATGCAGTTGCCTTTCAGCCTTTTAATTTCCGATTCAATTTCCTGTTAATTTCAGATTGCGGACTTGTTTTCATTAGCCAAAAGTCAATTTAGCCTGTTAAATACCACATAAACATCTTGTTCATGTATACTTTCATTCTTTTATTGTGTAAAAAAAAAAAAATCGGAATCGGCCAGTTTTCTTGAAAAAAATCGGTATCGGAATCGGCCATGTAAAATCACTTGTATTGATATTCTGAGCACAGCCCTATAATTTTTGCATTTACGGTCCCTTTTGAGTGTCACAGCAAAGCATACTGGGAAATAGAAATCCCAGTTTCGGTTAAATTTGTCTAAATTAAAGTCCATAAAACTCAAAACAATGAAACGGTTCAGATTACTTCAAATGTGTCCGTTTTGAGAACTCAAAAGACACTCTAAGCACTGAACTAAATTGCTTCATTTGAGTGAATAAATTATTCTGAGGGTGAGTAAATGATGCCAGACGTGTGAAAGATGGGCCGCAGTGAGAAAGCAGAGGATCTGAGATGTGTAAAAGCGCCGCTAGAGGGCAGTGTGCATCCATGCAGTTTGACTTTAGGCCATCACTGGGCATTTCACATTCGATTTTCTTGAAAAGCAAATCAAAAAACTTGCAAACGACGTTTCAGAAAGAAGTTTGCATTCATGTGTGTGTTCCCTTTTATTTCATTAGCTTGTTTTTCTCCAGCATATGGTGGCGAAGAGTCCTACGGCGGTTCACTTATTAATCACAATGGGCTCCTGCAGCTGCTGTTTCAACACCGTGGCATAATTCAGCGGCCCTCGATCTCTCTTCTAAACCATGTGGTTTTACGATGTACAGCACGAGGAGCTTCGTCATGCTTTATGGAGGATCTGAAACGGCCTCCTTTTGTGTCCCACAGGGGGGGGGGCAGGTTTGGAATGACATGAGGGTGAGTAAACAATTACACAATGTGAACTTTTGCTTAAATAAACACACATTTCTATCGGCAGAGAGGAGGCAGGAGCTGTGATATTTGTGGGCCCAGGTGTTTCTGTCTGCGTCCTGATATGTGTGCTCGTCTCCCAGGGCTTTCCTGCACTGTTTCGACATTGTTTGTTCACCAATATTGTCCATGTCAGTTGTCCTCCTCTTTTGCTCTCTCTCTCTCTCTCTCTCTCTCTCTCTCTCTCTCTCTCTCTCTCTCTCAGCCAAGCACTGGAAGAGCTTTCAGTCACAGGTAAACTGATCTGGGAATTGTCATTTTGCATAAAAGGTTGTTTTTTCACCTTTGTTTAAAGGAATAGATTGTCCTGAAAGATCCTCATTATTTCCATATCCATATATTTTGATCCTAGCTCTGATTCGTTTTCTCTTGTTATGGTGTTGTTTTGCTCGTTTATCTGTGTCGTGTGTCTATTTTAATGCTACTCTGTACAGCGACCGCGAGCTTGGGAAATGCATAAAATAAATATATATATAATATAAAAAAATCTTAAAATATATCATATAAATAAATGTATGATAAATCAAACATTATTTATTGTTATTATGGGTTTGAATGGTGAGTAAATATTAACGATAAAATATCTGTTGATGACGAAGCACATTATAAAAATAAATATATAATAAAAAATAAAATAAATATATATATATAATATAAAAATAAAAATATAATAAAAATATATAACATCAAAAATATATTTTAATAAAATATATAATATATAAATAAATATATGATAAATAAAACATTTATTGTTATTATGGGTTTGAAATGACACATTGGTAAGTAAATATTAACAATAAAATATTTGTTTTTTGACGAAGCACATTATAAAAATAAATATATGATTAAAATAAATATATTATAAAAATATATATAAGAATAAATATATAATCTAAAAATAAATATATAATAAAAATATTTAATATAAAAATATATAACATAAAAATATCTTTTAATAAAATATATAATATATAAATAAATATATGATAAATAAAACATTTATTGTTATTATGGGTTTGAAATGACACATTGGTAAGTAAATATTAAAAATAAAATATTAGTTTTTTGACGAAACACATTATAAAAATAAATATATGATCAAAATAAATATATTATAAAAAATAAATATATAATAAAAAATATATAAAAATAAATATATAATGTAAAAACAAATATAATATAAAAATAAATATATAATATAAAAAATTATGTAAAAATAAATATATTATAAATAAAACCTTATTCATTGTTATGAGTTTGAAATGACAATGTTGAGTAAATATTGACAATAAATCATTTGTTGATGACGAAGCACATTATAAAAATAAATATATTATAAAATAAATATAAAATAAAAAATATATATAAAAATAAAAATATAATATAAAAATACATATATAATAAAAATATTTAATATAAAAATAAATATATTATAATAAATATAAAATTAAAATAAATATGTAATAAAAAATATATAATATAAAAATAAATATATAATAAACAAAACATTATTTATTGTTATTATGAGTTTGAAATGACAATGGTGAGTAAATATTGACAATAACTCATTTGTTGGTGATGAAGCACATTATAAAAATAAATATATTATTAAATAAATATATGATAAATAAATATATAATAAAAATTAAGATATAATATAAAATAAATATATGATAAATAAATATATAATAAAAATATAATATAAAATTAATATATTATAAAAATTAATATAATAAAAATATGTAATATAAAAATATAATATAAAATAAATATATGATAAATAAAACAATATTTATTGTTATTATGAGTTTGAAATGACATAATGGTGAGTAAATATTGACAATAACTTATTTATTGGTGACAAAGCACATTATAAAAATAAACATATGATAAATAAAACAATATTTATTGTTATTATGGTTTTGAAATGACATAATGGTGAGTAAATATTGACATAACTCATTTGTTGATGACCTAGCACATGCTGCCTGTGAAGTGACATTCACTGGCCCTTTTGAATTTTGTCTTATCCAAATTAAGTCTTTTATAATATATGAGCAAAAAGATCCCATAAATTAATTGCACCTTGTCAAAAGGCCATTTTTGCATGCCGTCCACGTTTGCATTGGCGGACCTTGATGTATGTGCATCTCATTTCAGCTTTCACACATGAATTCAGACCTCCGCAGAAATTGGATTAAATGCACAATTTCACCAGACGGACCAGAGCTGCTTACAAAGTGCCAGTCACCTTTTCAGTGGATGTCTCATCTCTGCTGCGAACAGTGGGATATGTAGACAAACAGACCATCACTGCCAAGGGCAAAGACGCAAAGTTTCCTTGAAAGGGCTCTTGATATGCAGGTGCATCTGTCCAGGTTGTTGTGGGTAATGGAATACTTCAGAAATAAGCACAGATTGATATCTAATTCTGGTCACGTACTATATCCCAGCTAACATGGAACATTCTCAGAACTGGGGATAACTTTTGCCAAAGTTATGAGCAAACGTTCTTCCAGTAACGTTAATTAGAGTGACCAAACGTCCTGTTTTCAAGTCCTGTCCTGGCCCTAATATAACAATTTTCTATCCATACAGAGGGGGCATACTTTAAATGTATTGAAATTAATAAGGAATCTTTGAGTAAACTTCGAGTATCATTTGAGTTTCTTTTTGCCGGGCCGAGTGTCCTGGTTTTCGGTAATCAAAATATGGTCACCCTAATGTTAATAGAACGTTCATTCAATGTTATCTGGTCTTCAATAATCTAATAATTATCTTGTGTTACACAGATCCTGGGTCAGGCGTAACAACCCAGTGTTTGTGTTATTCAGATCTTGGGTCAGGCGTAACAACCCAGTGTTTGTGTTATTCAGATCCTGGGTCAGGCGTAACAACCCAGTGTTTGTGTTATTCAGATCTTGGGTCAGGCGTAACAACCCAGTGTTTGTGTTATTCAGATCCTGGGTCAGGCGTAACAACCCAGTGTTTGTGTTACACAGATCCTGGGTAAGACGTAACAACCCAGTGTTTGTGTTACACAGATTCTGGGTCAGGTGTAACAAACCAGTGTTTGTGTTACACAGATCCTGGGTCAGGCGTAACAACCCAGTGTTTGTGTTACACAGATCCTGGGTCAGGCGTAACAACCCAGTGTTTGTGTTACACAGATCCTGGGTCAGGCGTAACAACCCAGTGTTTGTGTTACACAGATCCTGGGTCAGACGTAACAACCCAGTGTTTGTGTTACACAGATCCTGGGTCAGGCGTAACAACCCAGTGTTTGTGTTACACAGATCCTGGGTCAGACGTAACAACCCAGTGTTTGTGTTATTCAGATCTTGGGTCAGGCGTAACAACCCAGTGTTTGTGTTACACAGATCCTGGGTCAGGCGTAACAACCCAGTGTTTGTGTTACACAGATCCTGGGTCAGACGTAACAACCCAGTGTTTGTGTTACACAGATCCTGGGTCAGACGTAACAACCCAGTGTTTGTGTTACACAGATCCTGGGTCAGACGTAACAACCCAGTGTTTGTGTTATTCAGATCTTGGGTCAGGCGTAACAACCCAGTGTTTGTGTTATTCAGATCCTGGGTCAGGCGTAACAACCCAGTGTTTGTGTTACACAGATCCTGGGTCAGGCGTAACAACCCAGTGTTTGTGTTACACAGATCCTGGGTCAGGCGTAACAACCCAGTGTTTGTGTTACACAGATCCTGGGTAAGACGTAACAACCCAGTGTTTGTGTTACACAGATTCTGGGTCAGGTGTAACAAACCAGTGTTTGTGTTACACAGATCCTGGGTCAGGCGTAACAACCCAGTGTTTGTGTTACACAGATCCTGGGTCAGGCGTAACAACCCAGTGTTTGTGTTACACAGATCCTGGGTCAGGCGTAACAACCCAGTGTTTGTGTTACACAGATCCTGGGTCAGACGTAACAACCCAGTGTTTGTGTTACACAGATCCTGGGTCAGGCGTAACAACCCAGTGTTTGTGTTACACAGATCCTGGGTCAGACGTAACAACCCAGTGTTTGTGTTACACAGATCCTGGGTCAGACGTAACAACCCAGTGTTTGTGTTATTCAGATCTTGGGTCAGGCGTAACAACCCAGTGTTTGTGTTATTCAGATCCTGGGTCAGGCGTAACAACCCAGTGTTTGTGTTACACAGATCCTGGGTCAGGCGTAACAACCCAGTGTTTGTGTTATTTAGATCCTGGGTCAGGCGTAACAACCCAGTGTTTGTGTTACACAGATCCTGGGTCAGGTGTAACAACCCAGTGTTTGTGTTACACAGATCCTGGGTCAGGCGTAACAACCCAGTGTTTGTGTTACACAGATCCTGGGTCAGACGTAACAACCCAGTGTTTGTGTTACACAGATTCTGGGTCAGGTGTAACAAACCAGTGTTTGTGTTACACAGATCCTGGGTCAGGCGTAACAACCCAGTGTTTGTGTTACACAGATCCTGGGTCAGGCGTAACAACCCAGTGTTTGTGTTATTTAGATCCTGGGTCAGGCGTAACAACCCAGTGTTTGTGTTACACAGATCCTGGGTAAGACGTAACAACCCAGTGTTTGTGTTACACAGATTCTGGGTCAGGTGTAACAAACCAGTGTTTGTGTTACACAGATCCTGGGTCAGGCGTAACAACCCAGTGTTTGTGTTACACAGATCCTGGGTCAGGCGTAACAACCCAGTGTTTGTGTTATTTAGATCCTGGGTCAGGCGTAACAACCCAGTGTTTGTGTTACACAGATCCTGGGTAAGACGTAACAACCCAGTGTTTGTGTTACACAGATTCTGGGTCAGGTGTAACAAACCAGTGTTTGTGTTACACAGATCCTGGGTCAGGCGTAACAACCCAGTGTTTGTGTTACACAGATCCTGGGTCAGGCGTAACAACCCAGTGTTTGTGTTACACAGATCCTGGGTCAGGCGTAACAACCCAGTGTTTGTGTTACACAGATCCTGGGTCAGACGTAACAACCCAGTGTTTGTGTTACACAGATCCTGGGTCAGGCGTAACAACCCAGTGTTTGTGTTATTCAGATCTTGGGTCAGGCGTAACAACCCAGTGTTTGTGTTATTCAGATCCTGGGTCAGGCGTAACAACCCAGTGTTTGTGTTACACAGATCCTGGGTCAGGCGTAACAACCCAGTGTTTGTGTTATTTAGATCCTGGGTCAGGCGTAACAACCCAGTGTTTGTGTTATTCAGATCTTGGGTCAGGCGTAACAACCCAGTGTTTGTGTTATTCAGATCTTGGGTCAGGCGTAACAACCCAGTGTTTGTGTTATTCAGATCCTGGGTCAGGCGTAACAACCCAGTGTTTGTGTTATTCAGATCTTGGGTCAGGCGTAACAACCCAGTGTTTGTGTTATTCAGATCCTGGGTCAGGCGTAACAACCCAGTGTTTGTGTTACACAGATCCTGGGTAAGACGTAACAACCCAGTGTTTGTGTTACACAGATTCTGGGTCAGGTGTAACAAACCAGTGTTTGTGTTACACAGATCCTGGGTCAGGCGTAACAACCCAGTGTTTGTGTTACACAGATCCTGGGTCAGGCGTAACAACCCAGTGTTTGTGTTACACAGATCCTGGGTCAGGCGTAACAACCCAGTGTTTGTGTTACACAGATCCTGGGTCAGGCGTAACAACCCAGTGTTTGTGTTACACAGATCCTGGGTCAGACGTAACAACCCAGTGTTTGTGTTACACAGATCCTGGGTCAGGCGTAACAACCCAGTGTTTGTGTTACACAGATCCTGGGTCAGACGTAACAACCCAGTGTTTGTGTTACACAGATCCTGGGTCAGACGTAACAACCCAGTGTTTGTGTTATTCAGATCTTGGGTCAGGCGTAACAACCCAGTGTTTGTGTTATTCAGATCCTGGGTCAGGCGTAACAACCCAGTGTTTGTGTTACACAGATCCTGGGTCAGGCGTAACAACCCAGTGTTTGTGTTACACAGATCCTGGGTCAGGCGTAACAACCCAGTGTTTGTGTTACACAGATCCTGGGTAAGACGTAACAACCCAGTGTTTGTGTTACACAGATTCTGGGTCAGGTGTAACAAACCAGTGTTTGTGTTACACAGATCCTGGGTCAGGCGTAACAACCCAGTGTTTGTGTTACACAGATCCTGGGTCAGGCGTAACAACCCAGTGTTTGTGTTACACAGATCCTGGGTCAGGCGTAACAACCCAGTGTTTGTGTTACACAGATCCTGGGTCAGACGTAACAACCCAGTGTTTGTGTTACACAGATCCTGGGTCAGGCGTAACAACCCAGTGTTTGTGTTACACAGATCCTGGGTCAGACGTAACAACCCAGTGTTTGTGTTACACAGATCCTGGGTCAGACGTAACAACCCAGTGTTTGTGTTATTCAGATCTTGGGTCAGGCGTAACAACCCAGTGTTTGTGTTATTCAGATCCTGGGTCAGGCGTAACAACCCAGTGTTTGTGTTACACAGATCCTGGGTCAGGCGTAACAACCCAGTGTTTGTGTTATTTAGATCCTGGGTCAGGCGTAACAACCCAGTGTTTGTGTTACACAGATCCTGGGTCAGGTGTAACAACCCAGTGTTTGTGTTACACAGATCCTGGGTCAGGCGTAACAACCCAGTGTTTGTGTTACACAGATCCTGGGTCAGACGTAACAACCCAGTGTTTGTGTTACACAGATTCTGGGTCAGGTGTAACAAACCAGTGTTTGTGTTACACAGATCCTGGGTCAGGCGTAACAACCCAGTGTTTGTGTTATTTAGATCCTGGGTCAGGCGTAACAACCCAGTGTTTGTGTTACACAGATCCTGGGTAAGACGTAACAACCCAGTGTTTGTGTTACACAGATTCTGGGTCAGGTGTAACAAACCAGTGTTTGTGTTACACAGATCCTGGGTCAGGCGTAACAACCCAGTGTTTGTGTTACACAGATCCTGGGTCAGGCGTAACAACCCAGTGTTTGTGTTATTTAGATCCTGGGTCAGGCGTAACAACCCAGTGTTTGTGTTACACAGATCCTGGGTAAGACGTAACAACCCAGTGTTTGTGTTACACAGATTCTGGGTCAGGTGTAACAAACCAGTGTTTGTGTTACACAGATCCTGGGTCAGGCGTAACAACCCAGTGTTTGTGTTACACAGATCCTGGGTCAGGCGTAACAACCCAGTGTTTGTGTTACACAGATCCTGGGTCAGGCGTAACAACCCAGTGTTTGTGTTACACAGATCCTGGGTCAGACGTAACAACCCAGTGTTTGTGTTACACAGATCCTGGGTCAGGCGTAACAACCCAGTGTTTGTGTTATTCAGATCTTGGGTCAGGCGTAACAACCCAGTGTTTGTGTTATTCAGATCCTGGGTCAGGCGTAACAACCCAGTGTTTGTGTTACACAGATCCTGGGTCAGGCGTAACAACCCAGTGTTTGTGTTATTTAGATCCTGGGTCAGGCGTAACAACCCAGTGTTTGTGTTACACAGATCCTGGGTCAGGTGTAACAACCCAGTGTTTGTGTTACACAGATCCTGGGTCAGGCGTAACAACCCAGTGTTTGTGTTACACAGATTCTGGGTCAGGCGTAACAACCCAGTGTTTGTGTTACACAGATCCTGGGTCAGGCGTAACAACCCAGTGTTTGTGTTACACAGATCCTGGGTCAGGCGTAACAACCCAGTGTTTGTGTTACACAGATCCTGGGTCAGGCGTAACAACCCAGTGTTTGTGTTACACAGATCCTGGGTCAGACGTAACAACCCAGTGTTTGTGTTACACAGATCCTGGGTCAGACGTAACAACCCAGTGTTTGTGTTACACAGATCCTGGGTCAGACGTAACAACCCAGTGTTTGTGTAACCCAGATCCTGGGTCAGACGTAACAACCCAGTGTTTGTGTTACACAGATCCTGGGTCAGACGTAACAACCCAGTGTTTGTGTAACCCAGATCCTGGGTCAGACGTAACAACCCAGTGTTTGTGTTACACAGATCCTGGGTCAGACGTAACAACCCAGTGTTTGTGTTACACAGATCCTGGGTCAGACGTAACAACCCAGTGTTTGTGTTACACAGATCCTGGGTCAGGCGTAACAACCCAGTGTTTGTGTTACACAGATCCTGGGTCAGGCGTAACAACCCAGTGTTTGAGTTTCACAGATCCTGGGTCAGACGTAACAACCCAGTGTTTGTGTTAAACAGATCCTGGGTCAGGCGTAGCAACCCAGTGTTTGTGTTACACAGATCCTGGGTCAGACGTAACAACCCAGTGTTTGTGTAACCCAGATCCTGGTTCAGACGTAACAACCCAGTGTTTGTGTTACACAGATCCTGGGTCAGACGTAACAACCCAGTGTTTGTGTTACACAGATCCTGGGTCAGACGTAACAACCCAGTGTTTGTGTTACACAGATCTTGGGTCAGACGTAACAACCCAATGTTTGTGTTACACAGATCCTGGGTCAGACATAACAACCCAGTGTTTGTGTAACACAGATCCTGGGTCAGACGTAACAACCCAGTGTTTGTGTAACACAGATCCTGGGTCAGACGTAACAACCCAGTGTTTGTGTTTCACAGATCCTGGGTCAGGCGTAACAACCCAGTGTTTGTGTTACACAGATCCTGGGTCAGACGTAACAACCCAGTGTTTGTGTTACACAGATCCTGGGTCAGACGTAACAACCCAGGCTGTTTCCGAAATCGCCCCCTATACCCTCATTCACTATTCCCTACATTAGTCCACTGATATAGTCCACTTCGAAAACGAGTGAGTGATTTCGGACACTAAGTGCGCCGGAAAGGCTGCCGTTTTTGCAGTTTGTGCTTGCTGTTTGGCAGCTCCAGTAATAATGAAAAGATTTATCCTGAACTCTGCTAAGGAAACTAGCATGTAACCTTAATCAAACAATATAATAATCATCTTAAAAAGGATCATTTATACCTGTATGCATGATATTGGGCTGGACCAGTGCGGTTTCGGAAGATGGATGGATGATTGATTCAGCTGTGGGCACTATTTGAGGGAACAGCCATTTAGTGGTGTCCGAAACCATAGTGGACGTTATTAAGTGCACTCATACAATCCCACAATGCACCACAATAACGAGTTTGCAACCGATGTATGCTCGACGGCTAGAGAATACCCATAATGCACTGTGAGAGTCGCGCCGTGCATTGAATGAATTCCCGCGTTTCGCCAGGAGATGGCATCGACTCACACACTTTTTAAGACCAATGATATTGGGCGCACTCACTTGTATCGTCTCTAATTGAGCACGTCTGTTTACATACCCTGATAAACACTGATTAAACGCGTTAGTAGCTTTATTTTCACTTTTCTAATATTTTCTTCATATTCATAGAAAATAATTTCCTTTCCGATCTGATATATGATGGATAAAAGGATCAGTGCGAGTTTGGTAAAAGGAGGATTCGAACCTCTGATCAATTTGCGTCAAATCTTATTGCCATACGTCTTACCCCTACACTATTGCTGCTGATGAAGATTGTGTGTTCCGTAGCTGTCTCTTGGTCAACCAGACGTTTAAACAAGCCGATATATTTAAGTATATTTTTTGTAAATTGCATCTACTCCAGTAAAATGTTTCTGTTAAAGGACCCACCGACATTTTTTTTGCTTCTGACGCCCATAATATAAATAGTAGCCTACTATAAAGTATGAAATATATAGGCCTACTACGGCATATACAAATATTATTGTTATTTTTTTAATTAAATGCTTATTAGTTACTTTATTATTCCCCTTTCCAAGTAAGTTCAGTGCCACACAAGTAAATAGTTATAGGGTTAACTTTAAGCTTGTTGGCTCGTTTTTGGAGTAGATGAGTAATGGAGAATGAGGTTACATAGGGCGAATCGGACAGCGGTAAGTTCATTCACCAGGGCGCGACTCTCAGTGCGTTGAGAGTACACCGTCTGGTTGAGTGAGAGAACGTTTCAAACGCATAAGGAGTTGTTTCTCGTTTGCTCTCGAAATGCTCTCGCGGGACTTTGCTGTCATACGCCGATCGGGCATCGAACAAGCATATTCTCCAGCGCGTACATCTAATGTACACTCGTTATTGCGGTGCATGGTGGGATTGAATGAGTGCACTCAAAAACGTCCACTATTGTTTCGGACACCCCTAAAAATGGATGTTCACTCAAATAGTGCCCTATTTAAGGGTATAGGGGGCGATTTCGAACACAGCCCCAGTGTTTGTGTTTCACAGATCCTGGGTCAGGCGTAACAACCCAGTGTTTGTGTAACACAGATCCTGGGTCAGACGAAACAACCCAGTGTTTGTGTTACACAGATCCTGGGTCAGACGTAACAACCCAGTGTTTGTGTTACACAGATCCTGGGTCAGACATAACAACCCAGTGTTTGTGTTACACAGATCCTGGGTCAGACGTAACAACTCAGTGTTTGTGTTACACAGATCCTGGGTCAGACATAACAACCCAGTGTTTGTGTTACACAGATCCTGGGTCAGACGTAACAACCCAGTGTTTGGCTAGTTTTTGTGTTACACAGATCCTGTTAAATAAACCCAACATGTGTTCTGTCCAATATTTACCCAGCCCTTGGGTTTGAAAACAAAATGTTGAGCAAGTTCTCCTCAGGTGTAGGATATGAATTCGGCTTCAGGGCCAAACTGTGTTCAACAGCATCAAAAGGTGTAACATCAAATCAAAAACCGATGACAGCAGTGCAATTGAGCCGAAGCGCTCACCACTTTTTCAGGTTGTGTTCAGGAGATTAATTTGTACCTAGAAATGTCTCAAATTGTTTTTTTTCTTCTTCTTCCCAGGAAAATAAAGAGAAAAGCATGTTCTGTGCCGGCAGCAGGGAGAAATGAACAGGATCCCAGGGAGCACATGGAGATTGGGTTCCAGATCTGCAGTCGTCAGCTGCTACTGTAGAGCTGTCGATCTGAGGACGGGACACGTGCACACAATCAGGTACAGAGTGATGAATTTCAACATCAGAACAGACACAAAAACACACATGCACAAACACGTACATGTGCAATTATACCTAAAGCTGCTCTAAGCGATTTCTGTGCCACCAAACAGAACTGCAAAAATCACTTTTTCTGAAGCAAATTGCTTACAGGCTCCAGTGAAAAGGGTCCTTATGCGTATCAGTAGATGTAACTCGGGTCCCTCCTCATATCTTAGAAAAGTAATAACCTAACTCTCTTTCACAAGCCACATGATCATTAAAAGTGCATGGGAATAAATGGCAGTTTAATATAGACTACCATTCAAAAGTTTGGGGACTGAAATTAATTTTAAAGAACTTTTTAATCAGCAAGGATACATTAAAATTGATCAAACGTGACAGTAAAGACGTTGAATATGCTACAAAAGATTCTATTTCAAATAAACGCTGTTCTTTTCAACTGTCTAATCATCAAATTAAACTATTTTTAACATTGATTTTTAGTTGTTGTTTTTTTTTTTTTCTTCAGAAAATTAGCATTTATGCTGCATTCACACCAGGCGCTAGCCTGACGTTGTCATACTCAATTCTAGTGAGAATATGAGTCTGCTCCGTTGGGCTGTGATTATGGGGTGTGTTTCACACGTGTTTTCCCGGGAAGCTATTGGGCTAGTTTTGAGTAGCATTTGGGCGGGTTTTGTTGTGAAAACGCGGGTCGGGTCGGGCTGAGATTTCCCGGCACTATCCTCTGGCCGGGTCGGGGCCGGGCCCTTGATCGTTTGTGGTTTTTTTTATCATTACTTTTAGGGCTGGGTTAGCCTGGGTAAAAAATATCGATTTCTCGATTTTAATCGATTCTCACTTTTACAAAACAATATCGATTCTTAAATCACAAGAATCGATTAGTCATCCTATTTTCAGTTAAGGAATGAAATAAACATTGTAGTGCACCTCCCATCCACTAAATCGCAATAATATTTGTGCTTTATGACTATTGATATGAAACAAAGTCTCCAAATAATCGACGATTAGTCGATTAATCGTTCTAATAATCGTTAGATTAATCGATTATCAAAATAATCGTTTGTTGCAGCCCTAGTGAAGGATCATGTGACACTGAAGACTGGAGTAATGATGATAAATTCAGCTTTGATCACATTATATAAATTACATTTCACAATATATTCACATAAAGAACATCTGATTTACACTGGAATAATATTTCACTATTTTTACTGTATTTTTTAATCAAATAATGCAGCTTTGGTGACTAGAAAAGTAGAATTATTCCAAACTTTTGACCACCGATGCACGATTTTCAGAGTCAAATGGAACTGAAATTGCTTGCTGGAGTCAAGGCAAACTCCCAGAATGCATTTTGAGGGGCGCGTTAACCTTTTCTGTTCATCTAGCGGCAGCCTGCAGACGAGAACAGAGAGTTCCAGAATGTGTGTGTGTGTGTGTGTGTGTGTGAAGATCGCTGGGTAAACTGTGTGTGCTTGAGGATCTCACTGCAGTGTATGGCGATGAATGAAGGGACGGCGGAAATTGGTTGCTCAGGTAACCAGACGGCCGCCGTTTCCCCGCGCGTGGGCCGATGTAGACACGATCCGCTGGGATGCAAAGCAGGAATGCCTCATCTAGCAATTACAGCGTGCAGCACGGCGCAGCAGGTCATAGGAACTTTATTAAAGTTACACAAATGTCTCATATTTCTCTCCGTAGACCAGACTCATTCTCTCTGTAGACCAGATTCATCTCTCATCTTATAAAGCGAGTGATTTAAAAACTCCCCGAACCGATTTACTCCTCTCGCTAAGCCATTTAAGATATTGGTTGAATCTCTTATAGAAATGCTGGGTCATGTTTCACCCCTTAAAAGAAAAGAAATATAAAGAAAATGAGAGGAAACTATAATTTGCATAGAGAAAATTAAGTCTATTCTTCATATTATAAATAGAGCACCCGCCACACACACACACACACACACATTCCCATTAATATTAAGGGCGGTCACAAAAAATATCGATCAGACATAACATTATGACCTAATATTGTGTTGTTCCCCCCTTTGACCCCTGAAGGTGTGCTGTGGTATCTGGCACCAAGATGTTAGCAGCAGATCCTTAAAGTCCTGTAAGTTGCAAGCTGGGGCCTCCATGGATCGGACTTGTTTGTTCAGCACATCCCACAGATGCTCGATTGCATATATACACTCACCTAAAGGATTATTAGGAACACCATACTAATACTGTGTTCGCCTTCAGAACTGCCTTAATTCTACGTGTTATTGATTCCACAAGGTGCTGAAAGCATTCTTTAGAAATGTTGGCCATATTGATAGGAGAGCATCTTGCAGTTGATGGAGATTTGTGGGATGCACATCCAGGACACGAAGCTCCAGTTCCACCACATCCCAAAGATGCTCTATTGGGTTGAGATCTGGTGACTGTGGGGCCATTTTAGTTCAGTGAACTCATTGTCATGTTCAAGAAACCAGTTTGAAATGATTGGAGCTTTGTGACGGTGCATTATCCTGCTGGAAGTAGCCATCAGAGGATGGGTACATGGTGCTCATAAAGGGATGGACATGGTCAGAAACAATGCTCAGGTAGGCCGTGGCATTTACACCATGCCCAATTGGCACTAAGAGGCCTAAAGTGTGCCAAGAAAACATCCCCCACACCATTACACCACCACCACCAGCCTGCACAGTGGTAACAAGGCATGATGGATCCATGTTCTCATTCTGTTTACGCCAAATTCTGACTCTACCATCTGAATGTCTCAACAGAAATCCAGACTCATCAGACCAGGCAACATTTTTCCAGTCTTCAACTGTCCAATTTTGGTGAGCTCGTGCAAATTGTCGCCTCTTTTTCCTATTGGTAGTGGAGATGAGTGGTACCCGGTGGGGTCTTCTGCTGTTGTAGCCCATCCGCCTCAAGGTTGTGTGTGTTGTGGCTTCACAAATGCTTTGCTGCAGACCTCGGTTGTAACGAGTGGTTATTTCAGTCAAAGTTGCTCTTCTATAAGCTTGAATCAGTCGGCCCATTCTCCTCTGACCTCCAGCATCAACAAGGCATTTTCTCCCACAGGACTGCCGCAAACCGGATGTTTTTCCCTTTTCACACCATTCTTTGTAAACCCTAGAAATGGTTGTGGGTGAAAATCCCAGTAACTGAGCAGATTGTGAAATACTCAGACCGGCCCGTCTCGCACCAACAACCATGCCACGCTCAAAATGTCTTAAATCACCTTTCTTTCCCATTCCGACATTCAGTGTGGAGTTCAGGAGATTGTCTTGACCAGGACCACACCCCTAAATGCATTGAAGCATCTGCCATGTGATTGGTTGATTAGATAATTGCATTAATGAGAAATTGAACAGGTGTTCCTAATAATCCTTTAGGTGAGTGTATATATACACTTTTCGTGTGAAATACGACCCATTTTTTGACCGTTTTGTCAGATTCAGAATTACTGGCACTTTCCTCGAACCTTAGTTTAATTTTCCAGTGTTTGCTGGTACTGGGAAGAGAAACATCATTATGATTTTTGAGCCAATATGTAGCGGTTTAGCAGACGCAGTGATTACTTTAAGATGAGTGTTTATAATCCACTTTCCCACATGATGTAACATGGTTTTATTATTCAGGAGATTAGAAAGCGAGTAAGAAGTGTTAGTTAATATCCTCCTCGGGCCGTCATGAGTAATGTGTCTTTATTCGTCTTAATAGATTTGACAGGAAGCAAATCATCCCTGCGATTCCCCTCCATAATATATGAGCGAGGAACGGGAGGTGTTTAAATGGAAAAACACCATGTCCAGCAAGCACTCATTGATCGGATCCGGCGTCCGGTTCGATACACGTTTGATGGTGATAAGCAGTGATGTATGTGCGGGTTAATGGTTTGGCTCGTGTTTGTGGCTAGTGAAGGTTGAGCTTTATTGAGTTCGTGGTGCAGCTTTTCCATATACAGTATTTCATGCAGCATGAACCGATGAAGGTGAACTTAATAAAAGAAGATAATGCATGTTTGTGGAGACAGCAGCTCCGCAATGTCATTGCTTTCACTGCAAAAAATGCTTTTCTTACTTAGTATTTTTGTCTTGTTTTTTTTATTATTTTTATTTATTTTTTTATTTATTGGTCAACAAGCTAAATTCCATTTGCAATCATTTTACACAGGAAATACAGAGACATACAGGTGCATACATACAATTATGTATATACAAGCACCCATAAAAAATAAAAAAATAAAAATAAAAATTAATGTTTACATTCATATTGACCAAAGGTGTCGGCTGAAGCTAAAGCTTATATTATGCCTACCCTTAACTCAACACAAGCAGCACTAATTAACATTCATTTAATATGACAAATATAGGATTTTCTCAATGTGTATTTAAAAAAAAAACACACAAAAAAATTATTCATGCATTATTATTATTATTATTATTATTATTATTATTATTATTATTATTATTATTATTATTATTATTATTATTATTATTACCACCATTACCACTACCAACACTGTCATCATTACCATCATGACTACTACTACTATTATTAACATCACTATTCAGTATATATTTTCATTACCAATCTTTTATAAAGTATTTTAAACTGTATTAATGAATTAACCTTTTTTAATTCATCAGGGAAACTGTTCCAAAGCTAAAAACCTTTATTTGATGGGCAGTTTCTTCTTAAATTAGTTCTACAATATGGTATATCAAACATGGTATATATATGGTGTATATATGTCCCTCTAAGATCGTAATTACTATCTCTCAAGATGAACATAGCTTGTAAGGAATGAGGGAGGGAGTGTTGTCTTGCCTTATACACAAGTTTTCAGTCCAAATATCTAAAAAATCTTACATTAAGAAGCATTTACTAGACAAGCAACAGTTTTTGTCTTGTTTTGGGGGAAAATAACTCAAAATTAAGGGAGTTTTTGCTAAAAATGAGCAAAATAATCTGCCAATGGGGTAAGCAAAATAATCTTAATTCAAACAGAAGACAAGATTATTTTGCTTACCACATTGGCAGATTATTTTGCTTATTTTAAGCAAAAACTCCCTTAATTTTGAGTTATTTTCCCCTAAAACAAGACAAAAACTTTAGCTTGTCTAGTAAATGCTTCTTAATGTAAGATTTATTAGATATTTGGACTGAAAACAAGACAAAAATACTAAGTAAGAAAAGCATTTTTTGTGATCAATGCATTCGACACAAAGGCTTCCCTCACGTGTGTGTGTGTGTGTGTGTGTGTGTGTGTGTGTGTGTGTGTGTGTGTGTGTGTGTGTGTGTGTGTGTGCTCAGCATGCGAATGATTCCTCAAATCGCATCTTGCGTTTAACATCGTGTGCTTGCTTTGCAATAAATTCAGTGTTTCACATCCGTTTGTGGACGTAATCCGATAATCGAAAGACCGGAACATTCTCCAGCAATGATTAATGAAATAAAAGAGCAACTTTGTGTTGACTTTGCGCACATATATAACCGGATTAAATGAAATCCTCCTCCTCCTCATTAAGGATCTCATTTGGGAGGAAAGATCATGTTATTGAGTTCGAATGTCAGGCTGTGGGTTGCCATGGAAATTAATGCACAATCCGTGTGCATCTAAGTAGTTAAATTTATAAGGGCTAATATATTCTGATTAATAATGCATGCGATTCATAAGGAGCTCTGAGGAGTGTGCTCAAAGTTTAAAGCAGTGTTTAAAGAGATTGAAGTTTTTATTGTCTGTAATCCCGGGCAGATTATGCAGGATTATGTGGGCAGCGCTGAGGTTAGATTAGAGATTACCCTCGGCTGCTGTGTAATCCAGCTCTGTTTAATAACATTTCATACTGAGATCAGGGGAAACGCGCTGCTCTGCTCAGTAATGGGATATTAGGATCGCTCTCCTCCTCATGTACAGTTTCCGCAGTAAATAGCAGTGGTTCTCTTTGCTTCCAGACCCAGAATTGACCGTTCGCAAAGACCAGTGTTGGGGTAGTTACTCAAAAAAAGTAATTAGTTACTAGTTACATCTGTAAATTGTAATGAGATTACTTTACTAGTTACTGTATTTGAAAAGTAACTACACTACTTATTACTTTACTTTCCCATTTCTTAATTTACCGTGTAGATATATGGACAAACATCATGGCTCTATGGAAGTGTTTCCCCAAACAAACAAAAAGGACTACTGTCAAATAAAGATAAAGAAAATAATAAGAACAAATAATTTAAATACAGGCAGCAGCACAAATAAATACTATTGAGCAAAGACACTAATAAAATAAACTATGCTTTTCAGGTTTTTCAGGTACGTCTAACATTAGTTTTCAGGTACAGAAATCAAATGTAAAATAACATTGCATTTTTGACTGTATAAATTAAACATAAATCCTATTAACTTTACAAAAGCTATTCAATCAAGAGCAGTGAGTGATGCTCTTGTCTTTTGTTGTTTGACATTAAACAGACAGCAGTAAAGGCTACTGCCCCTTTAAGACCTAATGATACTGCCCCTTTAAGACCTAATAATACTGCCCCTTTAAGACCTAATAATACTGCCCCTTTAAGACCTAATAATACTGCCCCTTTAAGACCTAATTATACTGCCCCTTTATGACCTAATAATACTGCCCCTTTAAGACCTAATGATACTGCCCCTTTAAGACCTAATGATACTGCCCCTTTAAGACCTAATGATACTGCCCCTTTAAGACCTAATGATACTGCCCCTTTAAGACCTAATAATACTGCCCCTTTAAGACCTAATGATACTGCCCCTTTAAGACCTAATAATACTGCCCCTTTAAGACCTAATAATACTGCCCCTTTAAGACCTAATGATACTGCCCCTTTAAGACCTAATAATACTGCCCCTTTAAGACCTAATGATACTGCCCCTTTAAGACCTAATGATACTGCCCCTTTAAGACCTAATGATACTGCCCCTTTAAGACCTAATGATACTGCCCCTTTAAGACCTAATGATACTGCCCCTTTAAGACCTAATAATACTGCCCCTTTAAGACCTAATGATACTGCCCCTTTAAGACCTAATGATACTGCCCCTTTAAGACCTAATAATACTGCCCCTTTAAGACCTAATGATACTGCCCCTTTCAGACCTAATGATACTGCCCCTTTAAGACCTAATAATACTGCCCCTTTAAGACCTAATGAACAAAGTTTACAAAGAGAGAATTTGAAGGACTTTTACACGGCACCTCGGTTGGGAAACACTGCTCAATGGCAACGGTGCACGCAGCACTTAAACATATCAGATCTTTACACACAGGTAAACACGGCTTGAGTAACGCAGGAAAGCGCGTTCCTATAGTCTAGTAAAGTAGTGTAGTTACCAATATGTTTAGTGTAATGCGTTACTTTACTTCGTTACCCAAAAAAGTAATATCGTTACTGTAATCCGTTATTTTGTAACTCGTTACCCCCAACACTGGCAAAGACCCGCCCCCTTTAGTTACTGTTGCTATGTCCGACAAGCCATGGCGCTCTCACACACACGTTCTCGCGTAGAGAAAACACATCGCGGAGTAGAGGACACTGACAACACGCCGACAGACAGGACAGAGCAAGTTACAACTTTAAAATGTTGTCTTTTTTTAAGAAATGTAAACCACAAATAGCGTTTTGTGGCTCTTTAATGTGCCGTGATCGCTGTAGCCAGGGGCGGACTGGGGCAAAAAAGTGGACCTGGACTTTCTGGCACAAAGCGGCCCATAATAACCGGTCCGCAACACATCAAGTCAAGTCACCTTCATTTATATAGCGCTTTTTACAACACACACTCAAAAAAATGATACATGGGTTTTACTTAATTTTTTTTATTTATTCATGCATTCTCTTTTCATGGTAATGCAACACGAAGTGCTACAACAACAATCCTCAAACACAACAAAAATACAGTCCATGAGCAGAAGAACAGGAGTAGGATGAAGAAAAAAATCTTATAAAATCCTACCCCAATCTTATATTAAGAAAGTCACAAATTAGATGGCCTCACCAACATAAGAAAAAGAAATATGTATATATATATATATATATACACACATTTAAACAAGAATAAACAAACAAAAAACAACAACAATGCGATAATGACAACTTTCAAAACATAAACAATGACGAAACCATCGTTTTTATAAATTTTAACAATTTTTACATTCATCTTTGTACAGATTAAATATCTTCTGTTTATACTGATATTTAAATTGAAGAATATTTGAACAACATTTTAATTCATTTTCTAGATAATTCCATCTTTTCACACCAGAAACTGAAACACACATTTGTTTGAGGGTATTTCCAGCAAAAGGTTGTTTAAAATCATTATTTCTTCTACTTGTCTCACTATTTAAAGTAAAAAGGGTTTGCAATCCATGCGGTAACATGCTGTGTTTTGCTTTATATACAACTAATATAGTTTGTAAAGAAACCAAATCCTTCAATTTAAGTAGTCGTGACCTCAGAAACAGTCCTGTAGTGTGTTCTCTTGGAGCAACTCCATTAGTTATTCTTATAACCCTTTTTTGCTAAATAAACAAAGGCATTAAATTAGTGAAATAAGAGTTTCCCCATACCTCTAAACAATACATAAAATGCGGCAAAATAAAAGAACAATATAGGATTCTCATTGCCTCATAATTTAACATAAACTTTACTTTGCTCAAAACCGCAATGTTTTTACAAGTTTTACTTCTCACATAAGCTATGTGTGACTTCCATTTACATTTTTCATCAATGAGTACTCCTAAAAACTTAAATTCTGACACTCTTTCAA
>NC_137101.1:2600406-2617906 GCF_949357685.1 Gobio gobio | reverse complement strand
TTTGCTTGTAGTAAGAGGTGTGTTGCACAAACGTTTCATTCTTTAAAGCTGCTGTGTCTTATTGGATGCACGTCTAAACGGATCAAAACACAAACGCCTGCAGTCCTTCTGTCATCTGATTGATCGTTTAGACTTTGTAGCGAGTCGTTATACATTATATATAGATATGATACATTAGATATAGACGGTTTCAACGGCAACAACATAAACAAACGTTACTGCTAGGGATGCACCGAAATGAAAATTCTTGGCCGAAACCGAAAACCGAAAAAGAGGAAACCAAGGCCGAAAACCGAAACACCGAAAGAAATTATGCCAATTATTAGTACCATTGCATTTATGGCTATAACTGTGTACTAACTTTACTAAAAGCAAGGCATTGTAATTGCATAAATTAATATTAAAGTTTCAAAGAATAAATCAATTACAAATTATGCCAATATTTATTTAGCACATTGCAACAATGCACAGTATAAAATAAAATTCAAACTGAAATGTTTAACTTGACCCCACTCATTTGTGCATTAAATAATAATGTACAGGCCTACAGAAAGGTTTTAAAATTAAATGTTCTCTCATAAAAACAAAGTGCATTTAGGTCTAGTGCATCTCTGTAGGACTACAAGAAAGTGCAACTGCTTAAATATACAACTATTTTCTCTGTAGGCCTTCAACATAATAGTGTATCAAAACAAAGACTGCCATAGCCCATATGTTAACTGTAGAATAGGGGTGTAACATTACACAAAACGTCTCGTTCCCTGAGGAGGGAACGGAGACGTACGTTAGTGACTGACGAATGGGGGTTTCGCCTAGAAGCCAATTACCTTCGAGGTGTTTAACAGCGCCCAATGGTGTGCCAATGCCATGGGCATGCGGAATTTGCATGCGTAACTCCGCCCCACCTCGTGGGTATATAAGGAAGTACGCTAGCAACATCGCATTATGTATCTTCTGCGGAGCCAAGACTGAACTCCGCGTTCCAGCAGCACAGCTGATGTGGCTGAGGAACGTACGTCTCCGTTCCCTCCTCAGGGAACGAGGGTTACATACGTAACCGAGACGTTCCCTTTCGTTCAGTCACTCCGACGTACGTTAGTGACTGACGAATGGGGGTTCCAATATAACCGCGCCACTCAGCTGTCATCCAGTGCCCTGCGTAAGTGTGAGATCCCGCCACTTAAGGCCGTAGGACTCCCACTTATCACAGGATTACCAAGGTACACTGGGAAGCATATCCCAGTGAGGGAATACCAATGACGCCTACCCCTTGGGGAGGACTTAGAGAGTACACATATGACCCGCTGTAGGCTGCATATGGGAAACTCTAGGGTACCAGCCGAAGGTGGATTTTTAACCCTAGTGGTGGCAGGGGCTTGCCAAGGGAAAGACACCTGCTCACTGAGGAGGCTTACGGTGGAAATACTCATGTGTAGGGTTGGGTACCGAAATCCGGTTCCAATATGGCACCGTTACTTATATAACCGGTATGTACCGGACCGAATCAGAACGCAGATTTCGGTTCCTCATTTCGGTGCCAAAATTCAAACGTGCTTTAGCGCTTTGGCTGAGCCAGAGACAGACGCTCAGCGCTCGTCACATCACAACTCATGACAACTACTCAGTGTTTTCAACCACATCATGTTTATTCCAGGTTTCAGACATTTAAATGCTCATAAGTACTAGCAAAAAACACACACTGATGTCTATGAAAGCGGCAATGACAATCCTTTCAGACGATTATAATTTGACTAACGTTACGTGTTTTATTCACATCAGATACATGCACATTATATAGTAACTGTATAGTTTACTCTGTTCTTCTTCCAGTTCACTGGTCACTTACTTTCATGTATTTCGTGAGACGAGAATGCTCTCAAGTGTTGTAAATCCGACAGATCCGATTCTGAGGCGCAAACTAACATGGCGCCGCCCATTGCGCTTTATAGATCAACTAACACACATTCACTCACACATTTGAACATCAGATAGTTTGTGACACAGTTAAGAAGTTTGTGAATATTTTGAATAAAAAGAAAAAACGAAATAAACCCGATACAGCTGAGCTGTCAGCGCTATTGCGGCTGCTCTGTCATCATGTGAGAAACATGACGCATCGCCATGGAAACATTAAGACGATGCGTTCTAAAATATTTAGCCAGAGAATATGATCATATTTCAAAAAAGAGCTGAAGCTCGAAGCTGGTTAGTAGCAGAGCAAGAATACAGACTACTGCTGTTATTATTGTAATTAAGAGTTATATTAGGCTTGTTGTAGTTGGGTTAGGTGGCTTAGGTTTTACTGTGAATTTGTAAATAAGTCAATTATAATTTGTAAATAAGTAAATTGTGTTTTGTATTTATTTATATTCATACATTTAAGTATACATTAAACTTTTAATAAATGGTTCAATTTAAATAAAAAATAAATAAATAAAAGCCATTTAATGTCATCCACCTCGTTTGGTGGCCTTTTTTTTTTTTTTTAAAGTATCGGTTCAGGCACCGTTTAGGCACCGGAACCGTTTTAAAAGTATCGGTTTGGCACCGGAATCGAAAAAAACCCAAACGATACCCAACCCTACTCATGTGGGGCTCACCGGAGGGGAACCATGCACACGGGGCACCTGGCCGGACATGAGGGTCTGGGCTCGAAAGGGCAGACTGAACTGATGTCGGCGTCGACAGTGCTGGAGGAGCTCAGGGCTCTCGGGGAGCTCACCTGAGGAAAATATCGCACGTATCCAGTCCGTGGAGTGGAGTGGCGAGCAAGCGAAGACACCTAGAACCTGGTCCATTACCGGCCCCTCGGGGGGGCGAGTACATAGTCGGACACTGGCTCCACTCGGAGATTGTAGAATCTGGCGAATGTGTTGGGTGTCGCCCAGCCTGCAGCTCTGCAGATGTCTGTTAGCGAGGCGCCATGCGCTAGAGCCCAAGAGGAGGCCACACTCCGGGTGGAGTGTGCCCTCACACCAAGGGGACATGGTCGACCTTCCTGCTGGTAAGCCAAAACAATGGTGTCCACTATCCAGTGAGACAACCTCTGCTTTGAGAGAGCTCTTCCCTTCCGCTCTCCACCATAACAGACAAAGAGCTGGTCTGAGGTCCTGAAACACTGCGTCATGTCTACGTAAGTGCGGAGAGCGCGTACTGGACAGAGCAATGCCAAGGCTGGGTCTGCCTCCTCCAAAGGCAGCGCTTGCAGGTTCACTACCTGATCTCTGAAGGGAGTGGTAGGAACCTTGGGCACATATCCAGGCCGGGGTCTCAAGGTCACGTGAGAGTTAGCCGGCCCGAATTCCAGGCACGCTTCGTCAACCGAAAATGCCTGCAGGTCCCCGACCCTCTTAAGAGAGGCCAATGCGGTCAGCAGAGCCGTCTTCATCGACAGAAACTTAATATCGACCGACCGCAAAGGCTCAAAGGGAGGCCTCTGCAGAGCACTCAAGACTACTGAGAGGTCCCAAGAGGGAACGAGAGGAGAGCGAGGAGGATTCAGTCTCCTCGCCCCCCTCAGGAACCTGATGATCAGGTCGTGCTGACTTACCTTTTTGTCTCCCAAGAGGTCGTGATGGGCAGATATTGCAGCCACATACACTTTCAGGGTGGAGGGAGACAGCCTTCGCTCCAGCCCCTCTTGGAGAAACTCAAGCACGGACCCGATCGGGCATTTCCAGGGGTCTTCTTGGCGGGAAGAGCACCA
This sequence comes from Gobio gobio, assembly GCF_949357685.1. Classification (NCBI taxonomy): domain Eukaryota; kingdom Metazoa; phylum Chordata; class Actinopteri; order Cypriniformes; family Gobionidae; genus Gobio; species Gobio gobio. Next base: position 2,614,200 of record NC_137101.1, on the reverse strand, counting down.
GGTGACGAAGAGGTTCCACTTCAACGCATAGAGGTGTCGTGTAGACTCTGCCCTAGCGGAAGTGATGGTGGTGGCCACCGTAGGTGGCAGGCCACTCAAACCTGCCGCGTCCCGTCCAGAAGCCACACGTGGAGCTTCCAGAGCGCTGGACGCGGGTGCCATAGGGTGCCCCGTCTCTGAGAGAGGAGGTCCGGTCTCAGAGGGATAGGCCAGGGAGGGGCTGTCGCAAGGAGTAGCAGTTCTGAGAACCAGGTCTGGCCGTGCCAATACGGGGCAACCAACATGACCTGCTCCTTGTCCTCCCTGATCTTGCACAGAACTCGTGCGAGAAGGCTCACTGGGGGAAACGCATATAAGCGTAGGCCCTGGGGCCAGCTGTGCGCCAGTGCATCCGTGCCGAGCGTGCCCTCGGTCAGGGAAAAGTACAGGCTGCAGTGGGAAGAGTCGTGGGAGGCAAACAGATCTACCTGTGCGTCGCCGAACTGTTCCCAAATCAGCTGGACCGTCTGGGGATGGAGTCTCCATTCTCCAGGAAGTGGCTGAATCCGTGAGAGCTCGTCGGCTGCACGGTTCAGTTCTCCCGGGATGTGGATAGCACGAAGGGACCTCAGGTGCTTCTGACTCCATAAAACGAGATGGCGGGCGAGTTGAGACATACGGCGGGAGCGTAGACCGCCCTGGTGGTTGATGTACGCTACAGTGGCCGTGTTGTCTGTCCGGACAAGTACGTGTTGACCCCTCAGCAACGCTCGGAAGCGGTGCAGGTCGAACCGTACTGCCAGCAACTCGAGGCAATTGACATGCAGAAGGCGCTGGGGTCCTGTCCAGGAGCCCGCGGCTGCTTGTCCATTGCATATGGCACCCCAGCCCGTGGAGGAGGCATCCGTTGATACAACAACATGCCTGGAAACTCATTCTAAGGACACGCCGGTCCGTAGAAAACTGAGGTTCGACCACAGAGTGAGTGTCTGTAAGCAGGCCCGGGTTACTTGGACCCGGAGCGTGCCAGACCGCCATGCCCATCTCGGGACTCGATTGCGAAGCCAGTGCTGGAGCGGTCTCATATGTAGCAATCCGAGCGGCGTCACCGCGGCTGCAGATGCCATATGCCCCAGGAGCCTCTGAAAGTGTTTCAGTGGAACCGCACTCTTGCTCTCGATTTGACGGAGGCAAGTCAGCAGAGACTGCGCGCGCTCGCTCGTAAGCTGCGCGCACATGGCGACCGAGTCGATCTCCATACCAAGAAAAGAGATCCTCTGCACGGGGCAGAGTTTGCTCTTCTCCCAGTTGACCCGAAGGCCCAGACAGGCTAAGTGGTGGAGAACCAGATCTCTGTGTTCGCAAACCTGCTCTCGAGAGTGACTCAATATGAGCCAGTCGTCGAGGTAGTTCAGGATGCGAACCCCGTGCTGCCGTAGGGGCGCAAGGGCTGCCTCGGCAATCTTCGTAAAGACGCGAGGGGACAGAGATAGCCCGAATGGGAGGACCGCGTACTGGTATGCCTGCCCCTCGAAAGCAAACCGTAGGAACGGTCTGTGTCGAGGTAGGATGGAGACATGAAAGTAGGCGTCCTTCAGGTCGATCGCTGCAAACCAATCGCCGGGACGAACGCATTCGAAAAGGCGTTTCGCTGTCAACATCTTGAACGGAAGCCTGGGTAGGTAACGGTTCAAGATGCGCAGGTCCAGGATTGGTCTGAACCCACCGGTCTTTTTGGGTACAATGAAGTAGGGGCTGTAAAACCCGGACTTCATCTCGGCTGGAGGGACAGACTCGATCGCACCCTTCGCCAGTAGGGTGGCAACCTCCGCTCGCATGACAGGGGCATTGGCCCCGACCATAGTAAAGCGGACTCCCCGAAAGCAGGGAGGAACCTGCGTGAACTGAATCGCGTAGCCGCGCCTGACTGTCTTCGCGACCCAGCGGGACAGCCCTGGAATCTGAAGCCAGGCTCCCAGGAACTGCACCAGCAGGGTCATTCGGACTACAGACGTACCTGGTGTGGGGCAGCAATGCAGCGTTACCGACCCGGACAAGGGAGGCTGTTGGGCGTCCCGGTGTGGGGGTGCGGTTAACGGCTGCGTCCTGACAGAGGAGACCAGGGAAGGACGCACGTTCCACTGGGGTCTGCTCTGCCAGGAGGCTGGCGACAGAGAGGGATGCGAGTGGCGGGACCCGTGGGTGGCGCGCACTGGCATCACCGTTCTCTGGGGGCTCAGGGATGGGAGTGTTAATTCTTTCATTGACCAAATTAGGGTGCTGCTGACCCGGGGGCCAGCAGCTGAACAAAGGATTCTCCCCAGGCCCTCCACCGGGGGAAGGAGTGGTCCTGCTACCATCTCCTGGAAAGAATTTCCCATCCCTGAGCCGTCCGTCTCAGGAGCGCCGCTTGGCCTGGCGTTTAGTGGGCCGCGGGGCGGCCTGAGGGGACTGGGACGCCTTCCTACGGCTTCCTCCGCAACCCGGCCCGGGTGAAGGCTGCTGCTTGGACCGGGTGGGAGGGGTATTTCATACTTAAATGCTGCTGTACAGCTCTGAGCTGCCAGTGTAAATCTTTATATATATTTATTTTATATTTTGCAATACACTAGGAATGTGTACAAGGGTTTTTTTTAAGTAAAGTTTTAAGTTTAAGTAAGGTTTTTCAATGATTTAAAGTAAAATAAAGAAAGAAAAAATAGTATTTTTTCTCCTTAACCTCTTGCTGTTCCTGTCGCTTAAAATAGAATTGCAAAACACTGATGTGACAAGCCATCAGAACCGAACCGAACCGAAAACCGTGGTTTAAAACCGAGGTGTGTATTGAACCGTGGACTAACTGTATTGTTGCATCCCTAGTAGCTAATTATGCAAGTTCACACAGAACTTTATTATTCGTGCTGCGGCTTCTGCGGAAGTGTTTTCTATCTTGTGTTTTTGTACATCCTCGTCGCGTCTATCTGTTCTAAAGTGTGCAAACACATTTTAGAACTCTCTCATTTACTACCTTTGTGTTGTTTGCGTTGGTATTAGTTTGATTTTCGGCATGAAAGCGCGGTATAAAGCGTGTGTTGATGGATTTGAGACTGTGTACACAAACCGTTGGCGTGTTGCTGTTGGCCTGTTTTCAGACGGAAAAATTGGTTTATTTGTACCAGAGTAAAGCTGATTGTCAGTGTGTGTGCGTGAGTTTACACCAGACAATCTTCTTAGCGCAGCGACGACGTACAGTCCTGTTTTACGGACGGCCTCGCGCATCATTACCTCGCTTTAGTGTGTCGAGGGAAATACGGTGGAGTTTAATTTCACGCACCAGACAGAAAATATTCATCCTTTCTTTCTCTCTGACGGACTCTTTCTCTCTCTGTTTCTCGTCCCTGGAATGACCTTGTGTTAATGAGTGTGTGATCACGAGTCAGTTGGGCTTTCAGCTCACAGCAAAAACACAAACAATCCCTCCCTCCACACACACACACACACACACACACACACACACACACATATGCATTCAGTCTGTCGCTCTCACAGATACCATTAGCACGGCTCTGGTGGAAATAGAGTGATAAAGAGAGAGAGAGGAGGCTAAAAAGAAAAGCAAAGAGGGGAAACAGGTGGAATTAGGAAGTCAAACACCAAACTATTCCTCAGACTACAGGTACGTAACTTTAAACCTCCGTCTTGATGCTCAGAGCGGCTGTATTCATGACTTTAAAGCAAAACAAGTTCTCCGGAAGAGATTTTTCTCTTTTACAAAAGCGTCACGCTGGAGCAAATGCCAGCTCAGATCCCGCTCTCTTGTTATTTCTGAAGTACGCCGGCGGATGAAAGGCTGAGATAACTGCTGTTTTTCTGCCGTTTGAGGCCTTCGTGCGCTCAGCGACGGGCGACTTAACGCTGTCAGGGTTTAAACCGGCCAGAAATCTCTTCCTGTGTCGGCAATACTGAGGTCAACGGGTGACCTCGGAGTCTCTGCTTGGAGAATAAAAAATAATGCAAGTTTCTGCGGAGAGAAATAAAAGTTATAGGCAAAATCTGGACGGACTGACGAAACTATCCCCGTTTTAATCGGCTGAATACATGACGTGAACTAAACACACTGTAAAATATTATATTATACCTGTGTATCATTGCCATATGGACATTAATTTGACACATTCATCTGAGAACAATTGTATTAGGATGCATTTTTCATAAAGCTGCTTTGAAACTGTATATATTGTACGCGCTATACAAATAAACTGGAATCTCAGGTGATATTTTGGCTCAAAAACAGAAGAAAATGATATTTTGCATTAAGAAATCAAATGTTTTATTGGATTAAACTGAGCTTATCCTTATTCTGAGTGTTGATTCTCATTAGATTCTTATTACTGTAATATTGTATATTTTGTATTACAGTAAAAACATTTGAAATATATTGTTTCTAATGTATTCAATATAATATACTTTTTGCATTACAATAATAACAGATTATAATATGTGTCATAATTAAAAGTATTTTCTTTATCTAATTACTGTAATATTGTATATTTTTTATTACAGTAAAAACAGATTTTTTTCATTTGAAATATATTGTTTATAATATATACAATATAATATACTTTTTGCATTATAATAATAACTGATTATAATCATGTCATAATTAAAATTGTATTTTCTTTATCTAATTACTGTAATATTGTATATTTTGTATTACAGTAAAAACAGATTTTTTTTCATTTGAAATATATTGTTTATAATATATACATGATAGGTTTTTCTATACATCTCAGCATTAATCCTTTAGTTAATCACCCCAGGGTTCCTACGGGGTTTGGAAAAGTATGGAATTTGATTTGAGTAATTTCCAGGTCTGGAAAAGTATGGAAAAAATAAATCAGAGTATGGAAAAATATTTATGTTTCCAGACTATTGTCCCTATTTCGTTTTCTAAATATAAAATGAAGAATTTCTAAATGTATATAATAAATATATAATATATACAATTGTTTTTTTTTTCATGGCGTTTGGATCAGTCTGCCAGCGCTGCCGATCGTTTTTACACTTGATCTGCTGGAGTTTAGGTCTGCAGTGATTGGTTGTTACGTTGTTAGGCGGCAGTTGCCATCACAACGCCCCTACCTCAAACTGCTTGACTAAAAACACCTGGAAAACGTTGTGCTTGATTTAGGGCTGTACGATTAATCGGAAAATAACCGAAACCGACATTCAGAACTTCTAACCGACGTATTTTTCCCATGTCGGTTATTTCGGTTTTCACGTGACTCCGCCCCGTCAGTCACATCAAGTGCAGTTTGCAGGCACACAGAGATGCAGGAGCAGTTATCTGTGTTTATAGATGCCCAGAATCACTAAAGCAACTGCACGTTTTACACAGTTTATACAGGTCAGTTAATCGCCGTTCTTATAGCCTACGCGCTCACACACACAGACGGCGCGCGCAAGCCCCGAAGCCAGATCGCTTTCACTTTCGTGCTCATAAAGTTTGTCAAGTAAATGCGTTTAAAGGCTTGCCAGTTTCAATATTTAAAGCGATTGTGCACGATTCAAAAATAACAGTACGTATCCATTCAGAGCTCATGAGCTTTTTTCTGTGACACAGAGCCGTGTCGCGTCTCTGACAGCACGCGCGCGCGCCCTGAAGGCAGATCTTTCACCTGCGTCCTCACAAAGCTTTGTCATTTGTATGTGTTTTAAGCCCTGCCAGCTTGAACATTAATGCGAGTTTAGACCATCAGATGTGTATTATGTTGAACTAATGCCTGATATATTGTGACAAAAGAACACTCAGGCGGAGAGGAGTGCAGAAACGCAGTGTCAACGCTGTCCTGTGACTAAAGTAAAGTCACTAAAGTAGCTTAGAAACTCAACCGTTATAGCATATTTTAATACCTTTGAAGTAAGTACAAACCACAGCTTCATAGAGACGGAATGAGTAATCACACACAATCACTCTCTCATTAATGCATTCAGATAAATGTAATGTAGGCCAGCTGTATCTGTATCTGGTGTACACAAGCAGAAATCTGCCCCATAGACAATAACTGCTGAAAGTCAACTGTTTCCTTCAAGTGTTTTAAAATCACAAAGAAATTCACTTTTTCATTAGAGAAAAAAATTCCACCTTTAATAAAAATATTTACAGTACAAACATAATCGGGAACTTAATCAAAAACCTTACGAGGGCAAAAAGAAAAATAATCGTTCAGTAATCGTAATCGAGGTAAAATTAATCGAGGTTTTTATTTTTGGTCAAATCGTTACAGCCCTAGCTTGATTTTTATATTTGAGCGTGGACTTCACGGCAAACAAAATGGGAAAATGCACGTTTTCCGAGGGCTGGCTTGCCGATCCTAAATATAAAGCCTGGTTGGCCAAAGATTAAAAATTTACAAAGAAAGCTATTTGCAAACTTTATGTCAAATCATTTGACATCTCCAACATGGGGGAGGTGGCAATTGTAAGCCATATGCTAGATCAAAATAGTAGTGGGAAGTTCGGATCTTTGAATCTCGTTCAGCAAAATGAACAAATCTTTTTTTAAGTCATTTCGTTCGTTCATGACATCAACGTCAGACTGATCGGCCGATCATGCAGAAAATCTGCCAGTTCCGATCCCTGGCAATCGGTGCATCTCTAATTTAAATGTACAAAATTACAAATATGAATAACATTGCACTGATTTAGAGCTTTGAACTTGACTGGGTTTGCTGTTAAATTGACTTGTACAAGCAACAGTAGCTACAATTTTCAAATTTAACATGATAGCCTACAAAGAGGTTTTGACTCCGAGTGTAACAGACTTGTCGGTGCAGATACACTGCAAAAAATGCTTTTCTTACTTAGTATTTTTGTCTTGTTTTCAGTCCAAATATCAAAAAAATCTTACATTAAGAAGCATTTACTAGACAAGCTAAAGTTTGTCTTTTTTGGGGGGAAATAACTCAAAATTAAGGGAGTTTTTGCTTAAAATAAGCAAAATAATCTGCCAATGGGGTAAGCAAAATAACCTTGTTTTCAGTTTGAATTACAATTAAAATTAAAGGCTAAAAGGGCATTTTAATGTATCATTATTCTGAATGTTGATTCTAATTACTGTATTATTGGATTTTGACTTGAAATTTTTTAACTTGAAATATTAAATATGATGTTATCTTTAATATATAATATAAAAAATGCACTTAATGTTAATTCGGGGTTATCTGAATATAATATCAGTGCAAAAAATACTTATTATTTTTCTCTCTTGATGTTGGTGTGAAATGACACGTTCCAAGAGATTTCAAAGTTTTTCGTGTTATTTTTCCTCTTTCTCGGATGGGATGAAGTAAATGACATTGTTATTCGGGAAAGCGTGCACTTCCTGTTTAAACTTCAAAGCGTTTTCTTAGAAAAGCATTTTAACGGGTTTGCTGTGGTCCACCTTTTATCTGTCCGGCCCACATCTGTGTCTGTACACCCCCTCTGGGACTGAGAGAGCGAGAGAACGGAGCTAAACGAAGAGTGTTTTACCTTCCTCCTTATCAACACACATCTCATGCTCCTCCCTTCTTCACAGTGACAGGTGAAAACCTCTCTGGAAATCTCAGCGGCTTTCTGTTGCCTTCTTTTGAAAGCACCTCGTGCGTGTGGGTGTATCGTCTACATTCAGACTTACACGTATAGGGCGTGTGTGTGTGTGTGTGTGTGTGTGTGTGTGTGTGTGTGTGTGTGTGTGTGTGTGTGTGTGTGTGTGTGTGTGTGTGTGTGTGTGTGTGTGTGTGTGTGTGTGTGTGTGTGTGTGTGTGTGTGTGTGTGTGTGTGTGTGTGTGTGTGTGTGTGTGTGTGTCTGTGTGTGTGTGTGTGTGTGTGTTTTCGAGAGGCCGTTTTTTCCCAGGGTGGTGTGTGAAGTGGGTCGTTCCTGACTGGAATGAGAATAAGCGGGATGCCGTGCGACCCTATGAGCTTCAACGCCGCTGCTGTTGCCATAGTTATCGGTTAACCTATCAGAACGAGTCCTTCTCAACTGAGCCGCCCCCAGCCGCCCGTCTTTCTCTCTTTCTCAGGCCGAGTTTAAAGGGTTAGTTCACCCAAAAATGTAAATTCTGTCATTAATTACTTCCCCTCATGTCGTTGGACACCCGTCAGACCTCCGTTCATCTTCAGACACAAATGAAGATATTTTAGTGTAAATCTGATGCTCTGAAAGGCCTCCATTGGCTCAATGCACGGTTCACTCTCAAGACCCTTAAAAGACTCTAAAGACGTTGTTACAAAGTCCATCTCACTACAGTGGCTCTACAATAACTTTATGAATCGGTGAGAATAGTTTTTGTGCGCAAAAAAACCCTAAATAACGACTTATATAGTGATGACGATTTCAAAACACGGCATCATGAAGCTTCGAAGCGTTATGAATCAGTGAGTCGATTCATGATTCGGATCGCGTGTCAAACCGCCAAACTGCTGAAATTTGGCGATTCAAACTGCTGAATCGACTCACTGATTCATAACGTTTCGAAGCTTCATGAGGCCGTGTTTTGAAATCGTCATCACTATATAAGTCGTTATTTAGGGTTTTTTTGCGCACAAAAACTATTCTCGCCGATTCATAAAGTTATTGTAGAGCCGCTGTAGTGAGATGGACTTTGTATCGACGTCTTTAGTGCCTTTTAAGGGTCTTGAGAGTGTAAAGTGCATTGAGCCAATGGAGGCCTTTCAGAGCATCAGCTTTACACTAAAATATCTTCATTTGTGTCTGAAGATGAACGGAGGTCTGACGGGTGTCCAACGACATGAGGGGAAGTAATTAATGACAGAATTTTCATTTTTTGGGTGAACTAACCCTTTAATGCGAGTTGTGATGTCTGCACAGGACGTTTCCATTGTTTTTCTGTGTAAACTTGCTGGACGGGAGGGCTGTCAATCAATCAATTAGGGCGTGTCCTAATCCACTTTTGCTAGTTTAACGACGGGAAAACGAACTGTGCATGATCCAAAAGGTTTGGTCACTTTTGCAAAACTCTTCACACAGTTCTCCTAACCAACTTTCAGCTTTCACATTCAAAATGCACCACCAAAACACTTTCTTCAGGTCTCAGATCAGCTCATTCTGCCAGAACACTAGCAAAGGTTGACAGCCGACAAACACACTTTGTCACCCACAAAACAATGAGCTAAAAAACACACACAACATGTAGCATTATACAGCGTACAAGGACACATCTCTGTTTATAATTCACTGCAATATATGTTACTGGAATGCAATAAGCGAATTAAGCGGCTGCTTAGGGCCACCAGAGGGCCCCCAAGAGCACAAGAAATGACTCTCCGGCAAAGTTATTTTATGACGATTGAAATCGCGAAATGGCCTTAAAGGGTTAGTTCACCCAAAAATGAAAATTCTGTCATTAATGCCTCACCCTCATGTCGTTCGACACCCGTCAGACCTCCGTTCATCTTCAGACACAAATGAAGATATTTTAGTGTAAATCTGATGCTCTGAAAGGCTTCAGACAGGCCTCCATTGGCATTCAGTTCATTTACAGGACATTTACATTTGCGATATTTCGATAATTTCGATATATTGCACAGCCCTACCGGTAACCTTTTTATGAATGGCTGGATTTGAGAATGCGCTATATGGTTTAGCGCGAACATATTGTCTGACGTGCTGCATGTTTTGGACAGAGTAGACAGCATAGCTTCCAGTTTCTCCCTTGAAATGATAAGTTGTGTAGCCTACATTTCGGAAGTTTTTATTTAGAAAATAAAAAGGTTCTTTCGACACAGTCGAACGGAATACAAAAAAATTACATTTTATTTCCGCCAAAATAAAAGCTCTGCTTATTGTTTGAGAGAAATCAACATTTGTTGTTTTTAAAACAAGTCTCTTCTTCTCACCAAGGCTGCATTTATTTGATTAAAAATACAGTAAAAACAGAAATATTGTGAAATAATATTATAATGTAAAACAGATGTTCTCTATGTGAATATATTGTAAAGAGTAATTTATTCCTGTGATCAAAGCTGAATTTATCTTCAGTGTCACATGATCCTTTACAAATCACTCTAATATGAGGATTTGATGCTCAACAAACATCTATGATTATCAGTGTTGAGCAATGTTTTTAGGACTTTATCTTTCTATTTCAGAGAAATGCTGTTCTTTTGAACCTTCAAAGAATCCCGGGGAAAAGTGAGCAAATTCAGCATAAGACACTACTTAAAAAAAAAGTACATATCCCAGTGTGAACTGTAGTACTGTAAGACTTACTGTAAGACTTTGAATATTAACGCCTGATCACTCTTGTGGGTTTGCTGCTGTTACAATTAAAAACCGTAGAAGGGTAAAAACATGACAGGCAGACATGATGTAAACAACACAGCTACAACTAATATAATTTACCCTGGGTGTGCGAATGATCAAGAATCGACATTAGTCAATCGTATTGGTGGCACTGAGGGTCCCCCAAATATAATTCTGCATCGATGCATCAACCTTTTCTCCCACCCCTAGTTTCTACGGTAGCCCTAAACGGACAAACTTCTCTACAGAGTCACTCTCTGTTCTCTCCGACGATTACATTTTTGTCCTGTGTTGGCCACCGTAGCTTCTCTGTATGCTATGGGCAAGTCACAACCTCACCACTAGATGCCGTTAAAACTTACACACTGCACCTTTAAGACATGGCAAGGCAACGGTTATTTATACAGCACACAATTAGAAATACAAAATAACAGCAAAAGAATTAAAAAAAAATTGACAATAAAAGCAAAGAATTTGATTTAAAGTGCAGAAGGATGCATAAATAAGATGCAGTGCAGGCCTATGATAATTAGTTTTTTAGAATTCATTTTAAGTATAAAAGAAGAGCAAAGTCCGCAACAACAGTAATGACACAGGGGAACAATATCATTGAAATCCCTTTCAGAACCAATAAAAAACACTGACAGCCAATCAGAATCAGGGCATTTAAAGCGACAGGCGACTTTTCTTGCAGTAAGCGCTTTATTGTGTGTTTGTGTGAGCGCTAATTATCTTTATGGTTATCGTTGGTGGTGTGAACGTGCCGTTGGTCAATATTATTCTGTATTGCAATGGCAATATGCCGTTTATGGAGCTTAACCTGGAGTTGTGATGTTCAGCACATAGCGAGGCACTAATGAAAAAGATAGGGGAACTGCTCTGGGATCAGCCGACGTTGTCAGTGGAGATTAATCTCCTGTGAGTTTGGTTGGCTGTGTGGGAACTGGTGGTTATATACACATCCGCGCACAAAAGCATGCTGGGTAGAGGTGCAGGGGGTTGTACGATTTCTCTCTCTTCTTTTCCATTCCCTCTTTTCATTCGAGCAGCTTGAGGCCGCTTTCTCATGCGTTGGGTCGCTAAGGTGCAAGGAGGCCGATGGAGAATAACAGCCCTGCTTGTGTGAGGAACACACACACACACACAGAGAGAGAGAGTTCAGATTCTCAGAAGGATGTTCCATGGAAACACACACACACACACACACACACGCTGATCCCTGGTGGAATATACGGGCCGCTTTCTGAACCGACACACGATTCCATTGACTCGATTGACCGAGTGATGATGTAACCGACTGTGTTACGAAACAAGCAGTTTTATTCTTAGTTTTGAGTATAAAAGTGCTCACCAAGGCTGCGTTTATTTGATCAAAAATACTGTAAAATTATGAAATATTATTATCATTTAAAATAACCGATCTCTGTGTGAATATATAGTGAGGTGTAATTTATATCATGTGATCAAAGCTGAATTTATCAGCAGTCTTCAGTGTCTTCACTAATCATTCTCATGTGAGGATTTGCTGCTCGAGAAACTTGAATGATTACTATCACTGTTGAAAACAGAAAGTCTTTACTGTATTAATTCAATATTTGCTGAATAGAAGTATTAATTTCCTTTTTTTTGGTCTTTTTGGCCCCCCTTTGATATATTTATTTGCAATTCTTATTCAAGGTGTTTTTCATAAGCAACGAGTTTGAGGTGTTGACCCGGCCTCCAAATTCCCCAGATCTCAATCCAATCGAGCATCTGTGGGATGTGCTGAGCAAACAAGTCCGATCCATCCGACTTAAAGGATCTGCTGCTAACATCTTGGTGCCAGACACCACAGCACACCTTCAGGGGTCTGTATAATCAGTGGTGGGAAGAGTACTGAAAAAGCATACTTAAGTAAAAGTACAGTTACTTGTCAAAAAATTCAGTGCAAGGAGAGTAAAAGTACCTGTCCTAAACACTACTCAAAGTAGGAGTAAAAAGTAGCCCTTGTAAAAGTACTCAAGACTAGAGAGTATTATGCTCTGAATGTTATTCCACCTTATACCCTGCAAATTAAAAATGTAGCTTACTCTTTTATGGATGATTCTCAGTAAGAAAAAAACATGAGATCAAAAGTATTTCAATATTTCCAAATCAATAATTCCAAAAGAGGGCACTAATCTGCCTTCAAAAAAAAATATTTTGAAGGCCTAGTCTCTATTTTAACCTGAAATACTGCAATAATTAAAAATAAAAAATGTGTATAATTTTCAATGGCAAAAATAGACCATAATTATTGCACAAATATAAAAAAATACCATCAAATCATCTCAAAATACAAAATTAAAAAGAAAAAATATTATTGAAGAAATATAAATTGCATTGGTTTTACTGGGGTGGAGGAAGTTTAATTTTTAGGTGTCCGGTCACTTATGAATGCAACCCCTAAACGAAGAGCACCAGAGGGTTAATATTCCCACCCCTACTGTATATAATATACACTCACCTAAAGGATTATTAGGAACACCTGTTCAATTTCTCATTAATGCGATTATCTAATCAACCAATCACATGGCAGTTGCTTCAATGCATTTAGGGGTGTGGTCCTGGTCAAGACAATCTCCTGAACTCCACACTAAATGTCGGAATGGGAAAGAAAGGTGATTTAAGACATTTTGAGCGTGGCATGGTTGTTGGTGCGAGACGGGCCGGTCTGAGTATTTCACAATCTGCTCAGTTACTGGGATTTTCACACACAACCATTTCTAGGGTTTACAAAGAATGGTGTGAAAAGGGAAAAACATCCGGTTTGCGGCAGTCCTGTGGGAGAAAATGCCTTGTTGATGCTGGAGGTCAGAGGAGAATGGGCCGACTGATTCAAGCTGATAGAAGAGCAACTTTGACTGAAATAACCACTCGATACAACCGAGGTCTGCAGCAAAGCATTTGTGAAGTCACAACACACACAACCTTGAGGCGGATGGGCTACAACAGCAGAAGACCCCACCGGGTACCACTCATCTCCACTACAAATAGAAAAAAGAGGCGACAATTTGCACCAGCTCACCAAAATTGGACAGTTGAAGACTGGAAAAATGTTGCCTGGTCTGATGAGTCTGGATTTCTGTTGAGACATTCAGATGGTAGAGTCAGAATTTGGCGTAAACAGAATGAGAACATGGATCCATCATGCCTTGTTACCACTGTGCAGGCTGGTGGTGGTGGTGTAATGGTGTGGGGGATGTTTTCTTGGCACACTTTAGGCCCCTTAGTGCCAATTGGGCATGGTGTAAATGCCACGGCCTACCTGAGCATTGTTTCTGACCATGTCCATCCCTTTATGAGCACCATGTCTCCATCCTCTGATGGCTACTTCCAGCAGGATAATGCACCGTCACAAAGCTCCAATCATTTCAAATTGGTTTCTTGAACATGACAATGAGTTCACTGAACTAAAATGGCCCCCACAGTCTCCAGATCTCAACCCAATAGAGCATCTTTGGGATGTGGTGGAACTGGAGCTTCGTGCCCTGGATGTGCATCCCACA
>NC_137101.1:2555406-2592906 GCF_949357685.1 Gobio gobio | reverse complement strand
TCAATTTTATATAATAAACATATAAAATTGATAAAAAATAAAGGAATGATGAAAATGTGATTAAAATAAATACATTTTATTTAAATCACTGAATAATGAAAATTTGGAAATAAATAATAAAAATATATATCAGTAAAATTGATAAAAAATAAAGGAATGAAGAACAATTTAAAATAATAAATATATAAATAAATGACGAGGAATGATGAAAAAATATATTCAAATATATATAAATAAAACATATATATAAAACATAAAAATAAAAATTTATTTAAAATTTAAATAAAACTAATATAACAAACACCAAAAATACAATTCAATTACAATAAAAATAGTCCATACGACTTTTATTCTACATTCTATTATTCATGTATTTATGTTAAAAAATATTAATAATATTAAACAAAATAAACAAAAAAAGATTAAAATAAATAAATGAGAAATTTGATTGAAACACACAAATAAATAATACAAAATTAGATTAAAATGAAATTAATAAATAATAAACATATGTATTAATAAAATAATAATAATAATAATAATACATTTTATTTGGCCGACGCCTTTCTGAGTACCCAAGGACATCTTACATATATCAACAGTCATAAAAGAATGAAATACATTAAAATACATTACATTCATAGTAAAATATGTACCCAATAATATAAATCTGATTAGTGCTAAAAGCGCCAAAATATAATATTTAAATAAAGTGTCAGGAGGGTTACAAGGGCACTGTACAACTAAACTGTTTTACAGATTAAAAGCTTTCTTGAAGAGATAGGTCTTTAACAATTTTTTAAATGAATTGACTGAATCTGCCTGTCGAATGTGGGAAGGAAGGGAATTCCAAAGTCTTGGAGCAGCACAACTGAAGGCCCTAGCCCCCATGGTAGAGAGTCGAAATTTGGGGGTGACAAGGAGGCCAGTCGAGGAAGAGCGGAGGGAACGTGCAGGGACGTATTCTGACAAGAGGTCAGAAATGTAGCTGGGTGCAAGATTATGGAGTGCTTTGTAGGTAATGACAAGGGTCTTAAAATCAATACGGTAGTGCACAGGGAGCCAGTGTAGAGTGATAAGGATAGGTGTGATGTGTTCAGATGATCTGATACCAGTGATGATTCGAGCGGCAGAGTTCTGAATAAGTTGAAGTCTATTTATTAGCTTAGAAATGGATCAAAATAAAAGAATGATGAATATATATATATATATATATATATATATATATATATATATATAAACTAATATTGAAACAGTAGATCAGTAGATTTGATGTATAAATCATTCTGTGTGTGGGTGTACGTGAGATCATTATGATGATGGTGTGTGTGTGTGTGTGTGTGTGTGTGTGTGTGTGTGTGTGTGTGTGTGTGTGTGTGTGTGTGTGTGTGTGTGTGTGTGTGTGTGTGTGTGTGTGTGTGTGTGTGTGTGTGTGTGTGTGTGTGTGTGTGTGTGTGTGTGTGTGTGTGTGTGTGTGTGTGTGTGTGTGTGTGTGTAATCTCAGCACTAATAGGTTTCCGTACACTAATGGCCGACGCAGTGGGCCAGAATAAGCGTTTAATAGGGGTGTTCTGGCCCGGCTGACACACACACACACACACACACACACACACACACACACACACACACACACACACACACATCTAATCTTAAGAGCCTCTGTAGTGAACACAGATATCAATAGAGACGATGCTCTAATGTTACGGCCCACAGTTATTTTTGATTGTCTCTTTGTTTCCGAGGCCCTGGAGTCGTTCCGGCTGTCAGACGAGGGTCCGGCGGCCCTCCGGGGAAATTATGGATTATACCCAATCAGCTTGTGTGCTGATTTAATGGCCCTTATATCATCAATACCTGGAGCACGTAAACACGTGACGATTGATCGTCTGTGGCTAAAGGAAGAGATCGGCCAAGTTCATGTCGTCGTTTACTCGTCCAGCCAATGAGTGCAGGATGCAGGAGAAAAAAGAAAAACTGTGGTAGAAATGTAAAAAAAAAAAAAAATTTACATTTTGACATATTTAAATAATAAATTAATTAATTTGATGTAAATAAATAACTTATAAATTATATTAAAATAAATTATTTTAAAAGTTATATTAGAATGAATAAATAATAAAAATGTAAAAGATTTTAAATTATTAAAAAACATTAAATTATAAAATAAAATAAATACAGACAATTTTTATTAAAACATATAAATAAATAAATAAAATTGATTTAAATAAATTATATCAAAATAAATATATTTCATTATTTAAAAAGTTATAGAATTAATAAATAATAAAAATGTATTAGCTATACAAACTAAAAAAATAAAATAAAATACTGAAAATTTTGATTAAAAAATAATAAAAACATAAATAAATAAAGTTAATAATAAATGTAAATGTAAGTTGGTTGAAATAAATACATTATAAATTACATTAAAATAAACATATTTAATTATTTAAAAAGTTTTATTAGAGTGAATAAATAATAAAAATGTAATAAATTATAAAAAAAAAATTAAAAACATGAAAATTTTGATTAAAACAAATAAATAAAAAAATATTTAAATAAATAGATAAAATGTATTGAAATAACAGTATACATTATAAATTATATTAAAATAAATATAATTATTTAAAAAGTTTTATTAGAGTGAATAAATAATAAAAATTTAATAAATTAGTAAAAAACATTAAAATAAAAAATATTTAAAAAATGAACATTTTGATTAAAACAAATAAATATTTAAATAAATAAATAAAATGTATTGAAATAACAGTATACATTATAAATTATATTAAAATAAATATATTTAATTATTTAAAAAGTTATATTAGAATTAATAAACTATAAAAATAAAATAATGAAAACTTTGATTAAAAAAAATAATAAAAACATTTAAATAAATAAATAAATAAAGGATAAATTATATTAAAATAATACAAATGTAGAAATTAATAAACTATAAAAATAATGAAAATAAAATAATGAAAAGTTTGATTAAAACAATAATTAAAACATTTAAATATTAATAAATAAATATATTTAATTAATTAATAATTAATAAATAATTAATAAAATAAAATATAAAATAAATAATGAAAATTTTGATTAAAACAAAAAATAAAATTTAAATAAATTATAAATGATATTAAAATAAATATATTTAATCATTTAAAATTCTAATTAATAAAAATAAAAATTTAATAAATGATTTAAAAAACATTAAAATACAAAATAAATACTGAAAATGTTTGTTTAAACAAAAAATAATAAAAATATTTAAATAAATAAAATGAATGATTGAAATAAATACATTATAAATGATATTAAAATAAATATATTTAATTATTTAAAATGTTATATTAGAATTAATAAATAATAAAAATGTAGAAATTAATAAACTATAAAAATAATGAAAATAAAATAATGAAAAGTTTGATTAAAACAATAATTAAAACATTTAAATATTAATAAATAAATATATTTAATTAATTAAAAAGTGATATTAGAATTAATAAATAATAAAAAATAGAATTATGTTATAGAAACTAAATAATATCTTATTCACCCTTTAAACTTCAGGATGGAGGTCCCTCAGCATGAGTATGATCATATATGGGGCTCTGTGGCTTATAAAATATTGAAAACATTGTTCTATCCATATTCCAAATCTTCTGAATTCATGCAAGAATAAAAGACCAGAGCATTCGCGTAGATTTGAGCAAATAATGAGCAGAAAGTACTGAGAAAGATGCTTTAGGGACTACTTTCATAACGGTTCATTGTACACTGCAAAAAATGCTTTTCTTACTTAGTATTTTTGTAATATCATTTCAAAACACGGCCTCATGAAGCTTCGAAGCGTTATGAATCAGTGAGTCGATTCAGCAGTTTGACACGCGATCCGAATCATGAATCGACTCACTGATTCATAACGCTTCGAAGCTTCATGAGGCCGTGTTTTGAAATCGTCATCACTATATAAGTCGTTATTTAGGGTTTTTTTGTGCACAAAAACTATTCTCGCCGCTCCATAAAGTTATTGTAGAACCGCTGTAGTGAGATGGACTTTGTAACGACGTCTTTAGTGTCTTTTAAGGGTCTTGAGAGTGAACCGTGCATTGAGCCAATGGAGGCCTTTCAGAGCATCAGATTTACACTAAAATATCTTCATTTGTGTCTGAAGATGAACGGAGGTCTGACGGGTGTCCAACCACATGAGGGTGAGGAATTAATGACAGAATTTTCATTTTTGGGTGAACTAACACTTTAAAGTAAGATTTTTTAGATATTTGGACTGAAAACAGGACAAAAATACTAAGTAAGTAAAGCATTTTTTGCAGTAAATATTCTCCATTTGGTAGAAATAAAGAAGGACACGGGGCAAGGAGCGCTCATGTTTGGGTGAACTGTGCCTTTAAAACAGGCTATTAATGAGCAGACTAGATTGAGACGGATGGTATCACTAATCGTCCTCTCATCAGGATTAAAGTCGAGCTGTCTTGGCTGATATCTCCCCGAGCAGACGTCGACCGAGGAAGCGTCCACCTACAAAACTCGACTGTAGTCGCTCACAAACAGACAAAAGTGTGTAAATAAAGCTTGGCCAGGAGTCGGGGTCAGAGCGCCTCCACAGTTACGCCCGCTCTCGCTCCGCTTCCTGAGTTCTGACGCGCTGCTGAAGTTTGAAGAACCTGCTGTGGGATAGAAAACAATGACCTCGGCTTCAGTGCGAGTGTGTGTGTGTGTGTGTGCGCGTTCAAAGCCCGCTGCCCCACAGAGAAGGATGCTCTTTAAAGAGCCCACCCACTCTTTCTCTCCCTTTATGTCGCTCGCTTTCTTCTTCGCACTTTCTCCAAGTGCTGACCAAAAATAACGCACCTCCTCCGTTAATATATCACTGAGAGTCCTCCATCCCAAGCAGGAAATAAAACCAACCAAATCAAACCGTGTATTTTGGACGTGCACACTCAACTCATTGGATAAACTCAATTTAATTGAGGGCAGGTTTTCCATTCAATAAATATGTGTAGCCCCAACTCATAAAAAACTAATTCATGCAATGAAATGTCAATTTGATCAAATACAGTTTAAATTATATTTATATACTTATAACATTACTTTTTTATACTTAAATTAAAACATTTAATTGGAAAATCAATTATAAGCAGTTTCATTCATCATCATACACAATGTATATAATGTAGGGCTGTCAAAAGATTAATCGCGATTAATCGCATCCAAAATAAAAGTTTGTGTTTACATAATATATGTGTGTGTACTAATTATTATTTATATATAAATACACACACAAGCATGTATATATTTAAGAAAAAAATATTATCTTTATATATAAAACATTTATATTTATATATATTATAGATTATGTAAATGTATATACATGCAAATATTTCTTAAATATATACATGAATGTGTGTGTATTTATATATAAATAATAATTAACAGAGTACACACACATATATTATGTAAACACAAACTTTTATTTTGGATGCGATTAATCGCGATTAATCTTTTGACAGCCCTAATATAATGTAAATATAATACTGACATTAGCATAGATCACTGAGTGCCCAAGCACAGCACAATGGTAACCACAAAATTAAAATACATTAACTCCTCTAAATGTCCAACATAACTGAACATTAAACACTAACATTAACTAACATCTTTCCCTTTACAGAAAAACACATAAAATCACACTTCAATCCCTAAATTTACTCTCCTAGAGCATGCTGGGAACTACAGATCCACTGCACAGTTAGTTATATCAACACAAATATTTCATGTAGTTTTAACACAACTTAATTAAGCAAACTTCAGTTTTAAATATATTAGGTTGATTGAACACAATTAAATTAAGTTGTGACAAAATTAGATATGTTTAAGTGAAGTGAACAGAATTTAAATGGGTCATATCTATGAAGGGCCTGAATAATTTTTTTGAGTGCATCTGTAATATCGGATCTGTGAAGGTGAAGAGAATAACACTGATGATCTGTTAGTGGGTGGGATATATTAGGCGGCAAGTGAACATTTTGTCCTCAGAGTTGATGTGTTATGGTGCGTTCACACCGGACGCGATTCACGCGAGTGATTTACATGTTAAGTCAATGCAGAGACGCGAAATGGCATTCTGCGGCGTGATTCGCGCGAATGAGGCGGCGCAAAGGACGCAAATTGAGAGTTTTTAGCGCGCGATTCGCGCGAATCGCTCAAGTTGAAAAATCTGAACTTTGGCGGATATTTCGCGCCGCGTAAACCAATCAGGAGCTTGCTCTAGTAGTGACAACAATGAGGAGAAAATCTGTATATTAATATCTGGCTCAGACAATATGATTATCACTGTGATAACATTAAATGACATGAAACACAACCCAGTCTCTTTTTGGTAAATGCAAGTTTATGTTTGATCAGTAATACAAAAGTATAAGTAAAAGGTATAATAAGCTACACATGAAATAAAGCAAACAATTCAGTCAAACATTCAAAGTCAGCGCTAGTCGGCTACAACTGCAATGTACAGTTATAGCCTAAAAATATAAAGTAATGAAACTTCTCTTTGCCCTCAGCCTAAACGATTTGCCAGGGAACAAATTATAGATCCATGAGAGCAAAGATCGGCCGTTACAAGACGAATTATAGCTGGAGACGCCACAGAGACATCAGAGCCAGCGGCAGAAGAACTGGCTGAGGAAAGGCTGATCTCACCGGGTTAATGAGCGCCGCTGATCCACTGGAGCTCACAACTCCCAAAACACCAGATCAAATGTTCAAATAGGCACTCTCTTTATAAATAAACCACAGATTTGAGCTTTAAACCACTACATTATCGACTGAAAAAGTCTTAAAACTACGTTTTGTCACACATTAACAGTATATTTTAACAAAAAAAAGACATGTAAACACAGCCCATGTCAGACATTCCTCAACAAGACGAGCCGCTGGCAGAAGCCCCGCCCATGAGGAGAATTCACGTCTGCTGTGAAGTGAATGTCACGCGCGATTCGTGCGAATTTCACGCGCGATTGAAGCGAATAAACTCTAGGGCCCTATTTTAACGATCTGAAACGCAAGTGTCAAAGCGCGAAGCGCAAGTAACTTTGTGGGCGGGTCTCGGCGCTGTTGCTATTTTCCCGGCGGGATAAATGGCTCTTGCGCCCGGCGCAAATCTAAAATGGGTTGGTCTGAAGTAGCTTCATTATTCATAGGTGTGGTTTGGGCGTAACGTGAATAAACCAATCAGAGCGTCATCCAACATTCCCTGTAAAAGCAGGTGCGCAAGTTCCATTATGGATTGCTATTATTATGGCGTATTTACCAGGCGCACGCCAGGAGCGGTTCACAGCCGAGGAGACTGATGTTCTTGTAAGAGCAGTGAAAGACAGAGAAGTGAAGTTGTATGGGGATGGGAGAAACCCACCCAAAATAGCGTCGGTTAAACAGGCGTGGGAGGAAATAGCCACAATTGTTTCATCAGCTGGCATCCCCAGGACGTCGCACCAGTGCCGCAAGCGCTACAATGACATCAGAAGACGGGGAAAGTCCAAGCTTGCCAGCATCAATCAGGCACGCCGTGTAACGGGAGGTGGATCTGCCTCTACTCAGGACCTGACGCCAGCAGAGGACATCGCTGCGTCCACCCTCACCGATTTTTTTCCCTGGTTCTTGACGGACAAACCAATTTGTTAGATGTCCTTATATACATATATGTCTTGCCAGAAGTTGCCACTATTGGGCAAACAGGTCTCCTTAATTATTAGACTACAATTAGCCTGAATAATTTGTAAGCTAGATTTATGCCTATTTTTTCACATCTTCGTGGCACACCACAATGATTTCCGTCATCTCATGTGTTAATATTTTTTAGTGTAACAATTTATGATTTGCAAAAATAACTGTTGCATCTGTGTAGATTACATGAGCAAAGTGTATGCGCGTTGTGCACGCTATACATTATGGTCAAGCATGCGCCCTTAAAATAGCATAATGAACAACGCGCAGCGCGCCACTGACTTTAGACTAGGTTTTTTCTGGTCAGTGGCGCAATTGTTTAATGGAACAGCAAAATAGCACCAGGGATTGTTTGCGCCGGAACACGCCTCCTTTTTTGCGCTGAACCGCCCAGGTAGCGCAAGTTCATTCACTAGTTTAGCGACGTGCTTCTGTGGAGGGAAAAGCACGCTTTGCGCGGGTGCAAAATAGGAATGACACATGCGTCGGTGTACAAAGTCAATTGCGCTGGGTGCAAGATAGGGCCCAAAATGTTCAAGCGTCCACCTTCGCGCGATTAGCACGAATAATTTGCGTCAATCGCATCCGGTGTGAACGCCACATTAGAAGCAGGAAAAATGGGCAAGCGTAAGGATTTGAGCGAGTTTGACGAGGGCCAGATTGTGACGGCTAGAAGACTGGGTCAGAGCATCTCCAGAACTGCTGCTCTTGTGGGGTGTTCCCGGTCTGCAGTGGTCAGTCTCTATCAAAAGTGAAGGACCAGTGGAGAACCGGCCACAGGGTCATGGAGGACCAGTGGAGAACCGGCCACAGGGTCATGAAGGACCAGTGGAGAACCGGCCACAGGGTCATGGAGGACCAGTGGAGAACCGGCCACAGGGTCATGGAGGACCAGTGGAGAACCGGCCACAGGGTCATGGAGGACCAGTGGAGAACCGGCCACAGGGTCATGGAGGACCAGTGGAGAACCGGCCACAGGGTCATGGAGGACCAGTGGAGAACCGGCCACAGGGTCATGAAGACCAGTGGAGAACCGGCCACAGGGTCATGGAGGACCAGTGGAGAACCGGCCACAGGGTCATGAAGGACCAGTGGAGAACCGGCCACAGGGTCATGGAGGACCAGTGGAGAACCGGCCACAGGGTCATGGAGGACCAGTGGAGAACCGGCCACAGGGTCATGAAGGACCAGTGGAGAACCGGCCACAGGGTCATGGAGGACCAGTGGAGAACCGGCCACAGGGTCATGGAGGACCAGTGGAGAACCGGCCACAGGGTCATGAAGTGACAGGGTCTTTTCTAGCGATACTGGAGCCACATATTAAAAAGAAGACCACCAATTTCCGTGAATCAATTGATCCGCGCGCACACACACACACACACACACACACACACACACACACACACGGTTTACAGGGACTTGGTGTGCTGTAATTATAGCTGTGATATAATAATATTAGTAGTATTTTTGATGCAATCAAATTTGTAGGCTATATATAATTGTAGGTATCTGAGCACTAGCGATTCATTCACCAGCATTGCCAGCAGTTTTAGGTTGGGCATCAGCACTGTAGATGGGAAAACGGATGCGAAAAACGCAGAAAATCGAACCTGTTCCGAATTTTTTTTTGACGGACGAAAGTTTCGGAGGCAGTGTGCAAGCGTGACTGACATAACGTGAGGTCGAATTTATTTTTTGACGTGCGAAAATTTCGCATGCGAATATGTGCAAAGGCCTTTAATTTGCAAAAAACAGATCTCAGTTTTTCTTAATTTTCATAAATCATGTTTTTTTTTTATTGTGCATTTCAAGTAATATCAATCAAACTGCAGTTGAGTTGTTTTGATTAAGTAATAATAGCAAAAAAAATACAATAACTCAGAAAATTAAAATTAGTTGAAAGTATGTTTTTTATATGTTAAAGGTGTAGTGTGTAAGTTTTAGCGGCATCTAGTGGTGAGGTTGTGAATTGCCCCCTCTCTTTCAAAGCACATAGAGAAGCTACGGTGGCTGACACAGGACAAAGATGTCGTCGTCTGAGGCAGCAGAGAGTGACTAGTGCTCTGTAGAGAAGTTTGTCCATTTAGGGCTACCGTAGAAACATGGCGGCGCAAAATGGTGGCTTCACTGTACCCGCGGTGTGTGTAGATAGAAACGGCTCATTCTAATATAATAAAACATAACCGTCTTTTATACACCACTGAAAACACAGTCAAGGCTCGATATTAAGCCGGTTCATGTGCTTGTCCAGAATTTTTTTTGTGTGTGTTGTAAATATAAATTATTCTGAAGCAATATTCTCACTAGTGTTCAATCAACTTTGACATTTTAACCCTTGAATGCATGACTGTTTCGCCAAACATTCTTACATATTGGGGTCTTTAGTGACCCGGATCTATATCTAACATGGAGAAACTATACCTGTCGCGATATTATATAAAACTCCTGATATTAGAGGAACAATTACAGAAGAATAAAATAAAACATATTTCGTTACCTTTTGGAGCTTGTAAGGGTTCAGTTTGAGCAGATGTTTTATACCATCATCACTGTCCTCGTCAGAGCTCATGTCCCAGTACATTCTGCATCTGGATCATATTCATATTCTCAAAACTCATTTTCAACATCTTGAAAATCAATATTTTGATCACTGGCAGCTTCCTTCACCAGATCCATCATCAAGTGACAGTGACAGGAATATCTGATTGTGTTCAGTTCTTGCTCTGCATTAAATCGCTGAGCCATTTCAAGTTTTGCAGATTATAATTATTATTGTTTGTTTTCTGTCTGAGGTGACTCTGAGTGAAACGTCACTTCATCATTGTGTGTCAGACACTGCCACCTTGTGGAGTAAAGGTGAATTACACTTATTTCGTCATTATAGATTCATTTATTATTGTGCAGGAAAAAAAATACGTCCAATCTTACACACCTCGTGTTGTTAGCGCCCCTATACAATTTTGACAAAAAACTAGTGGAAAAACAGGCATTTTTCTTGTTATATTGTTTAAAATGGATTGATTGAGGAATACTAAGAAGGTTGAATGAGGAGGAGGAGGGTATGAGTGACGTCCCGGGTCACTAAAGACCAGAGGTATGCATTTAAAGGTTAAATCTGCATATTTTTAATATTTTTACCTTTTATTTCTCTAATCGTATTAAATATAGGCTATGCTTCAGCTTTCATTTTATATTCTTAAATTTGATCAATAAATTAAACTAGAATAAGACACTATAGGGCTGTTACCAATCAAATTAAATAATTTACACTGCATTAAATAATGTAATGAGATTAACAGGCTTGCAGGCTTAATGTCGAGCCCTGTTATCCACTATCGATCGCCATTTACACTAATGAAAGCAGAATCATTCTTGCATTTTGGTGATTCCCGAGATATTTTTTGATGTTTTAATCAGCTTGTCCGGTCGGGCAAGTAAAATTCTCTTTCACTTGCCCCTTCAAAAAATACTTGTCCCGGACAAGTGTTAATGTCGAGCCCTGATAGTTATGTATATTATATTGCATATCAGTCAATAAATCCTCATAAATATTACACACTGTGCCTTTAAAGTTAGTTTTTTAGCAAAAGCAGATATCTCCACATTTCATGTTCAACAAAACCAAGTAATTGCTTTTAAAACACACGTGCACACACACACATACTAACAAAAGGGGGCGCTCACTCTCACACACACACACACACACAAAGCATAAAGACAACCAAGCGTTCAGCATGTAAGACGTGTCTGGTGTACAAGGACAGTCGAAGTAATAAATTCTCGAACACTTTTAGTCAGCGTTGACGAAACACATACTTTAAAGTCACTGGCCCACCGGTGGGCCCATTTGCCACTGCATATTTAAAACAATTATATCCTATATTTATCCTGATCTAATGTTGACAAACTATATATCATTCGAAAGCTTACGAACTCAAGATTCATCCTGTGAAAACCGTTTTGAAATCGGACATTGTGTTACCATGGAAACGGTACTCTTAATTCTTCTAGCGGGCTCCTCCCCCTAGTGGGCGTCGTCATGTTTCATATTACAACTTTATTTTAACTACTTTATAATAAAAACCTTTTCTAATCTTGACAAAACATATATCGTCGGAAAGGTCTTAGTCACACGGTTCTATATCTGCCAACTGTTTTGTGATATTTTGACAAAAATATATACATTTGTTACAGGAGATTGCATTAAAAAATCTATGGAATTTCAATGGCTATTTGTGGTATAGCGTCTAAACAAAATCTCATGGGAATTTCAATTTTTGTGATATCAACTTCAAATTTGGAACACAAATTGGTTAGACATATGGCTTTGATTTGATAGTCATTTTAGAGTAGAAATTATTTTGTAACATATATATTTTATATTAAATATTTAAAACAGTACATTTGATTCATAACTTTTTCATACTTTCGTTTTTTTGAAGTGATTTCACTTGAGCAATAATCTGCTGACTGTCCTCTTTAAAACGAGACCAAACTTATATCTATATCCCAAAGCATTCTTGAATTGCAACCATTTAAGTTTGGATAGTGCATTTTCATGTATATTTTCAAAAAGGGGAGTGACGGTTAACAGGTTAAAACATTTACTCAAGTATTATTCTAAACAGTGACTTTAACTTCTACCAAAGTCATTTTCTGGTGAGATATCTATACTTTTACTCAAGTGTGGATTTCGAGTACTTTATCCACCACTGGTGTGTTTATAGTGTGTGTGTGTGTGTGTGTAGACAAGAGGCTGATCAGAGCCTGACAAGCTCAATAAACATTGATATGGGCTGCATTTCTCATCTCATCTCCAGAAATTGCCCTTTTATTCTTCATAGATTGTGGGGTTTGTGATGAACGTTGGTCTTGAGCCGTTTCTGCGTGATTTAAGAAAACCGTCTGAGAGGCCTCAGGGTTTAGTCTATGGATATAAACACGGACGGGCGCTTCTTTCGGCTGCCTCTGGGGATTTATTACGCCTTCCGTGCCATCAGCGCCACTCGATCGTCTGTTCAAAGCACTGGCAGCTCAAATATAGCAGCGCAAAATAATCATAAATACACCAAATATTGTGACACTGATCAGCCAAGTGTGATCTTTGACCTTAAACAGGTGTAAATGCTGATCTAGAGCAGGTGTGCGCAGTCTCTCAGCTCCACTCGATTGGCCTTGTGTTTGCACGTTTACTTCTCGCTTTGTTCTCCATTAGCTGATAAACACCACAGGGATGGGCTTGAATTATTTTACATAACCGGGATAAAACTTTAAAACGCCCTGAAGGAGCCTGTGCTTTAAGGATGAAGAGGTGAGGGGATGTGGGTGGGGGTGTTAATGATGGAGCCGGTGCTCTATTTTGGATGTAATTGCTTTGTTCACGCACCTGCTTCCAAATGCACCATCTGTCATCAGCCCCGAGAAAAAACTCACAAGACAACCCAATATGTAACGTCTGAGAATCGTGATCCGAGAAACGGAGACGGTGAAGACCAGAGAAGTTTTCTTTGTGTTGGCGTCAGTGGATGAAAAGCTAAATTACTTCCTGTTGTTTTTTAAATATAGTATGTGAAGCAGCATGCGTTATGCAATTCTACATTGTTCTCAGAGCATATTCAATTCACATTTATTTGTGTAGCGCTTTTAAAGGGGTAGTTCACCCCAAAAATACAAATTCTGTCATTAATTACTCACCCTCGTGTCAGAAGTCTGAGAATAAAATTGGATAAAATCGTTTTTTTTTTGCGCATGAAAAGTGTTCTCGTCGCTTCATAACATTAAGGTTGAACCACTGGAGTCACATGGACTGTTTTAATGATGTCTTTCTTACTTTTCTGGGCCTTGAAAGTGAGGGGTCAGAGAGCTCTCGGATTTCATCAAAAATATATTTTTATATATTTGTGTTTTCCGAAGATGAACGAGGTTCTTGCGGGTTCGGAATGACATGAGGGTGAGGAATTAATGGCAGAATTTCAATTTTTGGATGACCTAACCCTTTAACCCTTAAATGCATACATCTGGTCTTTAGTGACCCGGGACGTCATTCACTATCCTCCTCCTCCTCCTCATTCAACCTTCTTAGTATTCCTCAATCAATCCATTTTAAACAATATAACAAGAAAAATGCCTATTTTTCCACTAGTTTTTTGTCAAAATTGTATAGGGTCGCTAACAACCCGAGGTGTGTAAGATTGTACATATTTTTTTCCTGCACAATAATAAATGAATCTATAATGACAAAATAAGTGTAATTCACCTTTACTCCACAAGGTGGCAGTGTCTGATACACAATGATGAAGTGACGCTTTACTCAGAGTCACCTCAGACAGAAAACGAAACAATAATAAATATAATCTGCAAAACTTGAAATGGCTCAGCGATTTAATGCAGAGCAAGAACTGAACACAATCAGATATTCCTGTCACTGTCACTTGATGATGGATCTGCTGAAGGAAGCTGCCAGTGATCAAAATATTGATTTTCAAGACGTTGAAAACGAGTTTTGAGAATATGCGTGAGATGGCAAATATGATCCAGATGCAGAATGTAGTGGGACATGAGCTCTGACGAGGACAGTGATGATGTAAAACATCTGCTCAAACTGAACCCTTACAAGCTCCAAAAGGTAACGAAATATGTTTTATTTTATTCTTCTGTAATTGTTGCTCTAATATCAGGAGTTTTATATAATATCGCGACAGGTATAGTTTATCCATGTTAGATATAGATCCGGGTCGCTAAAGACCCCAATATGTAAGAATGTTTGACGAAACAGTCATGCATTTAAGGGTTAACAATACATATCTTGATGAAACATCATTGTTTTATTCATAAAAGCGGGAACTTATTCATGCTGGCGGACCCGGGTTCGAGTCCCGCTTGGAGCGGGCGTTTTGAACAGGAGGGGTTAAATTGGTGCCGTGACCCGTATAGGAGTGAGGGTTAGGATGTGAGTATAACGAAGGCCAGCTAGTAATCGCTGTGCGAGTAAACCTAACTCCTCTGATCTCAAGAGACGCTCTAGTGATTGAGGTCAGCCTTTAGCCTCTTTGTTAGAGCGTCCGACTCTCATGCCGGCGGACCCGGGTTCGAGTCCCGCTTGGAACGGGTGGTTCGAACAGGAGGAGTTACTCGAAAATGTTCCTAGGGAAACTTTTAGTTCTCGGGGAACGACTCTGGAACTACCCGGTGCTAAAAGCCCCTTATTATGTTGTTCGTATAGATGTAATGAGTTCATTTAAAGGGTTAGTTCACCCAAAAATGAAAATTCTGTCATTAATTCCTCACCCTCATGTCGTTCGACACCCGTAAGACCTCCGTTCATATTCGGAACACAAATGAAGATATTTTAGTGTAAAACTGATGCTGAGAAAGGCTTCAGATAGGCCTCCATTGGCATTCAGTACATTTACACTCACAAGACCCATAAAAGGCACTAAAAACGTCGTTACAAAGTCCATCTCACCACAGTGACTCTACAATAATTTTACGATGCGACGACAATAGTTTTTGTGCGCAAAAAAAAATCTAAATAACACCTTTATCCAACTTGTTCTTGTCTTGTGTGTGTGTCTCCACGACGCATGCGTGAGAATATGACGTAGATCCGGCGTTCGGGAATCCATGAAATGCACACTTTAGTCCGATTATTTGAGAACTACGCCGAGACCTAAAGCACGATCAATGTAGAATCCAAAAGCTTAGACACGCGCGTCTTCCTCTGCTTGTAAACAAATCGCTTGTGGGTCATGTGTCCGAACGCCGGATCTGCGTCATATTCTCGCGCATGCGTCGTGGAGACACACACGGACGACAAGAACAAGTTGGAAAAAGGTGTTATTTTGATTTTTTTTTGCGCACAAAAACTATTGTCGTCGCATCGTAAAATTATTGTAGAGTCACTGTGGTGAGATGGACTTTGTAACAACGTTTTTAGTGCCTTTTATGGGTCTTGTGAGTGTAAATGTACTGAATGCCAATGGAGGCCTATCTGAAGCCTTTCTCAGCATCAGCTTTACACTAAAATATCTTCATTTGTGTTCCGAATATGAGGTCTTACGGGTCTCGAACAACATGAGGGTGAGTAATTAATGACAGAATTTTCATTTTTGGGTGAACTAACCCTTTAACTCTTCCTGTCCTATAGCTGTATATCCTGCATATTGCAGAAAAAGGCAAAAAATGAAAGTGTAAGACTAGTGTGGTGTATCAGGGGTTGAGAGAGGCGAGGCGGATCATCTTTGGTGACGCTGTGCTTTCTGGAATACTCTGA
This sequence comes from Gobio gobio, assembly GCF_949357685.1. Taxonomy (NCBI): domain Eukaryota; kingdom Metazoa; phylum Chordata; class Actinopteri; order Cypriniformes; family Gobionidae; genus Gobio; species Gobio gobio. Next base: position 2,576,888 of record NC_137101.1, on the reverse strand, counting down.
AAGATGTTTTCAGTGTGTGTGTGTGTGTGTGTGCTAACACTCCGTCCCCCGCGCTTAACTTTTCTCTGGAGTGAAATTCATGGAAAGACACGGATGTCAAAACGTCGATTTGCAACACATCCCATTTATTTTCCGTTTGAGAGGGTTTTTGCAGGCTATGAGCTCTGTGTGTGTGTCTGTATAAATATGTGTAAAAAGTGATTTGGGATTACAGGTGCCTGGCAGGTTTATCGGAGACCCGGCGGCTTTATCCGGGGCACTTGCATCTGTCTGAGTGTATGTAAGTCTCCGGGCTTAGTGTCGCTCTGCGTGGGTTTCTCTCATGAATCTGCTTGTTTGATTTGTGTCTTGTGGCTTGTGTTTACTGAGATCAGATGCCTCAGTAACGCTCTGACCTGTAGTATTAACGCTACAGGAAAACATGGGAATATCGTCTGGATTCATTAGTGGTGTCTGCGAGCAGGGATTTCAACACACTCTTAAACATAAGTGTGTGTGTGTGTGTGTGTGTGTGTGCTCCAGACATGAATGATTCCTCAAATCATGTGTGTTGTTGAGTGCTTTGGTGCTTTTGCACAGACGTATTTCCTTCAGTAAATCTGGTTTATTGAGTTCGGGCCTCATCTGAGCGGTGATAATATCAGTTGTCGGAGGAAGAATAAACTGTCTGGTAATTCACAGGGAATGAAATGATGAAATCTTAAGTTATGAATTCTGTTGTCGATTGTCATGTTCATGTCGGAGCAGCTGTCCTGTGTCTGTCTCTCTCATACTGTGATGCTTTTGTAATATTTATATCGTGTTTATAAACTGAATCTCTCAGCCCATGAAGAGTAAATCTCACAGCACACACACGTAAATAAAGCAGCTGAATGAAGTTCAGTGTTGTGATGTGCGCTATTCTCTAAAAGATGACCTGTTTGTTGTGTTAACAGCAGACAGAACACGTTGTTCGAGCATACACAGCCTTCAAGTTATGTCACAATAATTTTTTTTGTAATTGCCAGTGTGTTTGCTCTGAGTACAGACCCAGCTAACGAACGTTTTGCTAACATTCCCATTAAAGGGTAACTCAACCCCTGGTCAGGGCCTAACTCCACTAGGGCTGCACGATTAATCGATATCTAAATATTAAAAAATACCATCAAATCATCTCAAAATACAAAATTAAAAAGAAAAAATATTATTGAAGAAAAATAAATGGCATTGGTTTTACTGGGGTGGAGGAAGTAAAATTTTTAGGTGTTCGGTCACTTATGACCCGGAAGACAACCAATGCAACCCCTAAACGAAGAGCACCAGAGGGTTATCCATTTTTGCTCTGTCTTTTTATTCTCTGAAATTTTCTGGGGACCCCTTAGAACCTTCTGGAGGACCCGTTTGAAAACCCCTGCCATAGACGCTATTACTAAACACCCGCACAGCAGCGGTAACTTTTTTATTGTAATTTGATGCAAAAGTAATAAAAATACAAAGTATTAGTGTTATAAATGTACATATTTTTTTTTTTAAATGAAAAGACAAAAAACGTTGCAGGATTTACGATATTGATGACCGTTAAAATGCGTCATCACAGTCTGTGAAAAGGGTCTATATTAATAAAGCACATATATTATATATATATTGAAACACTGATTGAGCGATTCTATGTGACATGATACGGATTTCGGTAAGTTGTCCTGTATCTTTTAACACACTTTCCAGAAGCTCATTCATGTTTATTTCGTGCTGTAACTGGTATAAGGCGGAAGAGAAGATCCGTTCATATTTGATCCGCGCTGCCGCTTCTCTAGAGCAGAGCCAGAGCGATCTCGCACCACAGCGCCAAAACGGTATTTATGCTTTTGAACTTCGGAAAAAAAAAATAGACGTAATTTGTAGGGCTGTCAAAAGATTAATCGCGATTAATCGCATCCAAAATAAAAGTTTGTGTATACATAATGTGTGTGTACTCTGTTAATTATTATTAATATATAAATACACACACAAGCATGTATTTATTTAAGAAAAAAATATTATTTTTATATATAAAACATTTATATTTATATATATTATAGATTATGTAAATGTATATACAGTATATACATGCAAATATTTCTTAAATATATACATGAATGTGTGTGTATTTATATATAAATAATAATTAACAGAGTACACACACATATATTATGTAAACACACATTTTTATTTTGGATGCGATTAATCGCGATTAATCTTTTGACAGCCCTAGTAATTTGAAATCTGAGACTTTGGGCGTTTTCACACCTGAAAGTCCACACCAAGGTCCAAACCGAAGTTCATGTTTTGATGCATTTTATATATTCGGTTAGTTTTGGTTTGGTTTCACATTGCAATTATGCGAGCGCACTAAAGAACTGTACATGACACACTTGCGTCAACTCGTCTTCATCATGTGGGCGGCATCTGGACTGTGATTGGTTTGTAAACGGACGTGCGTCTTTGACAAGAGTGAATGAACGGACGCATATCGTTGCCACTATTGAACAGAGCGCATTGCTTGACTATTTTCTTTTCGTTACGTTTAAAAGTGGACATTTCAAGCTTTATATAGACATATTTCTCATGTTTGTGAGACGAGTATCTGCTGAGTTTGGGTTTATTTGAGACGCGCTCCAGTTCATGTGTAAAGCATGTGATCGCTCCCGCGATTATTGTCTGCTGTAGACTATTTGCTTCTTATTTATTAAATCCAGGCAATTATCTGAGTAAACGTTGATTAAAATTAAGATACAATTTATACAAAACGAAATTCACATTAAAGAAAGGCTTTCTAAGCTAAATCATTCAACAAAAATCATTTCTGACGCATCTTTTCACTTTTCATAATCAATAGCCACGTTTACATGCGCACTTTTTTGTCATTCCGATTAAAATCATTCCGATTGAAAGATTCGGTGGACTGTTTACGTGAGACGTTATCTAAACCGATCTGGTGTTTACATGTGCTGACTTTCAGTAGGAATCATTTTGTGACATGCGCACACAGTTTGTCTGCCGCCTCAGATTCGTTACGTATCGTGGATCAATAGTTCTTTAATTGTTGGTAATTTTTATATTTATTTATTTTTCTGTGGGCGGGCATGCAGTAGTTTAACCTAATTTATGTCCTATACAATGGCTATTTCAACAGCTGTGAATGATGAATGCGGAATCAAAAATGAATTCAATTCATTTATTTTGAAAAACACAAAATTAACAATAAAATGCACTCAAATTATTAATAAAAACATAGGATATACAGTGAAACAGGAATGAAGCATTCAAGACGTGCTCAGCATCATTACTAGTAGTACTAAACATATATATTTCAGGAAAGATACCATAATCACAAAGGTATAAATATTAACACAAGTAATTAAAGTAGACTGTGGGTAATGTTACTCAACCAATTTGAAGCAGTTGTTGAATTTTTTTTATAGCTAACTTAACTAACAAGAAACAGAGAGCAGCTTGAATGTTCCCCGTTGAAATGGCAGCTCTCAGCGGCCACCAGGACTTGTACAGTTTTTTAAAAGCTATTTATTATTTGTCGTAAAGTGTAAGAATCACCTCAGAAAAATAAATTCTTCTGTCAGGCGCAGTTGAAGCCTAGGACAAACACTGTCAAGATGAGATGCTGTAGCCAGGCTATGTCTGTGTCATTATTACAACATCATGTTCATAACATGTTACGAAATAAAAAGTTTAATACCTCAGAAAAATGAACTTTCCTCTCTTGTCAACATTAGCCTGGTGTGAGCGCGGCGCGCGCTCTTCAGTTGTGGACACGCGCGCGCTGTATATCACGTCACAGAAAGACGTGCACTCACAGTAATCGGATCAGATCGTTTACATGGTGGAATTTTTCGTTTGATCGGTTCATGAAAAGGTTTATCCCACCTCTCTCAAACCGATTACAATTTCATTCGGTTTGGCCATTTTTATTCCGATTGAGGTGTTTATATGGAGTATTTTTATTCGGATTGGACTTTTAAACCGATTACAGTGCTCCATGTAAACGCACCTAATGTAGCATAGATGAAATTTAAAAATATCATTATAATATTTAAACATAAACAGGAACTTTCTGTAAATGCTCTGAAAGTACGAACCATACAGAAAATGCTTTCACACTAGAAACGAACCGAACCTTTGTTCGGTTTGATCCGGACCGAGACACGACCTCTTTTTGTCAGAACAAATTTCGTCTGTTTGGTCCGGACCGTGATCAGGGGAGGTTTTACTCCTGTAATTTTGATTCGGGCCAAACTGAAAAGTCCGAAAATCAGGACCAAACAAGGTAGGCGTGAAAGTGCCCTTTGTTTCATATCAATAGTAATAAAGCACAGATATTATTTATTGGATGGGAGGCGTGCTACAAAGTTTATTTCATTCACTGCAATTTTTGCTTACCCCATTGGCAGATTATTTTGCTCATTTTAAGCAAAAACTCCCTTAATTTTGAGTTATTTTCCCTCAAAACAAGACAAAAACTTTTGCTTGTCTAGGAAATGCTTCTTAATGTAAGATTTTTTAGATATTTTGACTGAAAACAAGACAAAAATACTAAGTAAGAAAAGCATTTTTTGCAGTGTTCATTAACTGAAAACAAAGTCCTTATAAAGAATGTATCTCCCTATCTGAACTTGTTGTTGTTTTTCCAGTAAGCTCCGCCACCTGATCACTGAAACAAACAGCCAGAACTCAACAGATCTGAGTCAGAGTAGCCGGATCAAGCATGAAGCTTTTCCTCTCAACACCAGACTCCGGCAGGATAAAACCCTGTCAATCAACACACGCGAGAAAACACACCGTCAGTCTGTCAGATTTACACCACATATTCTCTAAGCCATATGATGGCTCTAAGGGACAGACAAAAGCGTTTTTTTTTCATCCGCTTTCATTCTATGGAAAAATAACTCACATTTTGTGTGACATGAAGGTGAGTAGATGATAACAGTGTTTGACTTTCTGAGCGAACCGTCCCTTTAAGAGCCAATGCACCAGCCGTACAGAAATCTGTCAATTGCGAACGACGAGTACAGCTTTGTTCTGTGTGTGTGTGTGTGTGTGTGTTTCGCTGTGATGGATCACGTTGTCATTCTCTCCCTCCTGCTTTTACACTGATCAATGAGCTAATGGAGTGTTAGAGCGGGATAACAGCTTTACCTCACCACACACACATACGCTCGACCCCCCTCAGGTCTTCATTCTGTAGGGGTTTGTAAGAAAGCGCGAGTCATTTGTCATGTGACACTAGTGGACTTCCTTTAGGGTCTGCAGAGGTTAAACGTGGAGATATTCATGATGTCTGTCTAGCAGGATCGGGAAAAATCCAGGCTTGAAGAGTTGAGTCAATCCATGGGCTGAAATTGAATCGGAACGACAGGAAGAGGGAATTAAACAAAAGAGGAATGACATAAAAATGGCCTTTAGGATATCAGGAATTATACATTTCAAGCATTGATTATTGCCCATATGTTGTGTAAGTGATGTTTATGGGTAATTCATACTAAGGAATAGAGATGCCCCGATCGACCGGCCAGGGATCGGACGATTTTCCGCATGATCACCCGGATCTGATCAGTCTCACGTCTTTGCTATTCCGATTTCTTTCCCCCACACACACACACACACACACACACACACACACACTGAAGCACACGTGACGCTCACGATGTTTACTGCATAAACACATGAACTTCGTCTCCAGAGCCGCTCTATGAGCATTTTACCATTTAATTTGAGAAAATCTGTCATATCATACACACAGAAACTCAAGATCTTCACGGCAACCCGTCAAAGTTGGTTAAAATTGTGATGGAAATATATTACTATCGTACAGTATAATTAGGGCTGGGCGATTAAAATTGGAGTGGGGCAAGAAAAATGAGCGATAGTGAAGAATATTCAGCACTCAAGACCAGCTCGGAGGACACAGATATCGTTGGCAAGAAGAAGAGATATTTTGCCTATTTACAATCCGACATAAATCCTACTTGCTTCTTCGAAGTTCTTCCATATAGCATTGAGCCCAACACAGCGCTAAATCTACTTTAGCTTAATATCAGTTCACACAGAGGCTTATCGCCTTGTTAGTTGTAGTGGGTGACTTACAACACGCTAACGTTACCAAACTATAATCACTAAAACATCGGACTTATGGAAAATACATCGGTATCCTCATTTTTTGTCTTAGGTGATTTATTAATAACTCAGCATCGCCTGTATTAAAAGAGAAATAAAATCATTTCATCCGATGTTTAAAGTGAATAAAATAGACTTTACAGCCCTTACTGGAGTTCATCAACTAGTGTGTGTGTGTCGGTGAGTTGTGTGTGTGTGTGTGTGTGTGTGGGTGAGGTGCAAGAGAGGGGGGACTCAAAATGTTTCTAAAACTTAAAACGCATTTTTTGCCCATTTGCGTTTTTATTGTTTTACTACTTACACAATTATTTTAATTAAGTATAATTATATTATTGATATATAGAGTGTAGAGTAAAAAAAATGCTGACCACAGTTAAGATTTTTCCTTTATTTATATTGTCAATGTCATTTATTTAAAGGTTTGGCATGCTGACCAGAAAGATGTTTGTGTTTATTGATGAACATTATCTTTAAAGCACTTTAACTTTGCATTTACAGTCAGCAAAGTCAAATGTTATCATTACAGTTCTAGATTTTACTATAGATATTTATTTTGTATATTCTATTTATATTAATAATATTCTACTATTCTATTAATATTGCGTATCTATTAATATAGTGTTGGTCATGATTTGAGGATAGTTTAAAGCACAGTTAACTGTTAACATTTATCGTGATAATTATCGATATCGACTGATATGGAGAAATATATTGTGATCATTTTTTTGGGCCATATCGCCCAGCCCTAGGTATAATGTATGTCTTACTGTAAAACTACTGCTAATAACAAAAATACAATAATTATTTAAACTATTTTTTAAAGGAATAATAACATGTTTCTAATTTTAATGTTTCCCTGTTGTGCAACACTTTGTTTGTTTGCCAAAAATGTAAAGGGTTTATTTACATTTAATTTGATTAAAAATAAATTAATGTTTTATGCCTTCATTTGATTACCAGAAAAACTAAAATACACATTTGGGGGTGGGGGAACATTTCATAGGGCCCTATTATTTAAGTTATTTTTTATGAATTCAATTAATTAGACATGTTTTTGATTAAATCCTTTAAATGGAATCCAGAAAAATTAAAAGGGAAAAAATTGGAATTTGGAATGAAATAAAATGGAATTTGGGGAAAAATCAAACAGATATCATAAGGCCCTAAATTCTCAAACCACTTTTGAGACTCAAGTACCAAAATGAGCGTGTCATGAACTGGCTTTTTAAAAAATGTTATACTGTTGTCTGAGGTCAACTTATGACGTCCGTGTGGTTTTTACATTCAGAAACATCATAATGAATCTGTAATAGGCTATTTCTGCCTTGGTTTTGAGGCTCTCTGAAGAAACGCTCGGTTTTGATGGGTGTAAAATCTCTTGGATAAGATTTGCATATTTAATGAGCTTCAGCTCCTCTCAGTACATGTGGGAATCATCTGGAGAAATGCTCACAGGACTCGAAAAATATCTTTATCAAACAAACGCAATGATTAATCTCTCATCCACCCGAGATTGATTGGAATGTTATTTTTTTATTACTTGGCCCGCCCGATCTGTGAATATAACCGTGCACGCGTGGAATGTTATTTCACTATTTAAGATAGCCCGTCTGAAAAACACAGCCCTGGGACGTTGGGCTTTGCGAGCCCTGGCCCTTAACATTACAAGTCTGAGTCTGATCCCGAATGAACCAATAACACCTCAAATAGAGGATTCTCCCGCCTGTGACAGCATGCTACGGTATGTAATCAATAGATATCAAACGATCTGTAACAATGCAATACTAACACATATAAAAAACAAGTTTTACTCACATTAGTGTGTTGCACCGTTCCTGTCGGATCCAATATAGAAGGCACAGCATTGTGTTTTAATCTCAATCTGTCTGCAAATCCAGTCTCGACCTGTGTCTTGTTTACAAACGAATCCGCGGTTAAATGAAGCGAACAAATGCGCAATGTCTTACGCACGTGAGCTGGAACCGGCATGTTTATTGCTCGGTAGTGCGACCCGTTTAGCGGCACGAGTCTGTGGGCGAGGCTTGAGGCGGCGCTTCTGCTTTCTATGAGGTCAAGGGTCGACATATTCAGAGATTAAGCGTTTTCTGGGCCTGGTGTCAATAAAAGCTTTTCTTTGACTAACAAGGAATTTTTCAGCTCTGAAACTTACTGGATATTCTTATATCATGAGGAACTTGTATATACCAAAGGCTCAAGGGAAAGTTGATCTCTCAATTCATGACTCCTTTAAACGGTCAAATACACACACACACACACACACACACACAATCTATGTCTAAAATTACTCTGTTCTTGACTGAATAACTTTTGTAACTAATTGTAAGCATTAATCTGTATTTAATTTTTACAATGAAGACTATCTGGCTGATTTTTTTATTTGTTCTTATTTTATCACTGTCTTTTTACTATAAAATGTAGCATTTCAGAAAATAAATAGCAATCGGTGAATCTCTACTAAGAAATGAATGCATTATTAAAGCAGCAGTTTCTTTTAATTCAGGTTTAATTCTACTTCCTTGAGTTTAAAATGCAAATTGCAATCTAGCTTGCAAAATCAATTGACATCGGGCTATTGAATTAGGATGTCTAGTCCTCAAATCTCAACGCTCCCCTCACTTCACTCGAGGCTAATCCTCTCTCTCATCCGATATCACAGGTTCACTTGCAGTGTTGCTAATCAGGGTTTGGAGGGCAGATTACGTTTTAACGATCCCCACCGCTTTATATGTCATGACTCGTGAGTCTTTGATTGGCAGGTTTTTGCCCATCTGACTGAAATCACGGTTATTATGTGGCTCTGCCGATTTCACAGTCTGAGTGATGTGGAACAGCTCAGGTGTGTGTGAGCGCCTGCTGCTCACACCGGCCCGGCACACACGCGTCCACCGTGATTAGCACACTGATAGAGACAGAAATGATGGGACGAATCTCTCCGGAACATCATTTTTCGTGACAATTCAGCACATTTTCTCTCATTTCTGCATCTGTGCGTTTTTCTTGTGCATCTGGCGTCTTTTGTAACTAGTTTTATAAGTTTCTCACTACTGTAAAACTATATTTTTAATAAAAATCTGCGCAAATTTAAAGCACTACAACAAATAACATATAGCATGATGTATACATAATTTCACATTTGAAAACAATAATACAGCTTTCTTAATATATGCTTCATTTTATTGATATTTGACTTTTGGGGGGGGCACAGCCCTGGGACGTTGGGCTTTGCGAGCCCTGGCCCATAACGTTACAAGTCCGAGTCTGATCACGAATGAACCAATAACACCTCAAATAGAGGATTCTCCCGCCTGTGACAGCATGCTACGGTATGTAATCAATAGATATCAAACGATCTGTAACAATGCAATACTAACACATATAAAAAACATGTTTTACTCACATAAGTGTGGTGCACCATTCCTGTCGGATCCAATATAGAAGGCACAGCATTGTGTTTTAATCTCAATCTGTCTGCAAATCCAGTCTCGACCTGTGTCTTGTTTACAAACGAATCCGCGGTTAAATGAAGCGAACAAATGCGCAATGTCTTACGCACGTGAGCTGGAACCGGCATGTTAAAGCACTGCAACAAATAACATGTAGCATGATGTATACATACTTTCACATTTGAAAACAATAATACATCTTTCTTAATATATGCTTCATTTTATTGATATTTGACTTGGAGATGTTATTGATTTCATGAGATTTCACCCGATGAGACAAAATGGCTGAGCAACTTTTACACGAGGCACAGAACATCAGGGGAGGGAAAAAAAAGTCCAGCGAGCCAATGCTTATGGGCACAGCAGGAAATCAGCCAACCAGAAATAGGAAGAGAAAAGGAGAGGGAGGGAAGCTCATAAGTAATTGAAATGGAGGTGATGTCGCCGATGGGCTGCACTGCTACTGTAACTGAAGTGCAGCCGAGCGTTTGGGATAAAATTGCTTTCTAATTATTCAATCCACCTTTACTTTCCCTCCTGAGAGACGGAGAGAAAGACTGGAAAGAAAGGGAGAGAGAGAATGATAGACTTTGGCTGTATGTTGATGAAGCTCTTACAGGTTGATATTAGTGTGATGTTTGTTTTGTTGTATTATGAACCATACCATTTAATGTGCTTTTATTTATTTTTTACCCAGAATGCAGCAGCAGTGGGCCTGTGTGGCTTTACTAGCCCTCCTGACTGTCACAATGACGCTGGCAGATGGTGGGAAAACAGAGAAACAAGGTAACAACATTACCCTATATAGCTCTATATCACCCTATAGCTCTATATCACCCTATAGCTCTATATCACCATATATCACCCTATAGCTCTATATCACCCTATAGCTCTATATCACCCTATAGCTCACACTATATTACCCTATAGCTCACACTATATTACCCTATAGCTCTATATCACCCTATAGCTCTATATCACACTATAGCTCTATATCACACTATAGCTCTATATCACACTATAGCTCTATATTACCCTATAGCTCTATATCACCCTATAGCTCTATATTACCCTATAGCTCTATATCACCATATATCACCCTATAGCTCTATATTACCCTATAGCTCTATATCACCCTATAGCTCTATATCACACTATAGCTCTATATTACCCTATAGCTCACACTATATTACCCTATAGCTCTATATCACCCTATAGCTCTATATCACACTATAGCTCTATATCACACTATAGCTCTATATCACACTATAGCTCTATATTACCCTATAGCTCTATATCACCCTATAGCTCTATATTACCCTATAGCTCTATATCAAACTATAGCTCTATATCACCCTATAGCTCTATATCACCCTATAGCTCTATATCACACTATAGCTCTATATTACCCTATAGCTCTATATCACCCTATAGCTCTATATTACCCTATAGCTCTATATCACCCTATAGCTCTATATCACCATATATCACCCTATAGCTCTATATCACCCTATATCACACTATAGCTCTATATCACACTATATCTCTATATTACCCTATAGCTCTATATCACCCTATAGCTCTATATCACACTATAGCTCTATATCACCCTATAGCTGTATATCACCCTATAGCTGTATATCACCATATAGCTGTATATCACCCTATAGCTCTATATCACCCTATAGCTCTATATCACACTATAGCTCTATATTACCCTATAGCTATATATCACCCTATAGCTCTATATTACCATATATCACCCTATAGCTCTATATTACCCTATAGCTCTATATCACCCTATAGCTCTATATCACACTATAGCTCTATATTACCCTATAGCTCTATATCACCCTATAGCTCTATATCATCCTATAGCTCTATATTACCCTATATAGCTCTATATCACCCTATAGCTCTATATCACCCTATAGCTTTATATCACACTATAGCTCTATATCACCCTATAGCTCTATATCACCCTATAGCTCTATATCACACTATAGCTCTATATAACCCTATAGCTCTATATCACCCTATAGCTCTATATCACCCTATATAGCTCTATATCACCCTATAGCTCTATATTACCCTATATAGCTCTATATCACCTTATAGCTCTATATCACCCTATAACTCTATATCACCCTATAGCTCTATATCACCCTATAGCTCTATATCACCCTATATAGCTCTATATCACCCTATAGCTCTATATCACCCTATAGCTCTATATCACCCTATATAGCTCTATATCACCCTATAGCTCTATATCACCCTATAACTCTATATCCCCCTATAGCTCTATATAACCCTATAACTCTATATCACCCTATAGCTCTATATCACCCACACCCTATAGCTTTATATCACCATATAGCTCTATATCACACTATAGCTCTATATAACCCTATAGCTCTATATCACACTATTGCTCTATATAACCCTATAGCTCTATATCACACTATAGCTCTATATCACCCTATAGCTCTATATCACACTATAGCTCTATATCACCCTATAGCTCTATATCACACTATAGCTCTATATCACCCTATAGCTCTATATCACACTATAGCTCTATATCACACTATAGCTCTATATCACCCTATAGCTCTATATCACACTATAGCTCTATATCACCCTATAGCTCTATATCACCCTATAGCTGTATATCACCCTATAGCTGTATATCACCCTATATAGCTCTATATCACCCTATAGCTCTATATCACCCTATAGCTATAGCTGTATATCACCCTATAGCTGTATATCACCATATAGCTGTATATCACCCTATATAGCTCTATATCACCCTAGCTCTATATCACACTATAGCTCTATATCACTCTACAGCTCTACATCACCCTATACTGCTCTATATCACACTATAGCTCTACATCACCCTATAGCTCTATATCACCCTACAGCTCTATATCACCCTATACTGCTCTATATCCAGAGGTGGACAGTAACAAAGTACATTTACTTGAGTACTGTACTTAAGTACACTTTTTGAGTATCTGTACTTTACTGAAGTATTATTTTTTAGGGATACTTTTACTTTAACTTCACTACATTTCAAAGACAAATATCGTACTTTTTACTCCACTACATTTCTATCAAGGTCCTCGAAGTCAAAAGTCGTTTCTGTAGCAGCTTTGCAAGTCAGTGGATGATTTTTTTTCTTCTTTAAAAGTGTTTTTTTTTTTTTTTTGCAAAATGTAAATGTCTGGGAGAAAGAGAAGCATAGACTTAAGGATGAATCTGAAAAAGCCTGATGAAAGAGCTCAGTTCAGTCTGGTTTTTTGTGCCTCTGAGATGCCAGAGCACGAGTACTGAATAGAGCTTTCTTATGTGTTTTTTTCGCAATTAAACAGACCAATACACACAAAATGTCAATTTTCATTTTGGAAAGTATTCACGTGAACAAAGGTGATTATGTCTTAAGTGAACGTAAACAGTTGGGGGAATATCGGATGTGTATCAGTGTGTAGGATTTGTGCATTCTGCCTTAAAGTGACAGCAGCTTTGTAAAAAGCTTTGTAACTTTTAAGTATTTAAATTAGTTCAAGGTGGTCGTATGCTAGCATGTCGGATGGAGCATCACTGACTGGCTTAAACCACCGTGCATTTATACAACAATAATAAAATAATGCATTGACATAAAAAAGGAAATTTACTTTTGATACTTAAGTACTTTTAAAAGCAAGTACTTCTGTACTTTTACTTAAGTAAAAATAGTTTTTAACAACTTTCACTTGTAACAGAGTAATATTTGACTAGTAGTACTTTTACTTTCACTCGAGTAATGGAGTTGTGTACTTTGTCCACCTCTGTCTATATCACACTATAGCTCTATATCACACTATAGCTCTATATCACACTATAGCTCTATATCACCCTATAGCTCTATATTACCCTATATAGCTCTATATCACCCTATAGCTCTATATCACCCTATAACTCTATATCACCTTATAATTCTATATCACCCTATAGCTCTATATTCCCCTTTAGCTCTATATCACCCTATAGCTGTATATCACCCTATAGCTATAGCTGTATATCACCCTATAGAGCTCTATATCACCCTATAGCTGTATATCACCCTATAGCTGTATATCACCCTATAGCTCTATATCACCCTAGCTCTATATCACCCTATAGCTCTATATCACACAATAGTTCTATATCACCCTATATAGCTCTATATCACCCTTCAGCTCTATATCACGCTATAACTCTATATCACCTTATATAGCTCTATATCACCCTACAGCTCCATATCACACTATAACTCTATATCACCCTATAGCTCTATATCACACAATAGTTCTATATCACCCTATATAGCTCTATATCACCCTTCAGCTCTATATCACACTATAACTCTATATCACCTTATATAGCTCTATATCACCCTACAGCTCCATATCACACTATAACTCTATATCACCCTATAGCTCTATATCACACAATAGTTCTATATCACCCTATATAGCTCTATATCACCCTACAGCTCTATATCACACTATAACTCTATATCACCCTATATAGCTCTATATCACCCATACTGCTCTTTATCACCCTATAGCTCTATATCACACTATAACTCTATATCACCTTATATAGCTCTATATCACCCTACAGCTCTATATCACCCTATACTGCTCTATATCACACTATAGCTCTATATCACCCTATAGCTCTATATCACACTATAGCTCTACATCACCCTATAACTCTATATCACCCTATAGCTCTATATCACCCTATAGCTCTATATCACCCTATAGCTCTATATCTCTATATCACCCTATAGCTCTATATCACCCTATAGCTCTATATCTCTATATCACCCTACAGCTCTATATCACACTATAGCTCTATATCACCCTATAGCTCTATATCTCTATATCACCCTATAGCTCTATATCACCCTATAGCTCTATATCTCTATATCACCCTACAGCTCTACATCACCCTATAACTCTATATCACCCTATAGCTCTTTATCACCCTATAGCTCTATATCACCCTACAGCTCTACATCACCCTATAACTCTATATCACCCTATAGCTCTTTATCACCCTATAGCTCTATATCACCCTATATAGCTCTATATCACCCTTCAGCTCTATATCACGCTATAACTCTATATCACCTTATATAGCTCTATATCACCCTACAGCTCCATATCACACTATAACTCTATATCACCCTATAGCTCTATATCACACAATAGTTCTATATCACCCTATATAGCTCTATATCACCCTTCAGCTCTATATCACGCTATAACTCTATATCACCTTATATTGCTCTATATCACCCTACAGCTCCATATCACACTATAACTCTATATCACCCTATAGCTCTATATCACACAATAGTTCTATATCACCCTATATAGCTCTATATCACCCTACAGCTCTATATCACACTATAACTCTATATCACCCTATATAGCTCTATATCACCCATACTGCTCTTTATCACCCTATAGCTCTATATCACACTATAACTCTATATCACCTTATATAGCTCTATATCACCCTACAGCTCTATATCACCCTATACTGCTCTATATCACACTATAGCTCTATATCACCCTATAGCTCTATATCACACTATAGCTCTACATCACCCTATAACTCTATATCACCCTATAGCTCTATATCACCCTATAGCTCTATATCACCCTATAGCTCTATATCTCTATATCACCCTATAGCTCTATATCACCCTATAGCTCTATATCTCTATATCACCCTACAGCTCTATATCACACTATAGCTCTATATCACCCTATAGCTCTATATCTCTATATCACCCTATAGCTCTATATCACCCTATAGCTCTATATCTCTATATCACCCTACAGCTCTACATCACCCTATAACTCTATATCACCCTATAGCTCTTTATCACCCTATAGCTCTATATCACCCTACAGCTCTACATCACCCTATAACTCTATATCACCCTATAGCTCTTTATCACCCTATAGCTCTATATCACCCTACAGCTCTACATCACCCTATAACTCTATATCACCCTATAGCTCTTTATCACCCTATACCTCTATATCACCCTATAGCTCTATATCTCTATATCACCCTATAGCTCTATATCACCCTATAGCTCTATAGCTCTATATCACCCTATAGCTCTATATCACCCTATAGCTCTATATCACCCTATAGCTCTATATCACCCTATAGCTCTATATCTCTATATCACCCTACAGCTCTACATCACCCTATAACTCTATATCACCCTATAGCTCTTTATCACCCTATAGCTCTATATCACCCTATAGCTCTATAGCTCTATATCACCCTATAGCTCTATATCACCCTATAGCTCTATAGATCTATATCACCCTATATAGCTCTATATTACCACACACAACTGTATGTCCCTGTATTGCTCCCCATATTGATCTAAAATTCCCCTAGCACTTCTATATTATCCCACAGTGCTGTATGTTTCCACACACACACACACACACACACTGCATTATATTTCCTCACGCTGCTCCATAGTATCCAGGATAGTAACCCCATTGCTCTGTACAACCCCTCACTGCATTTTATCACCTTATGCAGCTCTGTATCCACCCACCCACCCACACACACGATCTCTCATACACACAAATGTAAGGTGCAGTATGAAACTGTGTGTGTGCTCCCACTCTGACAGGTAAGAAAGAGCGCAAGTCGGACTGTGGCGAGTGGCAGTGGAGTGTGTGTGTGGCTAATGAGGGTGACTGCGGCCTGGGCACCAGAGAGGGCACACGCACTGGCATCGACTGCAAACAAACCATCAAAACCCAGCGCTGCAAAATCCCCTGCAACTGGAAAAAGCAGTTTGGAGGTGAGAAGCCACACACACACACACACACACACACACACACACTGGGCTCCAAGAAGTTGGAGATTCTCAGCGAATTCTGTCCTCAGAAATGACACGACTGCAGCGAGAGCCAGAAACAACCTGGCACTGTGTGTGTGTGTGTGTGTGTGTGTGTGTGTGTGTGTGTGTGTGTGTGTGTGTATCAGAGAGCATATGCCACCTTCCCTCGGGATTTGTAGGTATGCACATAAACTATCAACAAACACTGAAACGGTTTGGTGTTTTCTCTAAGAAATCCCTCTCAGGGAACATGTGAGACAGTCTCGCTCTGAAAGAACATCAGAAATCACAGACTTAATAAAACATGATCGCACTAAATGTTGAGTGATGAGTCCTCTGTGTATTTCTGTGCAGTTGAGCAGTGTTGAAATGCTGGATTTATCCTCCTGAGCTCTATTTCACACCGGCCTCGTTTTTTTGAGGGTCTTGAATCAGGGCAGCGGCCATTCAGCCGGAGGGCTGCTGCATGTAATTACATTCTCTCGGCCTTTAAATATGTCATTAGAGACAATTTTGTGCTTGATTGAAGCAGTTTAACCCCCAATCCATTCTGCCGGAGACCGAGAGAAATCGCTCCAACGTACTGTATGGACTGAGAGATGAAATGAGACCTTCGCAATTGGTTTTTACTTCAGGATCCAGATATTTACAATAGACATTGAGTGCCAACCCAACGCACTACCTAAATTGTTTATCGTATAAAATTGCATTTTCGATGGCCTCGTGCTTTCGGCTGCCTCGCAAAACAAACGGTTGTAAGCGAAGCTGTGTTTAATATAGTCTGGGTTGTGTTTTTCTTTTCCCTTGTGAAGTTTGCAACCCATTTTACTTCCATAATCGGATGTGTTTCAGAGTGGAACGGGGTATTCGACAAGGAAAAAAATGTGGTGCGAAGTTTCTCTGTATGACAGATGGTTGAAAAATAAGACATCGCCTCAAAACTTTTAGACAAAAATGTATGTCTTCAGAATAACTCGAGCACAGTAAGACCATGTATTGAGACAATAACTATGCATGTACACTGCAAAACATGCTTTTCTTACTTTGTATTTTTGTCTTGTTTTCAGTCCAAATATCTTAAAAATCTTACATTAAGAAGCATTTACTAGAAAAGCAAAAGTTTTTGTCTTATTTTGGGGGAAAATAACAAAAAAATTAAGGGAGTTTTTGCTTAAAATGAGCAAAATAATCTGCCAATGGGGTAAGCAAAATAATCTTAATTCAAACAGAAAACAAGATTATTTTGCTTACCCCATTGGCAGATTATTTTGCTAATTTTAAGCAAAAACTCCCTTCATTTTTGTTATTTTCCCCCAAAATAAGACAAAAACTGTTGCTTGTCTAGTAAATGCTTCTTAATGTAAGATTTTTATAGATATTTGGACTGAAAACAAGACAAAAATACTAAGTAAGAAAAGCATTTTTTGCAGTGTACATGCATAACATTATCCTAATATTGTGTTGTTCCCCCTTTTGCTGACCCGTCAACTCCACTAGACCCCTGAAGGTGTGCTGTCTGGCTCCAAGATGTTAGCAGCAGATCCTTTAAGTCCTGTAAGTTGGCCTCCATGGATCGGACGTGTTTGTTCAGCTCATCCCACAGATGCTCGATTGGATTCTGAGGCCGAGTCATCATCAGTTTTATTCACTTCAGGGGCCTCATTTATAAAACTTTGCGTAGGATTTGCGTCAGAAGTGGCGTACGGATGAAACATAGGCGTGCGTACGCACAGAAATATTCGGATTTATAAAACCGTGCGCACGCACATCCTACGCAGTTTTCCCTTAATAAATCACAATCAATTCTAAATGTAGCGCAGCTTTTGCGGCTTCATGTCACGCCCATAGTTGCCCATGAATTAGTCCGTGAAACGCCCACAAGTTAATATTCATCGATTGCGAAATCATGGCAAACACAGAGAGGAAATAAAAAAAACGTAACTTCACTCAATGTGGAGTAGAAGTTATCGTTGGCGAGGTGGAAAAGAGGAGAAAAATGTTGTTTGGAGGGCACTACTAATGCCAAAAAGGCTCTTGAGTGGCAAAAGTTTGCAGACGCTGTAAATGCTGTCGCCTCACAACCTCAGACCATGGCCGAAATAAAAAAGAAATGGTCGGACATCAAAGTCGAGGCAAAAAAGCGTCTAGCTCCATCTCCAGAGTGTGTCTTCTCACTGTCTGAAGATGTGTTCTTCACTCCCAATCCTTCCATTAGCCACATCTTCTAGAGCTCAAGATCAGCCATTGTGCGTCATTACACATCGAGATGGGCATTTTATTTCCATCCATTTAATTGCATCTGACAAGCTACAGATGTTGGTTATTATCTACGTGGAAATGGGAAATAATTCAGTGCAAATGTAATGTCTTGCAGTTTTCTGAATGCTTGAGACATGCGTCATACGTTATTTTATCAAAAATAAAACTAAAGGCATATGCATGAATACCACGATTCCGTAGCTGATGAAGACATTTTACTATGAAAACAACTTTCCCCAATGGACAATTAATCTATCTGTCTATCTATCTATCTATCTATCTATCTATCTATCTATCTATCTATCTATCTATCTATCTATCTATCTATCTATCTATCTATCTATCTATCTATCTATCTATCTATCTATCTATCTATCTATCTATCTATCTATCTATCTATCTATCTATCCATCCATCCATCCATCCATCCATCCATCCATCCATCCATCCATCCATCCATCCATCCATCCATCCATCCATCCATCCATCCATCCATCCATCCATCCATCCATCCATCCATCCATCCATCCATCCATCCATCCATCCATCCATCCATCCATCCATCCATCCATCCATCCATCCATCCATCCATCCATCCATCCATCCATCCATCCATCCATCCATCCATCCATCCATCCATCCATCCATCCATCCATCCATCCATCCATCCATCCATCCATCCATCTATCTATCTATCTATCTATCTATCTATCTATCTATCTATCTGTCTTCCTATTTGCATCTATATCTGCTCCGCCAGACGGACACATTGACGAGAATATCACTTTTGTACATTAGCTATTTCGTTCTGTTTATCATATTATTTATGAGGATGAATTGCATAACATGCCAATATTATTGCAGAACATATTTCACTTTTCTTTTTGCAAATATGTGTTAATTTGCATTTCTGTTGTAATTTTTGTTTGTTTTACACTGCAGATCGTTCAAACGGGTGTTCGTGTAGGCTGTTAAAGGGTTAGTTCACCCAAAAAGGAAAATTCTGTCATTAATTCCTCACCCTCATGTGGTTGGACACCCGTCAGACCTCCGTTCATCTTCAGACACAAATGAAGATATTTTAGTGTAAATCTGATGCTGAGAAAGGCTTCACACAGGCCTCCATTGGCATTCAGTACATTTACACTCACAAGACCCATTAAAGGCACTTAAAACGTCGTTACAAAGTCCATCTCACCACAGCGACTCTACAATAATTTTACGATGCGACGACAATAGTTTTTGTGCGCAAAAAAAAATCAAAATAACGCCTTTATCCAACTTGTTCTTGTCTTCCGTGTGTGTCTCCACGACGCATGCGCGAGAATATGACGCAGATCCGGCGAGATTATTTATGAGAGGCAGTTTTAGTTTCACACACTTTCACGTGTTTCTTCCATCTGCCGATGGTGTCGCCATTTCTCATTTCAGCCGTTTTTGTGCGTC
Source organism: Gobio gobio (assembly GCF_949357685.1). Taxonomy (NCBI): domain Eukaryota; kingdom Metazoa; phylum Chordata; class Actinopteri; order Cypriniformes; family Gobionidae; genus Gobio; species Gobio gobio. The sequence continues at coordinate 2,556,650 of NC_137101.1, read as the reverse complement.
CGCCTGGGTCAGAGCTTGCGTGAAGGACCGCACATTTTCCCGTCAAGTTTGCTTTTTATAAATACCAATTATTGCGTAGAGAGCGGCGTACGCCTTCTTTTGTGCGTACGCAACGTTTGTAAATGAGTCATAATGTTATGCCTGATCGTGTATTTTATAATGCAGTTTCTGAAATGTTACACGTGAACCCTGTTTGTGTCTTCGACAGGTGAGTGTAAGTATGACTTCCAGGCGTGGGGAGAGTGTGATTCAACCACGGGAATGAAGACGCGCCACGGTGTGCTAAAGCGCGCGCTGATGGACGCTAACTGCCCAAACACTGTTAGCGCCACCAAACCCTGCGGCAAACCCAAGACCAAGATACACGGTACACACACACGCACACACACACACACAAAGATATGCTAAACAATGTGTTCAATTAAATGAACCAGAAGCTAAATCTGCTGATTTGATTGGACGGAACATCACAGGGGAATATGGTAAAATTTAGTCACTATACTTCCCCTGGTTAATTAATCACAGTACACAGTAAGACAATTGTTTTGTACTACAAGTTTTCTGCAATGTTATGTTTATGTATGCAAATTAGGCAGTATCTAATTAAATATGCATTAATTTGCATACATTTCCAGATAAGAAAGGGAACATTAGAGCAGATAAAGTCAGGCTGAAAATGATTGTTTCGTTTTGCTGACATATTAGAGAAAGGTTTTTACAGAGGGATTTGGGGATGTCAACAGCTATTAAAAAACAATACTTTTTGGAAATGAAATGATATTTAAATCAGGGTTATAATCATTAACTAAAACGATAAAAACCATTTCTGATTATTTAAATAAAGCCGAAATAAATTAAAATGTTAATATTAGTTGAAAAACTCAAACTAAACGAAAATTAGAAACTTCAATTGGAGCAGTAAAATTATTACCTAAAAACTAGGGCTGTCAAAAGATTAATCGCATCCAAAATAAAAGTTTGTGTTTACATAATATATGTGTGTGTACTCTGTTAATTATTATTTATATATAAATACACACACATTCATGTATATATTTAAGAAATATTTGCATGTATTTACATTTATATAATCTATAATATATATAAATATAAATGTTTTATATATATATAAAAAAAAAAAACTTAAATATATACATAAATGTATGTGTATTTATATATAAATAATAATTAACAGAGTACACACACATATATAAATGCAAACTTTTATATTGGATGCGGTTAAT
>NC_137101.1:2527906-2535406 GCF_949357685.1 Gobio gobio | reverse complement strand
ACTGCATTTTCTGCACTTAAAGGGGTGGTTCCTGGTTTTTTTCCTGGCTTGGTTGTGTTTATGGGTCTTAATACTTCTTTTTTTTAAAAACGCCATATTTTTCTTATATTTTGCCTTTATTCCACACCGCTGTCTCCACTGTCCTTTGAACGGCTCGTTTGCTTCCTGCTTCTGTGAAGCCCATCCCTCCGAAAAACGCAATGGTCTTAGATTGGTTAGATGGCCAGATGTAGTTTGTAGTTCTGCAACAGCTCTCTCTCTTTCGTAATGACTGACGTGGCCTCGCCCACTTTGTTGCGTGTTCGCGGGGGCAGTGTTTATGTTAATAGCAGGTGTTCATGATGTCACCAACCCGGGAAGAAGCTTGTTGTAGTCCAAACCGGCCGTTTTTGTAGGCGATAAACTGCCATAACTGTAAAAGACAATATCTCCGTTTTCATTGAACTTTCAGCGCTGTAACTTTGCAGATAATGTTTATGCTCAAGCAGCAACAATACACACTAACTAAAGTTAAAAAAGTGAAATCGCATGCAACCACCCCTTTAATGTGTCAGATGGAGTCTGATTTGTAGTTGACAGGTGAAAAAAATCAATGGAGGATTTTTGGTTTAAAAGAAAAATGGATAATTTTGACCCACGCAATGCATTGTTGTCTATTGCCACTAATATAGGGGTGAATTCAGGTTGACTGGGACACTTTTTCCAAGTCATCTCAATGGCAAAAAGTGTCCCAATCACCCATAATTCACCCCTACCCATGTGACTTATGACTGGTTTTGTGCTCCAGAGTCACATATGTGTATATATATATAAAAAAAAACAATGAATGCAAACAAACACCTGCCAAAAGACTGCATTTTCTGCACTTAATGTGTTATGATTTGTAGTTGACAGGCGAAAAAAATCAATGGAGAATTTGTAAAACTGATGGGTGTATGTTCTCCTCACACATTCACACACATCCACACCAGAACACACACATGTGAAATATAACGCATGCATGCACACACACGCACACACACACACACACACTCATCGGATGGAGCGTATGTTCTTGTACTGGCAGAGCAGCAGCTGTTTGAAGGTCTTTTTGAAGGTGATGTTGCAGAGGGCGTAGCAGGCGGGGTTGATGGTGCTGTTGATGTAGCAGAGCCAGTATCCGATGGTCCACACGGTGTTGGGAATGCAGCTGGAGCAGAAGGTGTTGATGAGGACCATGACGTTGTAGGGCGTCCAAGTGGCCACGAACGCCACCAGGATGGCCATGATGGTGCGCGTCACTTTCTTTTCCCGAGAGGATGGTGCCTTTTTCTTCTTGGGCGGCTGCTTGGTCATCTTCACGATCTTCCTCGCCACGTGGTTCTGCCTTTCGGTCGCGGGGACGATCTCCACGGTGGTGTTGGAAGGGGCGTAGCAGTCTCCCTTTGGCGATTTGGTGATGATCTTGATGCATGTCAGTTTGGAGCCGCCAGCTTTGGCGCGATGCCTAGCCGGAGCTTGGTTGTCGTCGGTGGCTCTGGTTGGCACCGCCTCCTCTTTTTGATTGCCGCTGCCCGAGGTGGAGTCATTGGAGCTTTCTTTCTCCTCCGCGGGAACGTCTCGCCCGGCCTCTTCGGCTTCTCCGCTCGCCGTGGATGGCGCTTTGCCATTCTGGAGTTTGGCATCATGCTGGTTGGCGGCGTCATCTGTTAGCTGGGTCTGTCCTCGATCTGTTTCGTCAGCTGTTAGGTTGTTGTTGGTGGGTTTGTTGGCCGTGTTTTCGCGGATTTGATTGGAAGAGGGCACATCGAGGTTGGCACCCGATGGCTTGCGGTTGTCCTTCTTGACGCGGCTCTTGCTGGCGCGGGATATCTGCCAGTACAGCACCATCATGATAATGACGGGCAGGTAGAAAGCGGCTATAGCTGTGCCGAAAGTGACCGCGGCGTTGGAGAAGAACTGAATGTAGCACTCCTTCTCTGGCACAGTGCGCCCGCCGACGATAAACTGCCAAAACAGGATCGCCGGAGCCCAGAGGATGAAAGACAGCACCCATGCCGCTGCGATCATCATGCCCGCCATTTTAGTCGTCCTCTTCACGGGGTAGCTGAGTGGCTTAGTGACGCAAAAGTACCGATCGAAGCTGATGATCAGCAGGTTCATGACCGAGGCATTGCTAACCACGTAGTCCAGCGCCAACCACAAGTCGCAAACAACCGGGCCGAGCGGCCAGTATCCAATCACAATGTAGACCGTGTACAAGTTCATAGAGCAAAGGCCAATGATGAGGTCAGCACAGGCCAGGCTAAACAAGAAGTAGTTGTTGACGGTCTGCAGGCTTCTGTTTACCTTGATGGAGAGCATGACCAAGATGTTGCCGATAACGGTCACCAGACTTAGCGAGCCGGCCACCAGTACAATAAACACCACCTCCACTGTCTTATACGGGCTCTCGTCCACTGTCTCAATGGTCTCGTTGCCCTCAGAGGCGTTCCAGAAGGTGAAGTTAATTGTATCCATGGTGCCCACGCTGGTCAGTTTACTATGGGCTGGACGTATGACTTCCGACACCTATAGGGGAGAGAGAGGACATTTAGTGTGTTGCAAAGTGATAAAAACATCTCTTCACGCGATTGTAAGATACTCCAAAATGAAAAAAGACAAACAATGCACTTAATATACATAGTAGTACTGTGACAGTACCATGGTATCAAAAGATATGAAAATGTTTTTAACAGAACATTTTTACATAAGAGTACCATAAATGTCTATCATTCTTTCATTTTTTTAAAGATATTCATTAAAGGAACACTCCACTTTTTTTGAAAATAGGCTCATTTTACAAGTCCCCTAGAGTTAAATAGTTGAGTTTTACCGTTTTTGAATCTATTCAGCCGATCTTTGTATCTGGCGGTAGCACTTTTAGCATAGCTTAGCATACATAATTGATTCTGATCAGTCCATTAGCATCTCATTAAAAAAATGACCAAAGACACTTTCAATATTTTTCCTATTTAAAACTTGACTCTTCTACAGTTACATCGTGTGCTTAGACCAACTGAAAATTAAAAGTTGCGATTTTCTACACCTATATGGCTAGGAGCTACTTTCTCATTCCTGCGTAATAGTCGCGGATCTTCGCGGCCGTACCATGGCTGCAGCGGCGCAATGATATTACAGCGTCTGAAAATAGCCCAGCTTGGTAACTTTCAATGTGACTGGCACTAAGTTTGTGTACTTGCAGAGAAAGTTTCAGGCTTGCAGCCGACAAATTGTGTTGTGGATTTAGCTGTGTGATTAGCCATGGTTCTGTGTGTTGTAAAAGGCTGTGATAGTAAGTCGAAGGTGTAACTACCACCATGTTCCACAGAATACCAACCAATCATTGCGCCGCTGCAGCCATGGTATGGCCGCGAAGATCCGCGACTATTACGCAGGAATGAGAAAGTAGTTCCTAGCCATATAGGTGTAGAAAATCACAACTTTTCATTTTCAGTTGGTCTTAGCACATGATGTAACTGTAGAAGAGTCAAGTATTAAATAGGAAAAATATTGAAAGTGTCTTTGGTCATTTTTTGAATGTGATGCTAATGGACTGTTTAGAATCAATGATGTATGCTAAGCTATGCTAAAAGTGCCACCGCCAGATACAAAGATCGGCTGAATGGATCCAAAAACGGTAAAACTCAACTATTTAACTCTAGGGGACTCTTAAAATGAGCCTATTTTCAAAAAAAGTGGAGTGTTCCTAAGGGGCATATTGCAGGTTAAAGACTCCAGTGAGTCAATGTATAGAAAAATAATGTAGGAACTAGATTTTCTATAAAATATACTTATAAATACGCTATTAAGGCTTTTGGAGTCATTTTTGTGAGGAAAATTTCACTTCCGCATCTAAAAATGCCAAAACCGGACGTGACGTAACGAGAGGGAGTGCTGTGAATTTCAACGATAGGAAAACAATGGATCGCAATGACAGCTCGGACGCTGCGGACATTATAAATGTTTATTAATACTCATATTGAAGACCACAGCCATACAATTATGACACACAATTAGGGACAGACCAGAACTAGACAGAACAACGATTACAGGAGACAAATTGAGTTGTTGTGTGAGGAGAAACAATGGAGAACAGGGCATGTGTCTCGGAGAGAGACCAGTGTTAGCTTATAGATAACGCTAGCTAACGATATGAACACTGTGCTCAGATTACAACACTGTACTGATTATTATCATGTATCAGGCAGAAGCAAAGCTGGTAATGTTATTGTCATCTAGTATTGGTTTACCAATAACAGAAACTTATAGGCCTGGTAATCATTCACAATTAATAATGTGATATGTCATTTTTATAATGTTTTATTCATATTTTTTTGGTAAGCTAACACTTTACAATAAGTTTCATTAGTTAACTACTTTAGTTTACATGATTTAAGAGTGAATAACAATTCTACAGCATTCATCTGAATTGTTGTTAATACATTATTAAAATCAAACGCTGTATTTGTTAATGCACTGTGAACTGACAATGAACGACTGTATTTTTAATAACAATGATTAATAAATATTTTGTCCATTCACATTAGTTAATACATTAAATAATGTTAATAGTTACAAATTAAACACGATTGTAAAGTGTTACCGATTTTTTTTTTCAATTTCATCTTGAGTGCTGAAATAATAATATGTCTATGGTTTTATTTATCACTTAATATATACAAACAAAATATAGTTATAATATTTTCGCGCTGAAATCACTGACACGCGCCTGAAAGGAGAAACGGCGGGAAGCGCGTGACTTGACGTGACGCGCCGCTTAGAGTTTACCTCACAATACTTTAGTGAAGTAATAATTCTTATGTATAACATAAAAAATAATCGAATAACCACCAAAATAAACCCAAATGAGGACATCTGGCAGTCGCATTTGTTAACAGAAATCAGCATGAAGACGGAGAGCGTTCATCTGAGGGGAATTCATGAATATTGTGGTTTTCCTGAAAAACGCGGCGTATTCTTCTGTTCCAGAGCGGTAATTATTCCAGTAAGTGTGTGGTTTAATACTTTCCAACTGTGTGCTTCACACAGAATCTCAATTTGAAACAAGAGAAGCTAATATTCAAGTCATATTTCAAAGAAATATGTGGTAAAAATGTGGAAATATGGTTGGTCTCCATGGAAACAGAGAGGTTGTTGAACCGTGTAGTTTAATGTGATTTAATATTCGGTGGCTTAGTGTAATTGAACATGGAACCAATTATTTTGGGGCATTTTTGATGACCACACACTCGTAAAACGTCGAAATATCCTGTTAGAGTGCCAACTCATCACGTCAATTACAATGTGAAGGGTGTGATTTCAACTAATGTGAATAATGAAACGGATGAAATTAAGTGAAAGTGAAATTTTAAGCACTGCTCGAACTTGAAAGCGCTCGTGGCTTTCAACTTCTGCTTTAAAGTCAACAAGCACGCGCGCCGCTGTCTGATCCATCTCCAGCAGCATTCAATTACACTGTGTGTGCACGCGCTCGCGCGCGTCCGTTTGCCTCAGTCCTGCTTAGTGTACACTCTGTCAGGAAGCATTTGTGGCTACACAGGGTTCTCGAATCGACTTTTATGGTTGTTTGAAGATTAAATGTTTCATTATATGTTTTTTTTCAGCTCGGCGTGTTTGGTCTCGGGGTTCTTAAAGGCACAATATGTAAGATTTTTTGGAGTTCAAACTCTGACCATCTGAATGAGTGAGTCATTGAGTCGATTAGTTCAAACGCTGACTGTCAGAATGAGTGAGTCATTGAGTCGATTCGTTCAAACTCTGACTGTCTGAATGAGTGAATCATTGAGTCAATTCGTTCAAACTCTGACCGTCTGAATGAGTGAGTCATTGAGTCGATTAATTCAAACGCGTCTGAATCATTTTGCTCCCAAATGTTTCACAGCTTGAAGAATTTTTTGGGTGTAATATGTCACGGTTTACTTTATTTTGCTCTCCTCACTTACACAAATGAACTATAGTGTCCATGTTTGGTTAAAAATATATGTTTTTTTTGTATTATATAACATTATATTATGTCATACTCATAACATTTTCTTCTTTTTTTCTTGCAGTGAAGTGAGGAGATTTAGGGGCAAATGTCTTGCAAATCGTGTCAGAGGGCAAAAAAACCCCCTAATGGTCCTAAAAATAGCCGCGGCCGACATTTGTGCCTCACGGATGACTGCACACAACAGGTTGTATGAATTCAGAGTTGCTTCTGTAACCTCACAGAATGAGTGAGTCATTGAGTCGATTAGTTCAAACGCCGACCATCTGAATAAGTGAGTCATTGAGTCGATTAGTTCAAACGCTGACCATCTGAATGAGTGAGTCATTGAGTCGATTAGTTCAAACTCAGACCGTCTGAATGAGTGAGTCATTGAGTCGATTAGTTCAAACGCTGACTGTCAGAATGAGTGAGTCATTGAGTCAATTAGTTCAAACGCTGACCGTCTGAATGAGTGAGTCATTGAGTCGATTCGTTCAAACGCTGACCGTCTGAATGAGTGAGTCATTGAGTCAATTAGTTCAAACGCTGACCATCTGAATGAGTGAGTCATTGAGTCGATTAGTTCAAACGCTGACCATCTGAATGAGTGAGTCATTGAGTCGATTAGTTCAAACGCTGACTGTCAGAATGAGTGAGTCATTGAGTCGATTAGTTCAAACTCTGACCATCTGAATGAGTGAGTCATTGAGTCGATTAGTTCAAACTCTGACCATCTGAATGAGTGAGTCATTGAGTCGATTAGTTCAAACGCTGACTGTCAGAATGAGTGAGTCATTGAGTCGATTCGTTCAAACTCTGACTGTCTGAAAGAGTGAGTCATTGAGTCAATTCGTTCAAACTCTGACCGTCTGAATGAGTGAGTCATTGAGTCGATTCATTCAAACGCGTCTGAATCATTTTGCTCCCAAATTTTTCACAGCTTGAAGAATTTTTTGGGTGTAATATGTCACGGTTTACTTTATTTTGCTCTCCTCACTTACACAAATGAACTATAGTGTCCATGTTTGGTTAAAAATATATGTTTTTTTTGTATTATATGACATTATATTATGTCATTCTCATAACATTTTCTTCTTTTTTTCTTGCAGTGAAGTGAGGAGATTTAGGGGCAAATGTCTTGCAAATCGTGTCAGAGGGCAAAAAAACCCCCTAATGGTCCTAAAAATAGCCGCGGCCGACATTTGTGCCTCACGGATGACTGCACACAACAGGTTGTATGAATTCAGAAGCTGTTTGATCCTTTGGACTGAAAACATCAGGAAAACGACAAATTGGGACTGTCAGTTTAATCTCCCTGGCTCAGTCGTGCTTTTCCTCTTTGTATTAAAAATCAGGATTAGAGCAAAAAAAAATATGAGCGCCATGGGGCAAAATTAACCTAATGCCTGTCTCTCTCTCTCTCTCTCTCTCTCTCTCTCTCTCTCTCTCTCTCTCTCTCTCTCTCTCTCTCTCTCTCTCTCTCTCTCTCT
>NC_137101.1:2432906-2520406 GCF_949357685.1 Gobio gobio | reverse complement strand
ATCCATCGTTCTATCATCTGTCCATCCATCGTTCTATCATCTGGCCGTCCATCCATCCATCGTTCTATCATCTGTCCATCCATCGTTCTATCATCTGTCCATCCATCGTTCTATCATCTGTCCATCCATCGTTCTATCATCTGGCCGTCCAATTCAATTGAACTATTGGGACCGCCTGAAACATGAGGTACTTTTTGCACACTGTAAAAAGTTGTATTCACACGAAAACATACTTTTCCGTTTTCGACATGCCTTTTATTTGAGTGAAATGAGTGAAAGTAATGTTTGGTGTTTCTTTCTTTGTGCTTTGATCAGGTGTTTAGTGTGTGATCTTCAGCTGCTGGAGCTGCTGGACTAATCGGCTGTAATGGACTGAGCTCCAGCCATTAAGCGTCCGCATATTCTGATCTGCAGCGGCCGGCGGCTTGTTTCATAATGACAAACTGCCCTCATTTCCACTCAGAATAATTCGGGCCGATTCCCGTCCCGCCGCCGCTTCCTAATGGAGTTTCTCTGATCTCGGGTCCAGTGTGAGCCGGCGGTGCTGAATGACTGAATGGAGGAGTTTGGCGTTTATGAATAAGTTTTGTCAGCCGTTCGGACTTCAGTCGTTGTGGAATTGGCTCAGTAGAGCTGAAAATTGCCTCTGCCCTGTGGGACGCTCTGAGGACTGATCTCCAGCTTTTGCCCCTTTTCTCTTCCCCTTTCTGTGCTTTGCTTACTGTTTTCCTCTCCCCTGCTCTGAGAGAGAGAGAGAGAGAGAGAGAGAGAGAGAGAGAGAGAGAGAGAGAGAGAGAGAGAGAGAGAGAGAGAGAGAGAGAGAGAGAGAGAGAGAGAGAGAGAGAGAGAGAGAGAGAGGCTTGTGTGATAAATATGAGCTTCTGACCACAGATGCGTGTATTTACATAAACACTCCTGAGCTGTGGAATAGATCAGCTCTAGTGTACGTCTGGATTGATAACCATCCATCCATCCATCCATCCATCCATCCATCCATCCATCATCCATCCATCCATCCATCCATCCATCATCTGTACATCCATCCATCCTTCCATCCATCCATCCATCCATCCACTATCTATCTATCTATCCATCCATAATTCTATCATTTGTCCATCTATCCATCCATCGTTCTATCATCTGTCCATCCATCCATCCATCGTTCTATCATCTGTCCATTCATCCATCGTTCTATCATCTGTCCATCCATCCATCCATCTATCCATCCATCCATCCATCCATCCATCCATCCATCCATCCATCCATCCATCATCTGTACATCCATCCATCCTTCCATCCATCCATCCATCCATCCACTATCTATCTATCTATCCATCCATAATTCTATCATTTGTCCATCTATCCATCCATCGTTCTATCATCTGTACATCCATCCATCCTTCTATCATGTTAATCCATCCATCTATCCATCAATTGTTCTATCATTCTATCCATCCATCCATCCATCCATCCATCCATCCATCCATCGTTCTATCTTCCATCCATCCATCCATCCATCGTTCTATCATCTGTCCATCCATCCATCCATCCATCCATCGTTCTATCATCTGTCCATCCATCGGTCCATCCATCATTCTGTTGTTCTATCATCTGTCCATCCATCCATTGTTCTATAATTTGTCCATCCATCCATTCATTCATCCATTGTTCTATCATGTAAATCCATCCATCCATCATTCTATCGTTCTATCATCTCTCCATCCATCCATTGTTCTATCATCTGTCCATCCATCAGTCCATCCATCCATCATTCTGTTGTTCTATCATCTGTCCATCCATCCATTGTTCTATCATTTGTCCATCCATCCATTCATTTATCCATTGTTCTATCATGTAAATCCATCCATCCATCATTCTATCGTTCTATCATCTGTCCATCCATCCATTGTTCTATCATCTGTCCATCCATCCATCATTCTATCGTTCTATAGTCCATCCATCCATCCATCGTTCTATCATCCATCCATCCATCCATCAATTCATCATCTGTCCATCTATCCATCCATCGTTCTATCATCCATCCATCCATCCATCAATTCATCATCTGTCCATCTATCCATCCATCGTTCTATCATCCATCCATCAATTCATCATCTGTCCATCTATCCATCCATCGTTCTATCATCCATCCATCCAACCATCCATCAGTTTGTCATCTGTCCATCTATCCAGCCATTGTTCTATCATTCATCCATCTATCGTGCTATCTATCCATCCATCCATCCATCCATCCATTCATCCATTCATCCATTCATCCATTCATTGTTCTATTGTTTTAGCTTCCATCCATCCATAATTCTGTCATCCATCAATCCATCCAACGTTCTGTCATCTGTCTGTCTGTCCATCCATCCATCCATCCATCCATCCATCCATCCATTGTTCTATCATCTGTCCATCCATCCATCCATCCATCATTCTATCGTTTGTCTGTCCATCCATTCGTCCATCCATCCATCCATCCATCCATCCATCCATCCATCCATCCATCCATCCATCCATCCATCCATCCTTCTATCATCTGTTCATCCATCCATCCATCGGTGTGTGGGGGTCATTTTACTGATCAAGAGACTTGATGAAGGTAAAGTATGCTTCTTTTTATGATGTTTCACAAAAAAGGAAGAGTTATGAAAAATATATACACACACATGCGCGCACACACACACACACACACACAAACACTACCGATCAGAAATGAAAAATAATTATGATTTTTTTTAAATGCTTCTTCTCTCTTATTACAAAAACGGTAAAATTGTGAAACATTATTATGTAATTTATTCCTGTGATCAAAGCTGGATTTTCAGCATCATTACTCCAGTCTTCGGTATCACATGATCCTTCACTAATCATTCTAATATGCTGATCGGCTGCTCAAGAAATATTTATGATCATTATCGATGTTGAAAACAGTCGTATGTATTTATATTTGATTTGTTTGTTTGTTTTTGCAATATTGGTGAAGCACAGATAAGTTAATATTTGATGGTTTACTGTAATAGCATAGAGATATAAAACAAACTCGGATCATTTTCAGCACAGTTTGCAACATCAGCAAAAGACTGTGTGTAATGTATTTACTGTCGTTTGTTCTTCTTTCCTATAGGTCTGTGAGAGATGTTTCCACCCTGTTATGGATATCTGACACGGTTATATCGCAGCAGGTGTGTGTGTAGCAGGTGTGTGTGTAGCAGGTGTGTGTGTACAGACAGGCCGAAAGGTTAATGACAAACTGAGGAGAGGCTCTTTGAACTCAAACCTACAGAAGCAGATTCCACACGAGCTTGCTGGTAATATTAAGTGAATATGCCAGTGTTTATAGTCAGCAGTGAGTGTTTGTGCCCTAAAACAGATGCTTGAGTGTGTGTGACAAGCCGCAGTAGTGTTTGCGACGTCTTCCATCTGCCGCTGTCACTCTGCACTTTTAGTGTATGACAGCGCGCTGACAAACACATTCAACATCTCTGAATCATCCAGGAGTGAGCTGCTCTCAAACGCTTCATTCTGACGCGGCGTAAATCTAACCTGAAGCCATCGAGTTCGACCTGAGAGCATCAGTCCTGCTGTGCAAGTGTGCAAAAGCTCATGTTCTTATACACTATATTGCCAAATATATTCAATAATGGGTCCATTGACTCAGTGTCAAAACTCTAGCCGCATAACATACAGATAAAATGTCACGCACTGTGCAAAGCAACTATTGAAACCTACCAGAGGTGGACAAAGTACACAACTCCATTACTTGAGTGAAAGTAAAAGCACTACTGGTCAAATATTACTCTGTTACAAGTGAAAGTTGTTAAAAACTATTTTTACTTAAGTAAAAGTACAGAAGTACTTGCTTTTAAAAGTACTTAAGTATCAAAAGTAAATTTCCTTTTTTATGTCAATGCATTATTTTATTATTGTTGCATTGTTGCATAAATGCAAGCTACGCCATCATGATGGTTTAAGCCAGTCTGTGATGCTCCATCCGACATGCTAGCACAACCACCTTGAACTAATTTAAATACTTAAAAGTTACAAAGCTTTTTACAAAGCTGCTGTCACTTTAAGGCAGAATGCACAAATCCAATACACTGATACACATCCGATATTCCCCCAACTGTTTACGTTCACTTAAGACATAATCAACTTTATTTACGTGAATACTTTCCAAAATGAAAATTGACATTGTGTGTATTGGTCTAAGTGCGAAAAAAACCACAAAAGAAAGCTCTATTCAGTACTTTTCAGAGGCACAAAAACCAGACTGAACTGAGCTCTTTCATCATGCTTTTTCAGATTCATCCATATGTATATGCTTCTCTTTCTCCCAGACATTTACATTTTGCAAAAAAAAAAAAAAAAAACACTTTTAAAGAAGAAAAAAAATCATCCACTGACTTGGAAAGCTGCTACAGAAACAACTTCAGACTTCGAGGACCTTGATAGAAATGTAGTGGAGTAAAAAGTACAATATTTGTCTTTCAAATGTAGTGAAGTTAAAGTAAAAGTTTCCCTAAAAAATAATACTTCAGTAAAGTACAGATACTCAAAAAGTGTACTTAAGTACAGTACTCAAGTAAATGTACTTCGTTACTGTCCACCTCTGAAACCTACTAATTCATTGGCTTGTCATGTTGCTATTGTGTATGTGAATATTATAAATATGATGTGGCATCTGTGCTATAATATATTATCAGGGTTCCCACTCGTCCTGGAAAACCTGGAAAACCTGGAAAATTGATGACAAATTTTCCAGTCCTGGAAAACACATGGAAAATTAGAGAAAATGTAAAATATCCTGGAAAATCTTGTTGTTGTCTGGGAAATTCTTTAAAAAAAAGTTATTTCTTTAGCCGAGTATAAAGAGTTTTATCGCTGGCCCAAACAATTAGCGCTAGTTGCAGAAAGCACATGTTCAGGAATGCTGAGTTTGATACGTGTGAGTAGTATTTTGAATAATGATGTTTAATTGCTAATGCTATAACTGCTCAAATGTATGCAGTGAATGTTAACTCGTAAGCTGCTCCCTAATCACACAATTTTGATATAAAGTCACATTTGTGTGTTATAAAGTCAGAATTGCAAGATATAGTCAGAATTGCGTGATATAAACTCGCAAGTCTTTTCTTCACAATTAACTTTTTTGCGCAGTTGCGAGTTTATATCTTGCAATTTTGACTTCTTTTCTCAGAATTGTGAGATCTAAACTGCAATTGCAAGTTATAAAGTCCAATTCTGAGGAAAAAAGAATTGCGACAATTTTCGCGTTTATATCACAAATATGTAAACTCGCAATTGCGAGAAAGCCAGAATAGCGAGATAAAGTCACAATTACCTTTTCTCTCTATTCTGTGGTGTAAACAAGCTTCCATAGTCGTAATGTATGATTAAGAGCTCATATTGAAAAATGCTGGATTGTTAAGTAATGGCAATAAACTGTACGGCTTTTAAAGCAATATTTGGCATGATCCTTGTCTTTTATTCCCGCCGTAGTAAAATTGAAAATGTCCTGGAAAAGTACTGTAAAATGGTTGCTGAAAAAGAGTGGGAACCCTGAAAAGCTCATGTTCAAATACACTATATTGCCTAAGGAGCTCAGTGAACTCAAGCGTGGTATCGTGATCGGTTGCCACCTGTGCAATAAGTTTGTGAAATTTCCTCACTACTAAATATTCCACGCTCAACTGTTAGTGGTGTTATAACAACGTGGAAGCAATTGGGAACAGCAGCAACAATTGGGGTCAGCGCATGCTGAGGGTCACAGAAGTCGCCAACTTTCTGCAGAGTCAAGAGCTCCAAACTTCTGTGGCCTTCAGATGAGCTCAAGAACAGTGTGTAGAGCTTCATGGAATGGGTTTCCATGGCCGAGCAGCTCATCCAAGCCTTACATCAGCAAAGCGTGGGATGCAGTGGGGTAAAGTGCGCCGCCACTGGACTCTAGAGCGGTGGAGACGTGTTCTCTGGAGTGACCAATCACGCTTCTCTGTCCGCCAATCCCATGGACGATTCTGGGTTTGGGGAACAGGACTTGCCTGACGGCAATGTGCCAAGTGTAAAGTTTGGTGGATTGGGGATTATGGGGTGGGGTTGTTTTTCAGTTAGTTAGGTTCAGTGAGGTTTGGAGAACAGGACTTGCCTGACGGCAATGTGCCAAGTGTAAAGTTTGGTGGATTGGGGATTATGGGGTGGGGTTGTTTTTCAGTTATTTAGGTCCAGTGAAATTAACTCTTAATGCTTCACCAAGACATTTTGGACAATTTCATGCTCCCATCTTTGTGGGAACAGACGGCCCCTTCCTGTCCCAACATGACCCAGTGCACAAAGTGTTGCTCCATAAAGACGTGGATGAGCGAGTTTGGTGTGGAGGAACTTGAGTCCTGACCTCAACCCGATAGTTAGAGCGGAGACTGAGAGCCAGGCCTTCTCGTCCAACATCACACATGCGCTTCTAGAAGAATCCCCATAAACACACTCCTAAACCTTGAGGAAAGAAGAGCTGAAGCTGTTAGAGCTGTAAAGGGTCGGCCGACTCCATATTAAACCCTACAGATTAACAATGGGATGGCGTTAAAGTTCATGTGCATCTAAAGGCAGGCGTCACAAAACCTTTGGCAATATCGTGTATATTAGGGGTGGGAGAAAAAAAAATCTCCAATGCATCGCAATTCTCTCTTCAACGATTCTAGATAGATTTAGAAAATCAGTGATAATCGTACAGCAATAATGCTAAGAAAAATAGTCTGGAAAACCTTCAGATATTTAAAACACTCTCAGATAGTGAAAGCACTTTTCGTTTATTGCTTGTAATGTCTTTCTTTAATCCTCTTCATTACTTTATAGTTGCCATTTAATAATTCTTAACATTCTTAAATGCCATTAACCAAAGCTATGAGTTGAATAATTGATCATTCTTAACAAAAGTACATAATAGTTTAATAAAATGCCATAAGATTTGGAATCAGATTGATTTACCACCCTAAAATGCATTTCTGTAGAGTGTGTTTTGCTCCATACGCTGTCTGCATGTGTCTGTGTGTGTGTGTGTGTGTGTGTGTGTGTGTTGGACAGGTTAACTCAGCCCTGGGTTGTGGCGTAGGGTCTCAGCTGTGAGTGTTGGCAGAGGGAGATGGTGCTCAGCGGGGTCTGCGGACGCTGGAACAACCCATTACGGACACACGGAAACATCTGGCGGTCTGGACATCTGATGCAATATTATTAACACACATGCACATATGTGCTATTGCTTCTTTCATTAGACAGACTTCTTTTAGCTGTCGTGATTTAAATTTGTGCATGCTTGTTTGCTTTTTTTTTTTTCAGCGGCCTTTGTTCCGGTTTCTTCGTTAAAACGTTACCCGTCATGAACCAAACCAACCCAGCAAGCCATTTTGCATTTAAATTAGACGTCTAATAGCCATCTAAACACAGCCCTGATGTGAAATGATGGCTATTGCTTGCTGGGAGGTGAATCACAACATTACAAACTTTGATTTGAAGCAAAAAAGTATTTGAAAAGCCTGTTTTTGGCAAGCAAAAAACAGCCGTCCAAACACAGCCCTGGGCTGTCACTGAAAATTGAATAGACGTCTAACCATAGCCGAAGAATAGACCCTATCAGGGCTCGCACTGCAAAAAATGCTTTTCTTACTTAGTATTTTTGTCTTGTTTTCAGTCCAAATATCTAAAAAATCTTACATTAAGAAGCATTTACTAGACAAGCAAAAGTTTTTGTCTTATTTTGGGGGAAAATAACTCAAAATTAAGAGAGTTTTTGCATAAAATGAGCAAAATAATCTGCCAATGGGGTAAGCAAAATAATCTTAATTCAAACTGAAAACAAGATTATTTTGCTTACCCCATTGGCAGATTATTTTGCTTATTTTAAGCAAAAACTCCCTTAATTTTGAGTTATTTTCCCCCCAAAACAAGACAAAAACTTTAGCTTGTCTAGTAAATGCTTCTTAATGTAAGATTTTTTTTTATATTTGGACTGAAAACAAGACAAAAATACTAAGTAAGAAAAGCATTTTTTGCAGTGCGACATTTCAACGCTTGTCCGGGACAAGTGGATTTTTTGAAGGGACAAGTGAAAGAGAAGTATTTTCAAGTATCCTGATTAAAACATAAAAAAATAACTAGGGAATCACCAAAATGCAAGAATGATTCTGCATTCATTAATGCGAGTGGCGATCGATAGTGGATAATATATAATGTGTAATAAACTGACGGTAACAAGGTTGAGCTGTTGACGCTTACGCCGCCTCTCGAGGAGAAATCACAACAAATTAGCGCCGCTCATAGGCCTACAAAGAAACTCAGTTTCATACACGGGTAAAATTACAAATTGTGGAGTTTTTATATTTATAACATATGATAGCCTACAGTTAAGCAATATCACACGACCAAGAGTGCTGTTTTCCTGAATACCATCACGACTGAAAATGACACTGATTTCATGTGACAGTTCCATAAACAATTCATTAAAGCTGTGATATTTTCCCCCATCTAGCGGTTAAAAGGTATATGACCATCCAGTGAATATTAGTTTCTGTTCCTCTCAATTCCGATTTCATTTTAACTCCTACAGTGGCCGATTTAGTCCAAGATTAACATGGCTTCCAGTTGGACCTCGTCCACATTCGACACGGTGCCATCGAGTGTTAAAACGCCAAAGGCGAAGCTTGAATTTACGGGTATGTCCCTCTTTGGCTAATGTACTTTCAAGATGGAGGGGCAACATGGCGACCCGCATTCGAACCCTCACCCGTATGTATTTTCAATGGCATATTATAAACTTACGAGAATACTTTATTACTTGAAAGAAGTAAATATACATTAATGAGCACATATATTTTTGAAAGAACTAAATGTTTTTAGCTAAGAATAAACTAAAAAAGTTACACAGTGTAGCTTTAACATTAAGCCACTTACATTTTAGAAGCAATATTGAGTGTTTTTGTCCGATTTCAGCTGCAAAAAATAGTTCTAAACAAAGATCACAGCAGAACCATAACGCCTCTCACAGTGTGTTACTGAATGATTCAGTGTTTGAATGAATCGGTTGAATCAAAGACCTGTTCGTAAACGACTGCCTCAATTTTGAATGAATCATCGTTTGAATGAATCGACTCAATGACTCACTCATTAAGATGGTCACAGCGCCACCTACTGGTGGATTAGTTTCATCTTTCCAACATTTCTTATTTGTATATTCAAACATATTTAAAATCTCATAACATTATTTAATGCCGTTGAATTTTTTGCAGTGTAAATTATTTAATTTATTTGGTAACAGCCCTATAGTGTCTTATTCTAATTTAATTTCTAGATCAAATTAAAAACATAAAATGAAAGCTGAAACATAGCCTATATTTAAAAATAAAAAGCCCTTTATAAAAGGTAAAAATATCACAAATATGCAGATTTAAATATGTCAAAGCTGAGAATATTGCTTCAGAATTAATTATATTTACAAAAAAATATAATAATAATTCCGGAAAAGCAAATTTTTTACTCAAGTGAGTGACAGATTTACTTGTCCGAAGGACAAACACATGAACCGGCTTAATATCGAGCCCTGCTTATAATCACTGTTGACTTTGCTTACATGATGGAATATCATACATTGCAAGTTATTTTGGCAAAAACAAGGTAACCAAATTCAGAGGTGGGTTACTCATAGCCGGAATATATCGGGTCTAAAGTTAACCGAGACGGTGAAATGATGGCAGATTCGAGGTGAATCACAACATTACAAACTGGATGATCCAGACTTAGATATCGGTGAACCCATGCGCAGATATGTATTGCAACACACAGTGCAACATGTGAGCAGAGATGTATAGTAACGAAGTAGAACTACTTCACTACTGTACTTAAGTACTAAAAGGCAGTATCTGTACTTTACTAGAGTATTATTTTTTTCTCCTACTTCCACTTTTACTTCAGTACATATTTTCGATGAGTTTAATACTTTTACTCCGATATTTTTTTTATGTGCTGCATCGTTACTCGTTACCAGTGGTTAAATTGGCTTTTGTAGGGAGGGGGAGCCCTTATTTACGGTGAATGGTCATTCAAAATCGCGCCGGAAAAATACTTAATGTGTTTTTACACCAAAGGGGCTCTTTTTCCGGTATTACTGTGTAAGTTAGAGTTGAGTTATTCAAACAAAGAGAAATACTTTACAGTTCACTTAGGACCATAAGCAGGTTTTTTTTTTTAAATCAGTGAAGTCCCAAATTTGAGGTAGTTAGGGGGGTTCGGGGGAATGCTCCCCCGAGAAAAATTTGATTTCTCTGATCTACATTATGTGCATTTTTAATAAGTTTGAAGGCCGAAAAATGAATAATAAATAGCTTGTCAGTGGGCAGTAGATTATTTGACAATACTCCCCTAAAGATGAGTGTCCCTGAAAAGGGTTGGGAACTTTTTTTGACCAAAGAGCCATTTTTTTTTTTCATTTTTGTTAAATGCATTTTTCCAAAAGAGCCACAATCAAAAATTATATAAAATTATTATTAAAAAGCTTTTTTTTCCCAATAAAATGTCAACAATAGTAATTATTAGGTCCACAACTAAAAACAAACAATTATGCAGCAAACAATAAATAAGTTGCAATATGGAATTAATTGTGCAGGGCTCTCACTGTGAGGTTGGCCAAATGATGAGTATAAATCCTCTTCGTGTGTGTGAACGCCCACAGTGCTTACATCTACTATGTTTATGTGAATACTCGAATACTTTTGATAGCCTATATTTCTGTGTTGATTTGGCCGTTTAGGCGCGCAACCGAAGACAAAGGCTAGAATGCTTGTCCGTTTGTCCGTGTTGCGCTCGGAGCGCGCACAGCATCCTGTCAGTAATTCAGTTGTCTTTCGTGACTTATTATGCTTTTATTGTTTATTTTATCATGACACTCGCGAACAGCACTGAACACACAACTTGAATATTATGATAAACTTGTTATTAACTTCGGTAGGCTGCACAACAAGGGAATTGTAATTGGCTGCTTTTTTCTGCAGAGAACGGATCTCTGTTGATGCGTGTGTCTAATATTTTTATCGATCATGTTAGTAAATGTTAGATATGTTGGTAAAGTGTGAGAGACCTGGCGAGCCATAGGTTCCCGACCGCTGCTCTAGCAGTTCGCGGATTTCCATGGTAACTCACTGTTAGAATTGTGACGGGTTTACCTTGATGGCTGTGGGCGCGGTGCTGAACCAGAGAACGCAGCGATTAATGCCTTATGGCATCTGATAATTCCATATAGCCTGTATTTGTCAGGAGACGAACAATAATTAAAGTCTAATAATAATATTTCGTGCTGAAGGAGACGGAGCTGAGCTCCAGCAGGGTGTGTTGTGGACCTGAGGAGGCGGAGCTGCGCTCCGGTGCGCTCCGGCCCAATTTAACCTCTGCTCGTTACAATTATAAAAATGTTACGAATCATTCCATTCCAAACCCACATTACCGCGCGCGCGCAAGAGAGAGAGAGAGAGAGAGAGAGAGCCCCGCGAACGCGCATTCACTGTCTTTAAAACAACACGAGCGTTTTGCGCTCAAATTGCTCGCTATTTGTTTACATAGTTAATGTGCACTGTGAAGTAACATATACAAACACTGAACAGCTGTATTTTTATTAACTAAGATTAACAAAGATTAATAAATACATTAACAAATGTATTGATCATGGTTAGTTCATGTTAGTTATTAGTCTAATACATTAACTAATGTAATGTTAACAAATCAAACAATATTGTAAAGTGTTACAAACAAATCATTTACTCAGAACACCTCTTGAAATGAGAATATAAGTGTGCTTACCCCATTTTTTTTTTAGTAAGAGTGGTTATAGTAAGATTTAATGTTAATGAACTACAGTATTTTCAGGTTATTTATATGACAATATGTAGAAAAATTACCTACCAACATTGCGATTGTCCTTTAGCTTAATCATTTGAAATAATAAAAACAATATGATGTTCAAACTTTTGACTATTTTCTTTAATAACTACATAACACAATACTTGTACTTTTACTTTCAGTACTTGAGTAGTACATTTTAAAATAAACTACTTGCAATACTTAAGTACAAAAAATGTTTAATACTTAAGTACTTCTACTTAAGTGTGGTGCTTAAAGAGCACTTCAACTTCTACTCAAGTCACTTTTTTGATAAGGAACTTGTACTTTTACTCAAGTATGTGTCTCTAGTACTTTATACATCTCTGCATGTGAGTATATCAGAATTGACAGTTCTAAGGCAGATGGTGCAGTACAATAACAATGCGTCTATTCCCCAGGGAACAAGGAGTTCAAGGGACACGCACAGAGGATCAAATGAAGACGTTGGAAAACAAGGAGATACAACAGCACTGGAGATCGCTGAGAATGAACGAAGGAGTAAGCGCTGGAGACAGGTAATTATCAAAGAGAGATGTCCTGTGGTCTGGTTTCACACTCAACTTGATTCTATCGAAGCCTGGTGCATTTGCTTCATCTCAAGTCATCACAAGCGTGCCGCATGACAGAAAATAGAGCGCGGTCCATATATTGTGTTTTTTATTAATTTGGTCCTGTTATGCGCAGCAGAGTAAACTACACTTGGTTTTATGTACGTCGCAAACGTAATCTTTAGAGGAGACTAGGGATGCGCGGTATACCGGTACTGGGAAAATAACGGTATTAATTTTATTTCAAACGGTACGATATCAAGATTTTGCTCATTTCGGTATATGCTGCTGTTCCGAGGTTCACCGCTAGATGGCAGTGCGCCAGCCAAACTGACGCAAAACCGGCAAATGTGGCGCCATAGAGGAACAAAATGAATACAGCAGTTGAATCTCACTCAACACGCACAAAAGGAGTTAATAAAGAGAGAAGTAGAAGTGAAACTTGTAATTACTTTGCTTATAAAACTGCTGAAGAACCATCAAACCTTGCCAAACATCTGCAACTTGCCCATCCTGACTTGTATAAGACATTAAGAGATCAACAGGTGAGTACATAAATCAAACGATCTAACTTAGACATTTATTTTCTTTTAACACTGATCAACGCACATACATAAGATTGTATCGTTTAAATATGTTCGTTTCAACCAATGACGTTTAGATTTCATAATATTTGCACGCATACTATTGCACTATATTCAGGGCCGGCTCTGTAAATCTGGGGGCCCTAAGCAGGATAATTTTGGGGCCCTGCCTTGCAGTGAATAATGGAGTATTGCCACCGCAAGCCAGCAACTGTATACAATCTAACCTTTTAACATGATTGCCTACAATTATTTTACTGCTTATTAAAGTACACTCACTGAAACAGTAAAAGTAAAGATTACAGATTTGCCAAATTTCTACATCTTTCATACACAAGGTCAATTTGTTGTAAACAAATAAATATTAATAATTTAGCATTTACAATATATAGCTAACTTACAACATTAGCCATAGTGGTATGCGGTTCGCTATGCTCTACTGAAGCAGCAGTAGAGTCACCTCCTCCAGCTGTTGAGATTATAATATAATCATAAATACAGTATGCAGAGTAGATAAAACACATTAATTTAAATTTAATATTAAAGTACAATAAGACAACATGGTGAATTATGATTATAAAACTAATCTTTTTATTGGCAAGAGGAAAATTAGCTTAAGTTGAGCACAAAACTATTCAAAAGAAAGGCATTGGGAAATATTTACTTGTGTCAGCCTCCTGAAATGTTTCTCCACGACCACCAAAATATTTAACAATGGCTCCTCCTGAGAAAGTGAAATTTTGTTTTTTACTATTAGTGTGAGCAGAAAACAATGTTAAGAGTAAATTAAAAGAAATCCAATGTTAAATAATATTTTATTTAAATATTGGTTGATTAACTCTTACATACGGTTCATATTTTAAACATTCACAGCATGGAGTGAGAAATTTTTTCACCTTTTATGATTACATACAGTAATACATTCTTTACTAAAATTTACCACAAATCCATTTTGCTTTTAGGTGTCTTGTATCGATCATCATTCAATAATGTTTCAGAGAGGACATAGTGTTTTCTTTAGGTTTAAATGGTCTGGGCGATTTAGTTTAACAATAAATAAAATATTTCATAATAGTAAGCATATATAGATGAACATTTATTAATAATCTTTAATAATTTAGACCATAAGAAAAAGCTTGTATTTAACCGCTTTATTTTAAACTTAATTTTGATTTTGACTGTCATGGATTGCTCTTTCTCTTACTTTTTACTTTATTTCTCTCTAATGTTCAATAATTAAACTATTTTTATTGTAATAAGCGTCTATTGAGACAAAGATTTATCGTTTTTTTCTTTCCCAGAACTAGTGTAGGTCATGTAACGTTAACTGTTAAAAAGAAAATACATTCATAGGAGGTGGGTCTGTCTCTACGTGTTCTGTAGCCCAGAGCTGGGGCCGACGGCTGGACCATAGCGCAAGCAATGTTGATTCAGCATAATTGACGGACAGCTAACGTTATGCTGCGTTCACACCAAACGCAAATAGAGCGTCTGGCGCGAGTGATTTCAGTGTAAATCAATGGAAAGGCGCGTTGACGCGCGTCTGGAGGTCCCACGGCGCGGAAGGCGCGTTCGCGCGAACTGGACGCGAATTGAGCCGCTTGCCGCTGCTCTGATGTCCTGTAGTGGTTCGTCTTGTGCTGATCTAACGGCCGATCTTTGGTGTCATGAATCTATAATTTGTTGTCTGCCAAATCGTTTTGATTGAGGGCAAAGAGAAGTTTCATAACTTTTTTTTTTTGGGATATTTAAATATACATGCAGTGAAAATAATGTAGGAGTTGCCTGGACCATATTTCTGTGGCTATTAATGCTTTATATATATTTTTAATGAAAATGAAAAGAGGCAGAGGGGTGTTTTATGACATATTTCTCCTGGAGCGCCTTAAACACGCGAATGGATTCAAAATGTTCACACGTCAAACTAGACGCGGTAGACGTGATTTTGATGCTCTATTTGCATTGGTGTGAACGCAGCATTAATTTTGAGGCGACGCTGGCGAGTACAATCTGTAGTTCGGGGGCCCCCTAGTGGCGGCGGGGCTCTAAGCAGCCGCTTAGTTCGCTTATAGGGAGAGCCGGCTCTGACTATATTCTCGTAAGACATAACCAACTGTGTTTATGTGACTACTCACTAAAGATGGACATTTTTGAGATAATTTTGTGTGTATTTGTGGAATGTGCGAGCTCTTTAGGCTTGTCTGTTTCTTGTTGCTATGAAATCGCTCGCATGTTCAAATTGGCAAGGTTTAAAAAGACGTGGGTAGTGATTTCCGTCAGCTGTCCCGAAACGAAAGCATAAGTTTTGAATCGGAGCGCGCAGATTGCTTATATAGTGCATGTGTGATGTCTTTTGAAGCCAGAAGCAAATTGTTCATTTTGAGAGCTAGAGAAAGGTGTATTGCTGAAATTACTTTGCTCAAGAAAGTTTCCAAATGACTGATTTGATAATCTTTGTTGATTCATTTAATAATAAACATCTGCGGTAATTTCCCGCTTTATAAACCTCAAACCTGCGAGATTGAGTAAAATTATGCGCAATACCCGCGTCAAAATTCAGACCCTGCCTGTATGGTATCGATTTAATATCGGTACTTCGGTATTAGATTGTGGTACCGTACCGAAGCCAAAATTGTGGTATCGAGCCATCCCTAGAGGAGACAGCGGATTGCCTTTCATTTGCTGCCCTGATTGCACTCGCCATGCGCGATTGCACTGCAGGCTCACATTTTCGCTCATATCCAAGGTAAATCATCAACACTATCATCCCTATTTTATTGAACTAAATACACTGGAATCGGCTAAATCGCATGCCAGATTACAAGTGCGCACCTGAGACTGTGGCTTTCACATTCAAGTGAATCGCACCACAGTTCGAATGCCAGGCCACTTCCTTCAAGTAGCCTCAGGTTCAGTACCCCGGTGTGCACCTGGCTCCGCATGACAGCTTTCACATGAGCAATTTTTATGCAAACTATGTCAGTTTTCCTTCTTTTTTGTCTTTAGCTGATCACATGCCTCTGGTGGTGGAGATTGCAGCGATGATGCTGGACGATGCAGATTACTTTTTTGGAAGCTAGGATGTCGTCCTGATCCAGATCTTTCTTCTAGTCCTTAACCTTCCGTCAACTATAGGTACTCAAGATGAACCCTACCGTACCGGGAATCTAGGATCTCTCTGACTACGTACACAGGCTCATCCTCCAGGAGCAGCGGCAGAGGAGGGATGGTATGTGACTGGGTGAAGGGGCAGTTTTGTGATGGGGAAGGGACCAGTAATCAATGTAGGGTCTCAAGTCTCAGTCCTTTTTTTTGAGAAAGAAAAAGCTTGAAGCAGCAGAATGGGACGTCAATGGAAGGATGCAATCTTGCTGAAGTGCCTCCTCCACGTAGTCCTCCATGGCCTTTTACTCAGGTAGGGAAAGTGGATCTTTCTGCAAGGCACTGGCTCTGTAACGTCCTTTAAGTGGCCATAACATAATGGGATTGGCTAACTCGGTAAGTTGTCAATTGCACAATCCCATGGTCTATGTGGTAGTAATTATGAGGCTTGTTGGGGGTAGAAGACGTCCTGGAAGTAAGTATAATACAAGGGGATTTCCACAGGTGTTGTGCTCTTGGCCCTCTCAATGGTAGTGGAGTTAACAGCCAGAGTAAGTGTTTTCGTGACGATCATCACAGATGATGTAGTAAGAGGTTTAGTTGGGAAACAGCCAGCTGTTGATAGCCAAAATGCGTCTATTTGCATGGGTTTGCTGCCTGGTTCTGTATAGCCGGTGACTAGCAGAGGCTGCAAGCCTGGATTTTCATCGAGGGAGTGTTTCATTTGATGAGCGACTCAGATGGAGAGATGGATAAAACGTTCAAGTCTCATTAAATCATCATAAGTGGAGAGATGCAGCCGCAATGCCAGTTTGAGTCCATGGCGGTAGGTAGGGTAGTCGTGGAAGCCCCAGAATCACATGGGCACGGATGAGGTAGGACAAGGTTTAGTTGGGAAACAGCCCTGGAAACATTGTGAGCCTCAATTCAGGACGTCTCCGGTAGACCAGCGGATAACAGGAGAGTGATGGATGAGCCAATCACATCAGTGGTGGAGTTCTCCAGAACCAGGTAGCAGCCAAAACAGCAGTTGATGTTGATGGATGGATGTAGCCTTGCTGTAGAGCCTCCATGTCATTTTACTTGGGTAGGGAAAGTGGATAGATCTTTTTCTCACCAGGTAAGAGGCCACAGTCCCATTGTCTATGGTGGTTAGGCTCATTAGGGGTAGAAGACGTCCTGCAAGTGGCCATAATATGATGGGATTTCCAAAGACTTTGTGCATTTGGGCCTCTCGATGTTAGTGGAGTAAACAGCCAGAGTAAGTGTTTTCTTAATGGGCACGGATGAGGTAGGAACTGTTTGAGTTCGAAAACAGCCAGGGAAACATTGTGAGCCCCACTTCAGGACGTCTCCGGGAGACCAGCGGATAACGGGAGAGTGATGGATGAGCCAAGGTTTCCCCACAATCACATCAGTGGTGGAGTTCTCCAGAACCGGGTAGCAGCCAAAACAGCAGTTGATGTTGATGGATGGATGTAGTCTTGCTATAGAGCCTCCATGTCATTTTACTTGGGTAGGGAAAGTGGATAGATCTTTCTCTCACCAGGTAAGAGGCCACAGTCCCATTGTCTATGGTGGTTAGGCTCATTAGGGGTAGAAGACGTCCTGTAAGTGGCCATAATATGATGGGATTTCCAAAGACGTTGTGCTCTTGGGCCGCTCGATGGTAGTGGAGTAAGCAGCCAGAGTAAGTGGTTTCTTAATGGGCACGGATGAGGTAGGAACTGTTTGAGTTGGAAAACAGCCAGGGAAACATTGTGAGCCCCACTTCAGGATGTCTCCGGTAGACCAGCGGATAACGGGAGAGTGATGGATGAGCCAACGTTTCCCCACAATCACATCAGTGGTGGAGTTCTCCAGAACCAGGTGTTTAAATGGAGAGAAAATTAGGGCTGGTTGCGTAACTCACCAGTGAATGTGGAAGTCGAATGCACCACACAACAGTACAGACATAGTGACTGGGTAAGCTTGGATGGAGAGTTGGATGAAACATTCAAGTCACATTTAATCATCATAAGTGGCAGTGCCAGTTCGGTAGGTAGTCAGTAGCACCGGCAAATTCCACCATTCGTCAGCTAAACCAGGCTATGTGGAGGGAGATTACAGAGGTGGATGGCGAGACTTCAGGAGGGAGACATAGAACGTGGAATTAATGCGGTAGTTAGGTAGGAGTTGCAGTTTCTATGTGACTAGGTTTATCTGTTTTGTGATGGTAAAGGGATCAGTAATTGATGCAGAGCCTCAACCCTCCAATCCTTTTTTGCGACAAAGAAAAAGCTCAACGCAGCAGGTGATGTGGATGGACGGATGTAGACTTGATGTAGAGCCTACGTGTCCTTTTACTTGGGTAGGGAAAGTGGATAGATCTTTTCACATGGCACTGGCTCACCAGGTAAGAGGCCACAATCCCATTGTCTATGTGGTGGTAATTGTGAGGCTCATTGGGGGCAGAAGATGTTGTGTAAGTTGGGATTTCCCAAGACGTTGTGCCCTTGGGCCTCTAGAAGGTAATGGAGTTAACAGCCAGAGGAAGAATTTTTTTGATGGGCATGGATGACGTAGGAAGAGGCAGATTTGTTTGTCTGGCTATCACCAGACCAAGCTCAATTTAAGATTGAACATTGGTCTGGGGAGTCTGCTCTGTATTTTCTACTGCACAAGAGGTGGGATAAACGAGCATAATTCAAATGACTCCATGTAATTGGAAAGTCCTTCTACCAATTAGACCACAAGAGGTGTGATCAACGGGCAACGACCCATGGCTTCTCTATCCGTAACCGTGTTAATCCCGCCAATAGCGCGCCAGATGGATAAGCCAGTCTGTGATTGGTTCCCGCAAAAGTGTAACAGAAGCAGTAGAAATTAATGTACAGGTTTCCAGACTGAGTTGCAGGGCGAAATCAAATCGCCGACAGATCAGGCTGGGTTTACCCAGTCTAGCAGAGTTGGGAAACAGCCAGAAAACACTGTGAGCCCCACTTCAAGACGCCTCTGATACTTTTTAGCGACAAAGAAAAAGCTCCCTGTTCAAGTCCCATTGAATCATCATAGGTGGAGAGATGCGTCCACAATGCCGGATCGAGTCTTTGATGGTAGGTAGTGGTAACTGGACCAGGCTATGTGGAGGGAGATTACAGTTGAGGACGGTGAGGCTTCAGGAAGGAGGCGGTGTAACTCTCAAGAAGCAGGTAATTAAATGGAAATTAGGACTTGTTGCATAACCCACCAGTGGCTGCGGAGAGATCGAAAGCACCACATCCCAGTACAGACACTGTCACTGGGTCAGCTGTCGTTGGCGCTTTGCCGGAGATAACCAGAATGTGTTTATTTGCATAGGTTCGCTGTCTGGTTCTGGAGAGCTGGAGATTGGGGACGAGCAGTTGAGTGGCGGAGGCTGCAAGGCTGGATTTTCATCGAGGGAGTGTTTCATTTGATGAGTGACTCGTACGTTCAAGTCCCATTGGATCATCATAAGTTGAGAGATGCAGCTGCTATGCTGGTTCGAGTCCTTGACGGTAGGTACTCTGTACTTTCAGTCAGCCAGACCAGGATGGTGAGGCTTCAGGAGGGAGACAAGGAACGTGGAATGAATGCGGTAGTGAGGTGGGAGTTGCAGTTGGTATGTGACTGGGTTTATCGTTTTTGTGATGGTGAAGGGACCAGTTATCGATGTAGGGCCTCAAGCCTCCATCCTTTTTAGCGACGAAGAAAAAGCTCAACGCAGCAGGTGATGTGGATGGATGGATGAAGCCTTGCTGAAGAGCCTCCCTGTCCTTTTACTCGCCGCACTTCAGGACGTCTCCGGTGGACCAGGAGATAACAGGAGAGTGATGGATGAGCCAAGAGTGTCCCAGAATCACGGGCCGGTTGCATAAACCGTTAAGACTAATCTTACAAGTTAGACATACATTTTTTTCTTTAAGACTGTTCATAATTTTTTTTAATCAGTTACATAAAAACATAGACTGGTCTAATTTGATATGAAAAGTAAGACTGAATGCCACTTGCCTAACTGCTAGTGGCTCATACTAGATCTTAAGACACTGTCTTAACATAATGGCTTAGTTTATGCAACTGGCCCCACATCAGCGGAGTTCTCCAGAACCAGGTAATTAAATGCAGAGGAAATTACATTAGGGCTGGTTGCATAAGGGCTGGTTGTGGAGGTCGAATGCACCACATCGTTGGTGCTCTGCTGGAGATAGCCTATCGCTGCCTGGTTCTGGAGAGCTGGTGATTGGAGACTAGCAGTTGAGTGGTAGAGGCTGAATTTTCACAGAGGATGAAGAGTTGGATGAAACGTTCAAGTCCTTTTAATTCATCATAAGTAGAGAATCATCCACAATGCGGTTTGAAGGGACCAGTTAAAAAAGCTCAAAGCAGCAGGTGATGTGACCAACGCATGACGCATGATGCCTCTGATCCTTCGAATATTCCTATTTAATAATTATTTAATCGACATGTCATCCTCGATGGACCGTCTCTGGCGTGATGACTACGATGTTTCGATTATTCCTATTTAGTGGTTGTTTGATCGACGCATCGTCCTCGGACGGCCCGTCTCCGGCGTGTTGCCTCCGATCTTTCGAATATTCCGATCTATTATGACCTCTGACCTGTAAAGTTGTCAGAATAATAATCATACACTGTTTGTTAATTGGCCAGAGGAGAACTGGCACCCCGACTGAGCCTGGTTTCTCCCAAGGTTTATTTTTCTCCATTAGGTCACCTGATGGGGTTTTGGTTTCCTTGCCGCTGTTGCCTCTGGCTTGGCGTGCTCAGTTGGGGACACTAAATTTTTCAACTAAATATCCAAATAAATCTAATTATTAAAGTAAATTAACCATATAAACTAAATTACTGATCTAAAGCCCACACTGTCACTGTATGATAATTTAAATGAACTGATAACATAACCGTTTTCTCCAGAACGGCTATACGGCTGAATAAAATTCTGTCGCATTATTTTCCTGTTTAACACTGTGAAGCTGCTTTGAAACAATCTGCATTGTTAAAAGCGCTATATAAATAAAGTTGACTTGACTTGACATGTGGATGGACAGATGTAGCCTTGCTGTCCTTTTACTTGGTAGGGAAAGGAAAATGGATAGATCTTTCCTCAGGGCATTGGCTAACCCGGTAAGTGGTCAATTTGCACAATCCCATGGTCTATGTGGTAGTAATTATGAGGCTTGTTGGGGGTAGAAGACGTCCTGGAAGTAAGTATAATACAAGGGGATTTCCACAGGTGTTGTGCTCTTGGACTCTCAATGGTAATCGAGTTAAAATCCAGAGGAAGTGGTTTCTTGATGGGCACAGATGATGTAGGAGATCACACTGGAGATGAAATTCTCCAGAACCAGGTCGTTAAATGGAGAGGTACTGACAGAAGGCTGGTTACACAACTCAGCAGAGGAATTTGAATGCACCACAGGACCGGAACGTCAGCCGACGTTGATAGTCGGAGATAGTCGAATGCTTGCTACTGGAAAGCCGGGGATTGGGGACTGGTGGTTGAATGGTGAAGGCAACTCTCAGATGGACAGTTGGATGAAATATCCCATTGAATCATCACCATAAGTAGAGAAATGCAGCTACAATGCCGGTTGGAGTCCCTGACAGTAGTTTGTCAGTAGCTCTGGCTCATTCCCCCGACTTGTGGCCGATAGAGTGTGCAACTTCAAAGCATAGTCAGTAATAGTTTCCCTTGCCATATTTTATAAAGTTAAAGTCACTTACAGAGGAGCCCTCTTCTGGATGCCTGGATGAAGTTCTCGGCTTGGCCAGCTGATGCCCCATTGCAGCCCTATCCCGGTGAGTAGAGACCATCATGGAGAAAAAGTGAAGTCACGTAGAAGCACTCACTTCCAAATGCGCAGCCTCAGACTGAGCTTGACGACGTAGACCTGTCTGACAGTGGCAAATCTTCTAGTAGTTGTGCAAAGTGAAATCTGAATCACGTTGTTGAAATATTTTGTCCCGTTGCTTTTGGCTCTCTATGGGCTTCTCCCCATGCCTTGACTTTATCGGACTTTATGCCTCCACGTCCCCCCGCTTGCCTCATATACAGTAAAAGATTGCATGCGAGCTTCTCCTCCTGTCTATATGGTAATTAATGGTCGCATGGTTATGACGCAATCGTTAGCCTATTTTTACAAAAACGGCTTCTACGGGGCGATAGTGTAAGATACAAGGTAATGGAGCCTTTTATACATTGTCGTGTTTCTTAAGTGATTTAAATTAGGGATGGGGCCGATCCGA
This sequence comes from Gobio gobio, assembly GCF_949357685.1. NCBI lineage: Eukaryota > Metazoa > Chordata > Actinopteri > Cypriniformes > Gobionidae > Gobio > Gobio gobio. The sequence continues at coordinate 2,497,989 of NC_137101.1, read as the reverse complement.
TCCAGTATCGGTATCGGGACCGATACCAGCTTAATTCACGTATCGGATTTTCCCGATCCAACCTGCGGAGAAATACGATACCCATGAGCCACGTCTGCGCTTTCCAAAAGTGATTCCCGCCGGCTTGTCTGCTAGCTGGCTGCAAACTATGGAATGGATTTCCTGAACGGAGGCTCGGCTCAATGAAACACAGAGTTATGAGACTCATAACTCAGGAAATCCTGAGGAAATCCATTCCGCAGTTTGCAGCAGGATAGCATTGAGCAGTGGCTAGCCAACATGTCAGCTGTGTGGAAATACTTCACACTGGAAACACCGCAGAGCAAGACAATGTTTGCAAAACCGTAATTCAGAGAGGTGGAAGCTCCCTCGCGTCGCACAACACAACGAACGCAATCAAACATTTAAAAAAGCAGACAAGACTAGGGTGACATTTAAGATATAATAATCAGGGCTTGACATTAACAATCGCCATCTGTGTGTATTTCGGCTGTGTAACACTCACACCAGCCACTTTGAACTTATTATGGTCTTCTCAAAAGCCATCTGTTATAATCGCGTTGCGCATTATAACCAATCACACGTGTTTATATTGAGTTTATGAATATAATAATCAGAGGCGTTCAGATTAGCGTAGTTTTGTTCCGCGCGCCGCTCTCACTCGCTGAAATCTACACTCAAAGCAGAGATAAACGTGCGATGTACGCAGGAGATTCATTCATCAGACAGTGATTGACAGTTTTTGTTATATTTCAGCACCGAAAATAGTTTCAAACAAAACACAGCAGAACCACAGCGCATCTGATATGACTGACATTAGGTTGGCTTGACGTTCGCGAATCTAGGGACCGTCTCTAAAGTTACATACAACATTGGTAGGCTATACACGTTTCTAACTTAAATGGCATTTGAAGAGAATGACTTAGTCATAAAACTGACTGTAAAGTGTTCAACTAGGTGTTAGGTATGATGCACACCTTTTGGATTTTTTATATTTAATCAAATAAACTGTCAAATCATATGAAAATATATGCTTTATTTCACTAGAATACTGTATGGGCTCTTACACAAAATATGCTAGATTTAAATGTGTCATAGCTGATAGAACACTGATGAGAATATTGCTTGAGAATATATTTACAGATATAATATTAGAGATTTATGCATTATGCGTTGCCATTGACGACGGCCATTATAAGGAAGGAAGTCCCACAGAATCTAGCTTAAAAAAGTGCTTAGAGCTGCTTGATTTATTTTTGTTTGTTTGTTGATTTTCAAATATAAATTGATAACCGTGATAATTTGGGTCACTATTATGTTCATATCATACTTGCCTGTTGAGTGGAGTTTTATGTCAGCATCATATAAAATCAACAATAATGATAATAATAATATTAAATCAAACACAGCTCTGGTATCGGAATAGTATCGGTATCGGCCGATATCCAAATTCAGGTATCGGGATCGGATCGGAAGTGAAAAAATGTGGATCGGTGCATCCCTAATTTAAATATTAATCTGTTTGTTCGCTTACGAGATTTAAATATTAGTTGGTTTGTTCGCTTACGAGATTTAAATATTAGTTGGTTTGTTCGCTTTACGAGATTTAAATATTGGTCGGTTTTAAATATTAGTCAGTTTGTTCGTTTAAGTGATTTAAATATTAGTCGGTTTGTTCCTTTAAGTGATTTAAATATTAGTCAGTTTGTTCGTTTAAGTGATTTAAATAATAGTCGGTTTGTTCGCTTACGAGATTTAAATATTAGTGGGTTTGTTCACTTTACAAGATTTAAATATTGTTCAGTTTTAAATATTAGTCAGTTTGTTCGTTTAAGTGATTTAAATATTAGTCGGTTTGTTCCTTTAAGTGATTTAAATATTAGTCGGTTTGTTCGTTTAAGTGATTTAAATATTAGTCAGTTTGTTCGCTTACGAGATTTAAATATTAGTGGGTTTGTTCGCTTTACAAGATTTAAATATTGGTCAGTTTTAAATATTAGTCAGTTTGTTCGTTTAAGTGATTTAAATATTAGTCAGTTTGTTCGCTTACGAGATTTAAATATTAGTGGGTTTGTTCGCTTTACAAGATTTAAATATTGGTCAGTTTTAAATATTAGTCAGTTTGTTCGTTTAAGTGATTTAAATATTAGTCGGTTTGTTCCTTTAAGTGATTTAAATATTAGTCGGTTTGTTCCTTTAAGTGATTTAAATATTAGTCGGTTTGTTCGCTTACGAGATTTATATATTAGTTAGTTTGTTCACCTTACGAGATTTAAATATTGATCGGTATTAAATATTAGTCGGTTTGTTAGTTTAAGTGATTTAAATATTAGTCGGTTTGTTCGTTTAAGTGATTTAAATATTAGTCGGTTTGTTCCTTTAAGTGATTTAAATATTAGTCGGTTTGTTCGTTTAAGTGATTTAAATAATAGTCGGTTTGTTCGCTTACGAGATTTAAATATTAGTGGGTTTGTTCGCTTTACAAGATTTAAATATTGGTCAGTTTTAAATATTAGTCAGTTTGTTCGTTTAAGTGATTTAAATATTAGTCGGTTTGTTCCTTTAAGTGATTTAAATATTAGTCGGTTTGTTCCTTTAAGTGATTAAAATATTAGTCGGTTTGTTCGCTTACGAGATTTAAATATTAGTTGGTTTGTTCACCTTACGAGATTTAAATATTGATCGGTTTTAAATATTAGTCGGTTTGTTAGTTTAAGTGATTTAAATATTAGTCAGTTTGTTCGTTTGAGTGATTTAAATATTAGTCAGTTTGTTCGCTTACGAGATTTAAATATTAGTTTGTTCGCTTTACGAGATTTAAATACTGGTCAGTTTTAAATATTAGTCGGTTTGTTCGTATACGTGATTTAAATATTAGTTGGTTTGTTCGTTTAAGTGAGTTAAATATTAGTCAGTTTGTTCGCTTAAGAAATAAACAATGGTCAAATGTAGTCTTTAAACGACTCAGATGTAAAGTTATTCGCTGTCAAAGTGACGCCAAAATGAATGGGAGTCAATGGGATGCTAACAGCAGGTGATGGCTTGGTTAGAAATGGCCGCCCCTATGGAAGGTACGCTTTCTGGGTGTAGGATTACTGGGTGTAGGTGCTGGATTGGCTATGGGACTAGTGACTTTGAAGGGGTCCGGTGGTGGGGATCCTGCTGGGTTCATGGTGGTTTGGTCTGGCCTTCTGTGATGATGATCCAGACTCAGAGAGTAGCAGTGAACCCACATGCAGGTATTTATTGAAACACATGATGCAACAGGTGAGTATATCAGAATTGACAGTGTAATGGCAGATGATGCAATACAATAACAAAGGTATCTTTTGATCAGGGAACCAGGAGTCCAAGGGAGCTCAGATGAAGACGTTGGAGAACAAGGAGATACAATGGCGCTGGAGATGGGTGAGAATGAACGAAGGCGTATACCCTGGAGAGTATCACACAGAGATCTTGGCAGGCAGACGCTGACTGAGTGGAGGTGTGTGTTTTTGTGATTGTAGTTTGGAATAATTACGATTTTTTAAAATGTGTTTAAAGTCTCTTATTCTCATCGAGGCTGCATTTATTCAATTGAAAACAGTAATATTTAAATCACTTAAACAAACAAACTTGACTAATATTTAAATCACTTAAACAAACAAAGTGACTAATATTTAAATCACTTAAACAAACAAAGTGACTAATATTTAAATCACTTAAACAAACTGACTAATATTTAAATCACTTAAACAAACAAACCGACTAATATTAAAATCACTTAAACAAACAAACCGACTAATATTTAAATCACTTAAACAAACAAACCAACTAATATTTAAATCACTTAAATGAACAAACTGACTAATATTTAAATCACTTAAACAAACAAACTGACTAATATTTAAATCACTTAAACAAACAAAGTGACTAATATTTAAATCACTTAAACAAACAAAGTGACTAATATTTAAATCACTTAATCAAACAAACCGACTAATATTTAAATCACTTAAACGAACACACCGACTAATATTTAAATCACTTAAACGAACAAACCGACTAATATTTAAACCACTTAAACGAACAAACCGACTAATATTTAAATCACTTAAACGAACAAACTGACTAATATTTAAATCACTTAAACGAACAAATTGACTAATATTTAAATCACTTAAACGAACAAATTGACTAATATTTAAAACCAACCAATATTTAAATCTCGTAAAGCGAACAAACCAACTAATATTTAAATCACTTAAAAAAACAAACCGACTAATGTTGAACAAACCGACTAATATTTAAATCATTTAAACGAACAAACCGACTAATATTTAAAACCGACCAATATTTAAATCTCGTAAGCGGACAAACCAACTAATATTTAAATCACTTAAACAAACAAACCGACTAATGTTGAAAAAACCGACTAATATTTAAATCACTTAAACAAACAAACCGACTAATGTTGAACAAACCGACTAATATTTAAATCACTTAAACAAACAAACCGACTAATGTTGAACAAACCGACTAATATTTAAATCATTTAAACGAACAAACCGACTAATATATAAATCACTTAAACGAACAAACTGACTAATATTTAAAACCAACTAATATTTAAATCTCGTAAGCGAAGATTAATTTATTCAATTGAAAACAGTAATATTGTGAAATATTTAAAACAACTGTTTGACTTCACAGCATCATGGGTAAAGTTTTTCACCACAAATTTAGCTGCTAAACACGATAATGTTGAAATAATGCTTTGACAAATGCATATACCATTGTTTAACGATATCTCAAAGTAGGTTTGTGTAAGTTTTACAACTCGACAGTTGGGCTGTTTAATTTTTTCCCCCGAGGTCCACTTAAAATGTTTTTAGAGCCAATGTAGTTTTTCATAAACATTTTCTTAGGTGGTTATAGGTAATTTGACGAGGACAGGCGCCATTTCTCCAGCAGATTCATGGATAACGGTCCTTTTTATTAACATGCATTTCAACGTGAAGAAGGCGGGTAACACATTTGATCATGTAGATCTGACATGTTGTCATAATTTCAGCGTTGCAATGTATGTAAAAGCACAACACATCAAGAGACAGCGGTTGTGTGTGTGTTTGTCTCGAGGGGTAATGCTGTAGTTTGAGCCATTACATCCTGACAGCATGCTGGTTAGCAGTGGGTTTCGCTTCTGCTGCAGCCTGGCTCCACATAATGCATTGCAATGAGCGTGTGTGTGTGTGTGTGTGTGTGTGTTTGTCTCCACAGGGTCTAATCGTCTGTCCAACTGCCCACGACCTGTGATAGAGAGTACCCTCTGAAATGGAAATCTGCTTAAATAGCCCTGTTTTTCTTGTTCTACTCCATTAATATATATTACACCCACCACCTATAACTTTACCAACTCATTAGCTACTTCTATGAACACATCAACAACCTTAATTAACACTCCCATTACTGTAACCAGTGTTTTAAGCAGTTTGTTTGTTAGGCCAGACTCTTCGCAAGATCACGAAAGCAGAAGCGGCCCATGTTACTGTGCCGTTAACAAACCTCAGTCCTTAAGTGGGCGATTGAGTTATTGTAAAATGTTTGTGTTGTTAAATCAGATGAGCAGTTATCCCAGTAGCTAGATATAACTTCGACATTTCACCTGCAACATCCGTTCATATTTTCAATACTTTTTGAGAATTGCTTACTTTCGCTTAAAACAAAACCGACCAATATTTAAATTTCTTAAGCAAACAAAATGACCAATATTCAAATCTCTTAAGCAAACAAACCTATGGGATCAGAATCCCGCCAAATTTACTGCAGTCATGCATAAAAAAATAATAAGCATGAATCAAAATTTTAAAAACAAATGTGAAAATATAACGCAGAAAACGGAAAAATCAATGAAAAGTTAACCAGAATCACAAACAACGCAGTCACGGAAATAAAAATAATAAGCGTAAATCAAATATTTAAACAAGTTTAAAATTATATTGCTCAAAACTGAATCATGAATTCAAAATTATCTGAATCGCTCACAAAATCATGTTTTCTGCTCTTATTTTCATTTTTTGCATGTCCTTGCTCTTTTCTCCTTTGCTCTTGTTTCCACATTCTGTGCTTGCGGTTTCAAATGTTGCAGTTCAAGTTTCATGTAAATTAGGGGCGGGTCTTAGCATCACCATTGGTCCACTAGTTCTAGATTGACAGCTCATCCTCAAGCCAATCAATTGAAGAGGGAAGTTTACGTCACTCCAATGCGACTCATGCCGCAGTTCAGCCAGCCGCTGTTGAGCTACGAGTGTAACCTCTATCACTATATCTGCAAGGAAATACATTATTGTATTGTTATGAATATAATCTTAGGACTCTATTCTCTTGTATGATAGACGTTTTAGGGGGGTTTCCTCACAATTAAAGCAGTAAAATGAACATGATCATGACTGGGTGCTTACTGACACGAAACGCGTTCACTAGGCCTATAGGAGATGCACGGATGGGCTTTTATTTAATCCGCAACCGCATCACGCACCGTCCGCACCAACGTTTTTTGACCAAAGTTCAAAGCCGCACCCGCCCGCCATCCGCTGATTGTAAAGCCTTGTTGGGCCATGCAAGGCGCTGCTGACGCGAGCAATCGTAATTCAATGGACTGGCCTACATTAAACCTTTAACTAAAATAGTTATTGAACTGTTTACACTGTCATTTACAATAAAAGAGCCTGCACAGCGACAGGAAATAAAAATGAATGCAAAAAACCTGCCTTAGCCTACTGTGACTGAAGGAGCTCAAGAACCGCTCACTGGTAAAACGACGTGCACTCAATCCCTCCAACATGACATTTCTTTGTAGCCTACTTTACTTGTTTAGTTTCATATGTTTAAATTAGGGCTGGGCAAATTAACGCGGGCGATTATTTTTTTCAGTTTAACGCATTAAAAAATATTTAATGCAAATAACACAGCGTCCGTTTTTATATCCATTTTTGTCTAGCGTTACATGATCACGCTCCTATTCATGTAAATGCTTCCAAGCACGACAAGACACAAGAGAACGCGCTGTATGTCAATGTCCTGTGTGTGTGTGTGTGTGTGTGTGTGTGTGCATGGGCGTAGAATAAACGTACATTCGTCCCCCGCACTTTTACCGGGTCGCACCGGTCCTAGTCGCCCCGCTCTTACTTTTAAACATTTATGATTATAATCATTGTTGAAAACAGCTGTGGAAATCATGATGCATTTTATTTTTCAGTATTTTTTAATTAATAGAAAGTTAAATGAACAGCATTTATTTGTATTGAATAAAGCATATATAAATATTTTGTTATAATGCCACTTGATCAATTTACTGCATGTTTGATGAATAAAAGTATTAATTTCTCTCTTTTTTTTTATCTTACCACAAATGTTTGAATAGTTTCATGATTTCCACAAAAATGAAGCAGCACAACTGTTTTCAACATTGATAATAATCATAAATGTTTCTTGAGCATCAAATGAACATATTAGAATGATTTCTGAAAGATCATGTGACACTGAAGACTGGAGTAGCTAATGATGATAAATTCAGCTTTGATCACAGGAATATTTTTTTTCTTTTTTACTATATATTCACACAGCTGCTTTACATTGGGATAATATTTCACTGTATTACTTTTTTACTGCATTTTTTATTAAATAAATGCAGCCTTGGTGAGCAGGAGACTTCTTTCAAAAACATTTAACAATTGTAATGTTTCCAAACTTTTGATAGGTACTGTATATTTTCTGCCTTATTCAGTGATATTTTTTTTTTTTTACAAAGCATAAAATCCAAGGGGACTTAATGCACAAGTTTTTGTAGTACATAAACCAGTCATAAAATTGGCATAACATATAGGGAAAACATTATAGATATTAGTGGTTATTGTTCAGCAGTGTATTTGATATCTTACTCAATTAAAAGCAAGAGATGAGATCAATTAAATCTGTCAATTAGACAGAGGTTTAGAAAAAAAACTGGTATTACACCTGACATTTCTGTCCCCCTCACTTCTGAAAAGATGGCTACGCCCCTGTGTGTGTGTGTGTGTGTGTGTGTGTGTGTGTGTGTGTGTGTGTGTCTCGATTAGCTGATATGAGTCACACAGACAGGACATTGACACACACACACTCACAGACAGACAGACAGACAGGACATTGACACACACACACACACACACACACACACACACACACACACACACACACACACACACACACACACACACACACACACACACACACGTGTTTTGCTCATGAACAAACAGTTACAACAACACAGAGAATTTTGAGTATTCTCATATTATGAGTCTTAAATTAGTTCAATAACGTCTTAAATGAAATTAAAGAGTTGTGAGGAAATGAGATCCACGATGTTCGTCAGCGGCCGTTCTTAAAGTGACAGGAGCACTGATGATGCCTGAACAACGGGAACAGAGAAAATTGTAGCTTTAATGATGATTAATCTATATTTGATTTATTATTTATGTAGTTAAGAAAGATGTTTCATAACTGTTAGATTTCTGTATATAGGCTAGACATATACAGAAATCTAACAGTTATGAAAAATCTTTCTTAACAGGGAAGGCCACAGGTAAAAAATAACATTTATTATAATGGGTTTATGTAAAGATTGTTTTAAGTTCACTTAAATTAAAAGTTGTTTTTTTTAAAGCCTAATAAATGTTGAAATTGGCCGCTTTCAGTTATACTGTAATGTAACGTCATTAATGTTCCATAGAGACAGAGATGCTGGCCTTCATTCATAAAAAGATGCCATTACAACACATATTTTAAAAAAAGCTGTCTTTAAATTGTTTCTACATTAATTTGGAGAGTAACTGAAATTATTACAATATCAAAATGTAATTTTAAATATTAAAATATTAAAAAATAGAAAAAAATTTGATTAATTAGTTAATTTTTGTAATCGATTCCCAGCACTAGTTTAAATATTATAATGTTATTTTTTTCATTTCATTTAGCCTACGTTGATTATGAAATATGATTATGATAGGCTATATGTAAGAAGACATGGGGGTCAAAAATTATTTCGACCACTTTAAGTTTCGTTAAGTTTTGTTTTGTATAAATTGTATCTTAATTTTAATCAATGTTTTGTCAACCAATTTCGAGGATTTAATCAATAATAAGCAAAATATAGCAGACAATGGCATGGAGGTGCCAGCGCTGCATGAACAACGGCTTAAATGAACAACTAGGGAAGAACCAGCATTACATAAAGCCAGGGCATGAGCTTTAGAAATGAACGGAATCTTCAGAAAGGCGCTCTGACTCTGGAGGAAATATTACCACTCTACGCATTCTCTATACCGCAACGGTCACAATATGACCTCATGTATGTTTTAAAAACATAATTCAACATATAAATATTAAGCCTTTTTTTTAATGGCCACTTAAAGTGTACAAATAAATTACTAAATGCTAAAAACGATCTAGCCTATACATGTAAATTAACTCAAATTTGCAGCACCTCCACTTCCCGTGCTCCTGCCTATATATGAATAGCCTATATTGTACCCCAGAAAATCAGCAGGGAACCGATCGGCGCACAATGGACAAAAATAAATCGTATCGCACACACGTAGGCCTATTATTTATACGCATTTTCGTGAGATCGTTGCCTTGCACGTCTAATTAATTGGCAAAGTTTTCCGACTATTTTTTCGTTTTCTGCTGTGGATGTTATTGAATTTGTAGAAGTTTAGCTCTTGCATTCTCTCTTTTAAATGCCTATCCCCGAGTGACTACAATGACTGGCTGTTTTAGGATAGGCCTAGGCTATATAACTAATATCGAAACAAAACCCAGGCAGTATGTACGAGATGTTTAGGCCTCCATAATGTTTCTTATTCATATGTGGTTTCTTATTCATATTCCACCACTGGCTGTGAAAAAATATTTCTTTGGAATGAGAGTGGCACTAACCAACTATTTGGGGTCATGATCATTTGATCAATTTCTGATTAACCTCTCTAAAATGTTGATTGTATAAATTGATATATTTAATAATATATTCATGATTGTAAACAAATATATTTCCATGCACAAACAGTGGGCCAGAGATGCGCGGTTGGCAATTACAGCCGCGGACTCCGCGGATCGGGCGGATGACGTGACGAAAAATAAGATTATAAGATTTTAAATTCGGGCGGGTGGTTCAACCATTCAAATTAATAAAAAATAAAAAAATATATTATGCTTACATTGTTAAATATTGTTGCAGCGCCTGGTAGGCCAAGCAGACCTGCAAGCTAGAAGCCCAGCCCAGCTGTCAGTATGGAGGCAGCCCCATTCTTACATATAGCCTATCTCATAATTATATTTTATAATCAACGTAGGCTAAATGAAATGAAAAAAAAAAACAAAAAAACATTATAATATTTAAACATATGAAACTAAACAAGTAAAGTAGGCTACAAAGAAATGTCATGTTGGAGGGATTGAGTGCACGTCGTTTTACCAGTGAGCGGTTCTTGAGCTCCTTCAGTCACAGTAGGCTAAGGCAGGTTTTTTGCATTCATTTTTATTTCCTGTCGCTGTGCAGGCTCTTTTATTGTAAATGACAGTGTAAACAGTTCAATAACTATTTTAGTTAAAGGTTTAATGTAGGCCAGTCCATTGAATTACGATTGCTCGCGTCAGCAGCGCCTTGCATGGCCCAACAAGGCTTTACAATCAGCGGATGGCGGGCGGGTGCGGCTTTGAACTTTGGTCAAAAAACGTTGGTGCGGACGGTGCGTGATGCGGTTGCGGATTAAATAAAAGCCCATCCGTGCATCTCCTATAGGCCTAGTGAACGCGTTTCGTGTCAGTAAGCACCCAGTCATGATCATGTTCATTTTACTGCTTTAATTGTGAGGAAACCCCCCTAAAACGTCTATCATACAAGAGAATAGAGTCCTAAGATTATATTCATAACAATACAATAATGTATTTCCTTGCAGATATAGTGATAGAGGTTACACTCGTAGCTCAACAGCGGCTGGCTGAACTGCGGCATGAGTCGCATTGGAGTGACGTAAACTTCCCTCTTCAATTGATTGGCTTGAGGATGAGCTGTCAATCTAGAACTAGTGGACCAATGGTGATGCTAAGACCCGCCCCTAATTTACATGAAACTTGAACTGCAACATTTGAAACCGCAAGCACAGAATGTGGAAACAAGAGCAAAGGAGAAAAGAGCAAGGACATGCAAAAAATGAAAATAAGAGCAGAAAACATGATTTTGTGAGCGATTCAGATAATTTTGAATTCATGATTCAGTTTTGAGCAATATAATTTTAAACTTGTTTAAATATTTGATTTACGCTTATTATTTTTATTTCCGTGACTGCGTTGTTTGTGATTCTGGTTAACTTTTCATTGATTTTTCAGTTTTCTGCGTTATATTTTCACATTTGTTTTTAAAATTTTGATTCATGCTTATTATTTTTTTATGCATGACTGCAGTAAATTTGGCGGGATTCTGATCCCATACAAACCGACTAATATTTAAATCACTTAAACAAACAAACCAACTAATATTTAAATCAATTAAACGAACATACCGACTAATATTTAAAACCGACTAATATTTAAATCTCTTAAGCAAACAAAACAACCAATATTTAAATCTCTCAATCGAACAAATTGACCAATATTTAAATCTCTTAAGCGAACAAACCAAATAATATTTAAATCACTTGAAAAAACAAACTGACTAATATTTAAATCACTTAAACGAACAAACCTACTAATATTTAAATTACGTAAGCAAACAAACCGACTAATATTTAAATCACTTAAACGAACAAACCAACTAATATTTAAATCACTTAATATTTAAATCACTTAAACGAACAAACCGACTAATATTTAAATCACTTAAACAAACAAACTGACTAACATTTAAATCACTTAAACGAACAAACCGACTAATATTTAAATAACTTAAACGAACAAACTGACTAATATTTAAAACCGACCAATATTTAAAACTCGTAAAGCGAACAAACCAACTAATATTTAAATCTTGTAAGCGAACAAACAGACTAATATTTAAATCACTTAAACGAACAAACCGACTAATGTTGAACAAACCGACTAATATTTAAATTACTTAAACGAACAAACCGACTAATATTTAAATCACTTAAACGAACAAACTGACTAATATTTAAAACCGACCAATATTTAAATCTTTTAAGCGAACAAACCGACTAATATTTCAATCTCTTAAGCAAACAAACCGACTAATATTTCAATCTCTTAAGCAAACAAACCGACTAATATTTCAATCTCTTAAGCGAACAAACCGACTAATATTTAAATCTTTTAAACGAACAAACCGACTAATATGTAAAAGAGACCAATATTTAAATCTTGTAAGCGAACAAACAGACTAATGTTGAACAAACCGACTAATATTTAAATTACTTAAACGAACAAACCGACTAATATTTAAATCACTTAAACGAACAAACTGACTAATATTTAAAACCGACCAATATTTAAATCTTGTAAGCGAACAAACCAACTATTATTTCAATCTCTTAAGCAAACAAATCGACTAATATTTAAATCTCTTAAGCAAACAAACCGACTTATATTTAAATCTTTTAAACGAACAAATCGACTAATATTTAAATCACTTAAACAAAGAAACCGACTAATATTTAAATCACTTAAACGAACATACCAACTAATAAAACTGACTAATATTTAAAACCAAACAATATTTAAACCTCTTAAGCGAACAAACCGACTAATATTTAAATCTTTCGATTGCTTTGAACGCTCAGTCGTGTCATTTTTGCACTGATAAATGTGCTGGACAACACTATAAATACAAAATATAAGTTTTATATCGTCATATTGCCTGGCCCTAAAGCTTGAGTCGTTATAGAGATGGCAGTATAACTTTCCGTAAAGCTGTGTATTGTGAAAAACACTTAACAAATAAATTTGAACTGTAGCTTGAACTACAGCAAACCCCGATGACGTCTGTGCTTGAGAAGGTCAGAGGTTTGGTGTTGCGTGCCGATTTTGCACACATCGAAAATACAAATCTGTGTTTTTGAGATGCACCACAGAGCGTTTCCGTCTAGACGGCATGTATACACGCACACCAACATCAGACGGCATGAGTCAGACGTTTAAAGAGGAGAGAAAATGCTTTTTTCTCTCGACTAAATGTTTCGATTTTTTCCTAAACAGAGAAGACATGCGTGAGATTATGAGGGTGTTTTTTCTTATGCAACACCAGAGATGCGGGAGGCTTAAGTACAAATCTCTGTCCCGGAGAATAAATCGAGATGTTAAAGAGAACTCATTTGTGTTTTTTTTCCTTTCCTGAGGGTGTTTTCATACTGTGTTTCATTCTTCCCAGAGAACAGACGGCTGCATAAAAGCGCCTGTTTTACTGCACAGCATCAGGTCGGAGTTTCTTCTAACGGTGCCCTTGAAAAAGAGCTGCAGAGTGTAAGTGTGTGTTTGTGCATGGACTGGTGTAGTGATTGTTGCTGAGTTGTGTCTTCCGTGTCCCGTTTCCCCCCCGTCCTCACGGTGACGTACGGCCGCTGTAGGATGGACGACCGTGGTACTCATTAAGATCGGGAGCGATAGAGAAAATGGGAAAAGAGAAAGAGCAGAGAGGAGATAAAGCGTTTGCTTTTTGGAGTTGTTCCTCTTCGTTATTTTCACTGTCCTCTTATTCTCTGTTTCTCTCATCTCAGGGCGTAAATATGCGATGCGTCACTTTAGAGATGAATATTCAGTGCCAAATGAGATTTCAGAGGACATGGCAAAGGTAAAAAAACTCATGTTTAATGATGGTAGCTGATACTTTATTAAACGCAACTTAAGTGTCTTTACACTCTTGTTCTACGCATTCTTAAATCTGTGGGGAAGGGAACCATCAGACTGTGCACTATATAGGGGATAGGGAACCATCAGACTGTGCACTATATAGGGGATCGGGAGCCATCAGACTGTGCACTATATAGGGGATCGGGAACGATCAGACACTGCACTATATAGGGGATCGGGAACCATCAGACTGTGCACTATATAGGGGATCGGGAGCCATCAGACTGTGCACTATATAGGGGATCGGGAACCATCAGACTGTGCACTATATAGGGGATCGGGAACCATCAGACTGTGCACTATATAGGGGATCGGGAACCATCAGACTGTGCACTATATAGGGGATCGGGAGCCATCAGACTGTGCACTATATAGGGGATCGGGAACCATCAGACTGTGCACTATATAGGGGATCGGGAGCCATCAGACTGTGCTCTATATAGGGGATCGGGAGCCATCAGACTGTGCACTATATAGGGGATCGGGAACAATCAGACTGTGCTCTATATAGGGGATAGGGAACGATCACAGTGCACTATATAGGGGATCGGGAACAATCAGACTGTGCACTATATAGGGGATCGGGAGCCATCAGACTGTGCACTATATAGGGGATCGGGAACAATCAGACTGTGCTCTATATAGGGGATAGGGAACGATCACAGTGCACTATATAGGGGATCGGGAACAATCAGACTGTGCACTATATAGGGGATCGGGAACAATCAGACTGTGCTCTATATAGGGGATAGGGAACGATCACAGTGCACTATATAGGGGATCGGGAACAATCAGACTGTGCACTATATAGGGGATCGGGAACCATCAGACAGTGCTCTATATAGGGGATCGGGAGCCATCAGACTGTGCACTATATAGGGGATAGGGAACAATCAGACTGTGCACTATATAGGGGATCGGGAGCCATCAGACTGTGCACTATATAGGGGATCGGGAACAATCAGACTGTGCTCTATATAGGGGATAGGGAACGATCACAGTGCACTATATAGGGGATCGGGAACAATCAGACTGTGCACTATATAGGGGATCGGGAACAATCAGACTGTGCACTATATAGGGGATCGGGAGCCATCAGACTGTGCACTATATAGGGGATCGGGAACAATCAGACTGTGCTCTATATAGGGGATAGGGAATGATCACAGTGCACTATATAGGGGATCGGGAACAATCAGACTGTGCTCTATATAGGGGATAGGGAACGATCACAGTGCACTATATAGGGGATCGGGAGCCATCAGACTGTGCTCTATATAGGGGATAGGGAACGATCACAGTGCACTATATAGGGGATCGGGAGCCATCAGACTGTGCTCTATATAGGGGATCGGGAACTATCAGACTGTGTTCTATATAGGGGATCGGGAGCCATAAGACTGTGCACTATATAGGGGATCGGGAACGATCACAGTGCACTATATAGGGGATCGGGAGCCATCAGACTGTGCTCTATATAGGGGATCGGGAACTATCAGACTGTGCACTATATAGGGGATCGGGAGCCATCAGACTGTGCACTATATAGGGGATCGGGAACAATCAGACTGTGCACTATATAGGGGATCGGGAACAATCAGACTGTGCACTATATAGGGGATCGGGAGCCATCAGACTGTGCACTATATAGGGGATCGGGAACAATCAGACTGTGCTCTATATAGGGGATAGGGAGCCATAAGACTGTGCACTATATAGGGGATCGGGAACGATCACAGTGCACTATATAGGGGATCGGGAGCCATCAGACTGTGCTCTATATAGGGGATCGGGAACTATCAGACTGTGTTCTATATAGGGGATCGGGAGCCATAAGACTGTGCACTATATAGGGGATCGGGAACAATCAGACTGTGCACTATATAGGGGATCGGGAGCCATCAGACTGTGCACTATATAGGGGATCGGGAACAATCAGACTGTGCTCTATATAGGGGATAGGGAACGATCACAGTGCACTATATAGGGGATCGGGAACAATCAGACTGTGCTCTATATAGGGGATAGGGAACGATCACAGTGCACTATATAGGGGATCGGGAGCCATCAGACTGTGCTCTATATAGGGGATCGGGAACTATCAGACTGTGTTCTATATAGGGGATCGGGAGCCATAAGACTGTGCACTATATAGGGGATCGGGAACTATCAGACTGTGCACTATATAGGGGATCGGGAACCATCAGACTGTGCACTATATAGGGGATCGGGAACCATCAGACTGTGCTCTATATAGGGGATAGGGAACGATCACAGTGCACTATATAGGGGATCGGGAGCCATCAGACTGTGCTCTATATAGGGGATCGGGAGCCATAAGACTGTGCACTATATAGGGGATCGGGAACCATCAGACAGTTCACTATATAGGGGATCGGGAGCCATCAGACTGCACTATATAGGGGATCGGGAGCCATCAGACTGTGCACTATATAGGGGATCGGGAGCCATCAGACTGCACTATATAAGGGATCGGGAGCCATCAGACAGTGCACTATATAGGGGATCGGGAGCCATCAGACAGTGCACTATATAGGGGATTGGGAACCATCAGACAGTGCACTATATAGGGGATAGGGAACCATCAGACAGTGCACTATATAGGGGATCGGGAACCATCACACATGGCTATATAGGGGATCGGGAACCATCAGACTGTTCTCTATATAGGGGATCGGGAACCATCAGACTGTGCACTATATAGGGGATCGGGAACCATCACACAGTGCACTATATAGGGGTTTGGGAACCATCAGACAGTGCACTATATAGGGGATAGGGAACCATCACAGTGCACTATATAGGGGATCGGGAACCATCACACATGGCTATATAGGGGATCGGGAACCATCAGACAGTGCACTATATAGGGGATTGGGAACCATCACACATGGCTATATAGGGGATCGGGAACCATCAGACTGTTCTCTATATAGGGGATCGGGAACCATCAGACTGTGCACTATATAGGGGATCGGGAACCATCAGACTGTGCACTATATAGGGGATGGGGAACCATCAGACAGTGCACTATATAGGGGATGGGGAACCATCAGAGTGTGCACTATAAAGGGGATCAGGAACCATCAGACAGTGCACTATATAGGGGATGGGGAACCATCAGACAGTTCACTATATAGGGGATAGGGAACCATCAGACTGTGCACTATATAGGGGATAGGGAACCATCAGAGTGTGCACTATATAGGGGATCGGGAACCATCAGACAGTGCACTATATAGGGAATGGGGAACCATCAGACAGTGCTCTATATAGGGGATGGGAAATTATCAGACAGTGCTCTAAATAGGGGATAGGGAACCATCAGACAGTGCTCTATATAGGGGATAGGGAACCATCAGACAGTGCTCTATATAGGGGATAGGGAACCATCAGACAGTGCTCTATATAGGGGATAGGGAACCATCAGACAGTGCTCTATATAGGGGATAGGGAACCATCAGACAGTGCTCTATATAGGGGATAGGGAACCATCAGACAGTGCACTATATAGGGGATCGGGAACCATCAGACAGTGCTCTTTATAGGGGATGGGGAACCATCAGACAGTGCTCTATATAGGGGATAGGGAACCATCAGACAGTGCACTATAAAGGGGATCGGGAACCATCAGACAGTGCACTATATAGGGGATGGGGAACCATCAGACAGTGCTCTATATAGGGGATGGGAAATGATCAGACAGTGCTCTATATAGGGGATGGGGAACCATCAGACAGTGCACTATATAGGGGATGGGAAATGATCAGACAGTGCTCTATATAGGGGATAGGGAACCATCAGACAGTGCTCTATATAGGGGATAGGGAACCATCAGACAGTGCTCTATATAGGGGATAGGGAACCATCAGACAGTGCACTATATAGGGGATAGGGAACCATCAGACAGTGCACTATATAGGGGATAGGGAACCATCAGACAGTGCACTATATAGGGGATCGGGAACCATCAGACAGTGCACTATATAGGGGATAGGGAACGATTTTTACTTTTTTGTAAAGGAAACAAGTGGCGAGTCACTATTTTTTTGTGTTAATCAACATTATGCCACAAGTGCTGTTGATTAAACCAGGACTATTCAAATCTACAGTGTAAAGATGCACTCGCAGTGTGACCTATCACAGGGGAAAAGTGCACATGTGTGGGCTTGAACCTACATCGTTTGCTTTAACCATCCTGAATTTTTACCCACTTCCTCAGAACTGGAAGTGCACAGCAGCTCGTATCGTAACTCACAGATTTTTTGTTTGGAGGAAATCTCCAATGTCTAGCTCAGAAAGCCGTCAATGTCCTCGGAAAACCCGGCTGAGGGTTTCAGGATCAGCCTGGCCTGATGACAGATAATCCCTGGAATGGAGTTTTGAGCTGATCATTGTATGCATGACCCGCAGCAGTCATAACACGGCACACTTGATCCACTATTAACCTGACACCTTATCCAGCTCATCTCGCCCGTCCTCCTCAAACACACTCTTATAGGACACATCACATTTTGAGTGGCTTAACCTTTACCACCAGGCCCGTGTCTGACATAGCGGAGTGTAAATGGAAGCGGGCAGGTCAGTAATGAGTCAGCTGTAATGAATTAATAGGCTGCTTTTGCTCTGTGCGCGCCGCGCGCTCTCTCTCCGTGTTCCCGGCGTATGAAAATCAGCCTTGAAAATCTTTTTGTTCATCAAATGCCGAACAGAGAAGTTCTCAGCTATTCACAAACCGCACCTCAATTATCCTCTCTCTCCTCCTCGGCCCTCATCAATTATGCATACTGTATATTAAATACCTCACATTTGCACATCCACTCATTTGCATAATTTCCCAGCGTCCCAGTTGGCAGACGAGCCAAAACCGGGTGAGAGGGCGATGCCGTTGTTTCCTTCAACCCTGTCTTGCTAGTCTTAAAGGAATCACAGCATCTGTGCTGTAGACGATCGATTTGACGTGTCCCTTGATGCATCAGTTTTGATGCGCTCAAACCAACACACACACACACACACACACACACACACACACACACACACACACACACACACACACACACACACACACACACACACACAACACAGGCAGTAAACGTTTGATATATGCAACTATCACAGTGTTTTGAACGTATAATCCTGACACATGTTAGCTGCTCTAAAACTGTAGCTTTCCAAGCCACTAGCGATTCATAAATTAGAGGAGTTAAACTGTACCATTTAAAAACGAAACTATTTCACATCTATAATGAAGTGAAACGGGATATTCAACGAGGACGCAATTTTATCAATCAGGCGTCAAACACGGCTGTGATCGATCAGACTGTGCACTATATAGGGGATGGGGAACCATCAGACAGTGCACTATATAGGGGATGGGGAACGATCAGACTGTGCACTATATAGGGGATGGGGAACCATCAGACTGTGCACTATATAGGGGATGGGGAACGATCAGACTGTGCACTATATAGGGGATAGGGAACCATCAGACTGTGCACTATATAGGGGATGGGGAACCATCAGACAGTGCACTATAAAGGGGATCAGGAACCATCAGACAGTGCACTATAAAGGGGATCAGGAACCATCAGACTGTGCACTATAAAGGGGATCAGGAACCATCAGACTGTGCACTATAAAGGGGATAGGGAACCATCAGACTGTGCACTATATAGGGGATCGGGAACCATCAGACTGTGCACTATATAGGGGATGGGGAACCATCAGACTGTGCACTATATAGGGGATGGGGAACCATCAGACTGTTCTCTATATAGGGGATCGGGAACCATCAGACAGTGCACTATATAGGGGATAGGGAACCATCAGACTGTTCTCTATATAGGGGATCGGGAACCATCAGACAGTGCACTATATAGGGGATAGGGAACCATCAGACTGTTCTCTATATAGGGGATCGGGAACCATCAGACAGTGCACTATATAGGGGATCGGGAACCATCAGACAGTGCACTATATAGGGGATAGGGAACCATCAGACTGTGCACTATATAGGGGATGGGGAACCATCAGACTGTTCTCTATATAGGGGATCGGGAACCATCAGACAGTGCACTATATAGGGGATGGGGAACCATCAGACTGTGCACTATATAGTGGACAGGGAACCATCAGACTGTTCTCTATATAGGGGATCGGGAACCATCAGACAGTGCACTATATAGGGGATAGGGAACGATCAGACAGTGCACTATATAGGGGATCGGGAACCATCAGACAGTGCACTATATAAGGGATAGGGAGCCATCAGACTGATTTATTCACAGCAGGAACATGTATTAAGAAAGTTTATATGATAGGTTTTCATTCCATTTTGACTGAAACCCAGAATATTCCTTTTTATTTTGATGTTGTGTATGATTGTGAATCCTGTGTCTGTCGTTTTGTGTCCTGAGAGAGGTTTGGTATTACATTACTGCGCATAAACACTTGACATGAGGACAGTGTTGTGTGTGAATGACAGTATTGTGCTGCGGTGAGAGAGATTTATTGGTTAGATAAAGAGGACACAAGAGAGGCTGAGCTGACTGAAGTCTGTAATGTGCTCAAGGGTGATTGGTTTTCATTTTCTCTCCTCCCAGCGAAAGCGTGGAGGAGTAATGGCTTTAAAATACTGCTGTGTTTGAGCCAGTGAGTTCTGTGCAGCCCAGAGCCTGTCTGGATCCCTCCGCCACCATCCATCTGAGATCTGAGGTACTGGTAAACACTCGGGGACACTCAAACATGGAGAATAGGACATGTGTGCTAACACCTTCAACCAATCAAATACTGGGCAAAGCTACATCACAGCCAATTTGAACATATTTAGTGGGGTTTTCCAAGTCAAAAATCACTATAATATCTTAAGTTAGGGTCTTAGATCTTAAGTGGTCGCTCATTGTTTATTTACCAAGTGATCAGATGCAGATGGTCACATCGATTAAATTAACTTTAAGATAAATTTTCCTCCAGCGCTGGTGCCACTGCTCTCAAATGTTAGTCTGGAGCCCTGAGACAGATTTTCCTCTGGTGGAAAATTAAATGAGTGGATAAGATTTACATTTAAGGAAAAACCAGAGTCATATCTAGAGAACAGAATATAATCAACCATAGTTAGTTTTCAACAGGCAAACCAACATAATTGGCTTAAAACCATGTTTTTAAACCAATGGGATGTCACCGTGGGTGGAGTTTCCCCTCTGTGTTCCCAAAAATACAAAACTAGTGACCAGAAATGCTTGGTCACATCTAGTTTGGAAAGAAACTCATAATAGGGATATCAAAGTCCCTTTAAAGCTACACTGTGTAACTTTTTTAGTTTATTCTTAGCTAAAAACACTTAGTTCTTTCAAAAATATATGTGCTCATTAATGTATATTTACTTCTTTCAAGTAATAAAGTATTCTCGTAAGTTTATAATATGCCATTGTAAATACATACGGGTGAGGGTTCGAATGCGGGTCGCCATGTTGCCCCTCCATCTTGAAAGTACATTAGCCAAAGAGGGACATACCCGTAAATTCAAGCTTCGCCTTTCGCGTTTTAACACTCGTGTCGAATGTGGACGAGGTCGAACTGGAAGCCCTATTAATCTTGGACTAAATCGGCCACTGTAGGAGTTAAAATGAAATCGGAATTGAGAGGAACAGAAACTAATATTCACTGGATGGTCATATACCTTTTCACCACTAGATGGGGGGAAAATATCACACAGTGTAGCTTTAAGACTTGAAGACAAGTCCTTTCGCTCGGCGGCCATCTTTGAAACGCCTCTCATGCATGCAAGTGCATCTCTTTGAATGGGGAAACATCAAATTCTCAAAAATGGTTCGCCAAGCTTACGATTAAAATAAATCGGCAATGAAATTTGACAACATAAATTTGGTTTCTAAACGCTCGAATCATGATAAAAAAACTGTGCATGCGCAGTCCTAAACGTGTGTCTCAGAACAATGCCTGTTTCTATAGCAACTGGAGTTTCTAACTGCAGCTGCAGTGATGTGATGACTTTACTAATCAACGATTGGCTCTTTAATTTTGAAGGCGGGGCTTATTCACCATATTGGGCGTTGCACTTTCTCAAATTCTCAAGCAATCGGAGTGCACCGTCTTCCTATATATAAAGTCTTTGATCATATTTATCACTATATCGCTTTTTTTCTTTACCGTCATACCGGGTTAGAGCCTTTAAAGTGTCCATAACACACACACACACACACACACAGTTTCTGCCAGTCTCATGTTAATCTTGAGTATCTATAGAGTAGTGTTGATCCTTCATATCTCCCAAGAGTCTTTAGTTTATCATATAAAAGACAGAAACACTGAACCGATTCTTTCAGAAAACAGCCGAGTCCGTGGAGGCGTGCAGTGGGCGGAGCTAAAGAGAGCACACACACACACACACACACACACATCATGGCATTATCCCTGGATAACTCGGATTCTCTATACGTTGTTGTTGTTCACATTATATGCACTTACATACCGACTGCCAACAAAACACACACATTTGATCAGTTTCACTCACGCCTGCGGTTTCCACTCATGATCGGGAACAAACACACACACACACACACACACACACACACACACATCATGGCATGATCCCTGGATAACTCTCGATTCTCTATACGTTGGTGTTGTTCACATTATAAGCAATTACACACCGATTGCCAACAAAACACACACACATTTGATCAGTTTCACTCACCGCCTTTTCCACTCATGACCGGGAACAAACACACACACACACACACACACACACACTCGCAGAACTCCGGAAACACAAACTGCATCCACTGTTCCCTTAACGCTGGGTTATTTGTAAAGCTGAACAAGGTGATCTTTCCCTCACACACACACACTTCTTTAGTGACATTGTTCATTTCGTGGTCTAAAAACAAAATGGCCGACGGCTCCCGTAACCCGAACAAAGCTTGTTGATGGACGCACTCTTGCTCTCGCTCTTTTTGATGTGTGTGTGTGTGAGCTCATCCGGGAGAAGTGCACATACAAGCAATTCCGCCCTTTATGGCGTCACACAGGGCCATACTCGGAAAAAAAACTTGTTTGAATCCTGAAGGAGTGTATTCGGCACACAAATACTCCGTGTTTTGAAATGTTGTCCATGTTTATCATGAGAATCAATAACAGTGTAAATAAGGCCGAATGCATGAAATGGCTTTAGACCCGCCCCTTTAAAGGTGTTGGTTTTATATTAGCTATGGACAGTGATGATGCATTACAGAGCTAGCATGCTGTTTTTCTAATGCAGTGAGTATTAGCATGCAGTGATTTTCGCGTCCCTGAGATGCGCCTGAGGCAGAGACAGAAAGCGAGCGCTAGTGTTGGAGAAGAGGACTGGCAGCTGTCCAGCAAATAAAGTCATTTCTCAAAGCTGCTGCCAAAATAAGCCCACTAATACATGCTCATTAGGAGCCGAGCAAATAAACCAGGGCTGCTGGGAATCAGGCGGTGTTTAAGGGTGCTGTTTTATAACCTTTATTTATAGTGCTTTAAACAATACAGATTGTGTCAAAGCAGCTTTACAGTAATAATCAATGATCAGTTCATTTCGGTTCATCGATCGTGGAATGAGTTCAGTTCAGCTCTGGAGAAACAGGGATGTCATTGTGCAGTTCAGTTCAGTTCTCACTCAATAGTGTCAGTGCAGTCGAGTCAATAATATTGCTGAATATTAAGTGACTAAGCAAGCCAGCAAGTGGCAAGAAACCCAAACTCCATCAGGTGACAGAATGGAGAAAGCCGCTCAGTTCTCCTCTGGCCGAACGAACGAACACGGTGTGATTATGATTCCAGGCGGCATCACAAGTCAGACTGTGGATTTATATCATTCAGAATATTTCATCCAGTTCCTTCCGCTTGAAGGAAGGAATACACTGTCCTAGACTTGCTGTGCAAGATTCATGCTCATCATCAAAAGGACAAAATGTTTGGCCTCATAAACTTCAATCAAAATATACACTTACCTAAAGGATTATTAGGAACAGCTGTTCAATTTCTCATTAATGCGATTATCTAATCAACCAATCACATGGCAGTTGCTTCAATGCATTTAGGGGTGTGGTCCTGGTCAAGACAATCTCCTGAACTCCACACTGAATGTCGGAATGGGAAAGAAAGGTGATTTAAGACATTTTGAGCGTGGCATGGTTGTTGGTGCGAGACGGGTCGGTCTGAGTATTTCACAATCTGCTCAGTTACTGGGATTTTCACACACAACCATTTCTAGGGTTTACAAAGAATGGTGTGAAAAGGGAAAAACATCCGGTATGCGGCAGTCCTGTGGGAGAAAATGCCTTGTTGATGCTAGAGGTCAGAGGAGAATGGGCCGACTGATTCAAGCTGATAGAAGAGCAACTTTGACTGAAATAACCACTCGTTACAACCAAGGTCTGCAGCAAAGCATTTGTGAAGCCACAACACACACAACCTTGAGGCGGATGGGCTACAACAGCAGAAGACCCCACCGGGTACCACTCATCTCCACTACAAATAGGAAAAAGAGGCGACAATTTGCACCAGCTCACCAAAATTGGACAGTTGAAGACTGGAAAAATGTTTCCTGGTCTGATGAGTCTGGATTTCTGTTGAGACATTCAGATGGTAGAGTCAGAATTTGGCGTAAACAGAATGAGAACATGGATCCATCATGCCTTGTTCCCACTGTGCAGGCTGGTGGTGGTGGTGTAATGGTGTGGGGGATGTTTTCTTGGCACACTTTAGGCCTCTTAGTGCCAATTGGGCATGGTTTAAATGCCACGGCCTACCTGAGCATTGTTTCTGACCATGTCCATCCCTTTATGAGCACCATGTCCCCATCCTCTGATGGCTACTTCCAGCAGGATAATGCACCGTCACAAAGCTCCAATCATTTCAAATTGGTTTCTTGAACATGACAATGAGTTCACTGAACTAAAATGGCCCCCACAGTCACCAGATCTCAACCCAATAGAGCATCTTTGGGATGTGGTGGAACGGGAGCTTCGTGCCCTGGATGTGCATCCCACAAATCTCCATCAACTGTAAGATGCTCTCCTATCAATATGGGCCAACATTTCTAAAGAATGCTTTCAGCACCTTGTTGAATCAATGCCACGTAGAATTAAGGCAGTTCTGAAGGCGAAAGGAGGTCAAACACAGTATTAGTGGTGTTCCTAATAATCCTTTAGGTGAGTGTAATAACTTGCTCTGCCTCACAGTTTTGCTTTTTAAAAGCCTGTCGATACGTGACATTACAACATGAGTTTTTTGTATGCATGTGACGTCTTCATCGGCCCGGATTGACTGCAGTTACGCCCACTGATTGGTTTTCAGCCGCGAAAAACACAAAGAGACTTTCACAAACTTGTGAAAACACAAACTTTCAAACAGAAAGAGCTTTGAGATTGACTGTACAAATAGATTTGACAAGAGATCTGAGGTGTATTTTTACAGACTGCCGTCAGCTACAGAAAAGTGAAGCCAATGGATTGCTGCGGTTCACAGAAACAACTGAACTCCAGGCAGCGAAACATGGACTTGCCGTTATCATTTAGTGTCAAATATATTGAATTTTGGGGGTAAAATCATACCATATATATTGTATTTTTTATTGTTTGTATTAACAACTCATCAGTTAATATGTATTATCTTATATTTAAATATATATAAATCTTATATTTAAAAATATAAATAATTAGTCATAATGTTAGTCATAATGCCTGATCGGTGTATATAACTGATACAAGTGATCACCCAGATTTAGATCTACCTATATTGAATTTATATAAAGTGTCCACAGGCAATGTTGCTTTATGTATTTCCCTGACGTCGAAAATCAGGCACACATAAATGTCAGGAAACACGATTCCAGGCTGCATGTCAATATCCATGGATCACTGGATCTTTGCTAAGTTGTAAGGAACACTATCGAGTCCAACCTTTAGTTTAAACTGATAATCATTACTCAGGGTTTCACAGTTTCCCTTATTAACTCCAGTCATGCAGCAGCTCTTTTGCCACTCAGTGTGGCCAATGTGTGGTTAGCTATAATAATTCTGGTTTGAGGATGGCGTTCTTAAGGCATGGACCTCTGGATGAGAATATTGAGATCACAGGGATTTTTCTGTATGCCACAAATGGTCGTGCCCAGGAAGTGGTAGAGCGGCTGTAGTACAGCGAGGTTTGCAAAATCAAATTCTCTGACTAAAGCGGCAGTGAATAAGCAGTCAGGCTTCATAAAAGCTCATATGCTCGGAGAGGCTGATAGCGCGAGTGGGGTTTCATTTGAGCGGAGTAATGAGCTATTAATGGTGCTTTAAGGGCTTTCTCGTAGTGTTTGCTTTACGGCGTTTGATTTGTTTGTTTGTGCGGCACCCGACCGCCTGCAGAGCTGAGACCTGTCTGTCTCTCACACTAGTGCATACTATGTTTATCTGAAGTGTGCACTAGGCGAGTGTGCATGACTAGTGCAAAGAAATTGCAGTTAACCCTCAGTTTCAGTCCATCTCATGTCAATCTTGAGTACCTATAGAGTAGTATTGCATCCTTCATATCTCCGAAAAGTCTTTAGTTTTATTATATTTATAAAATAAAAATATGCTGTACAGAGTCTTTCCGGAAAAAAAAACGAGCGGCTGGAGGCGTATCGTGTGGGTGGAGCTAAAGAATCACAAGCGTGCGCAGCTATTGCGTTGAGAGCGTCTGAAAGCTGTGACATCCTTAAACGTGGAAAGGAAAACGTTATCCTCCTTATTTCTCGCAATTGCGATTTATAAAGTCAGAGTTGCGAGATATAAACTTTTCAAACGTGCAATTCAGACTTTTTTTCTCGCAATTGTGAATTATAAAGTCAGAGTTGCGAGATATAAACTTTAAAACTCACAATTCTGACTTTTTTTCTCGCAATTGTGATTTATAAAGTCAGAATTGCGAGATATGAACTTTTCAAACGTGCAGTTCTGACTTTTTTTCTCGCAATTGCGCATTATAAAGTCAGAGTTGCGAGATATAAACTTTTCAAACGTGCAATTCAGACTTTTTTTCTCGCAATTGTGAATTATAAAGTCAGAATTGCGAAATATGAACTTTTCAAACGTGCAATTCAGACTTTTTTTCTCGCAATTGTGAATTATAAAGTCAGAATTGCGAAATATGAACTTTTCAAACGTGCAATTTAGACATTCTTTTCTCGCAATTGCGATTTATAAAGTCAGAGTTGTGAGATATAAACTTTAAAGGGGGGGTGAAACACAGTTTCAGTCAATCTCATGTCAATCTTGAGTACCTGTAGAGGAGTATTGCATCCTTCATATCTCCGAAAAGTCTTTAGTTTTATTTTATTTATAAAATAAAAATACGCTGTACCGAGTCTTTCCGGAAAAAAACGAGTGGCTGGAGGCATATTGTGTGGGCGGGGCTAAAGAGTCACGAGCGCGCGCAGCTATTGTGTTGAGAGCGTCTAAAAGCTGTGACATCCTTAAACGTGGAAAGGAAAACGTTATCCTAAATAAACCATGACTATCAATCAGATTCAGCCACACATAAATTATCCAGAATCTGATCCAGAGGCTGAAATTGAACAGGAGCAGCAACGACGACTACAGACAACTATCTACTGTAACGATATATATTTGCTTAGCGGCTTGTCATGCGCGAGTTTTACAACATTTGTGAGCGTTTACTCATGGTTTATGAGGATTTAATTTGGTTTATGGACTATTGCATGACAAAAGTTTTACAGAAATAAGTGAAATCTGTAGCATAAACCAGCAAAAAGTGAGAAAATATGCTCAGTAACATATGTAGAAAAGATTTAGAGAGAAAATACATTTATTTAAGAGATAGATTAAGTTTTTCTCTACTACTGAGTGCAAACTGGCATTCAAATCTGCCTCCATTTTGTTAGCAACGCCCAACTTCCAACGATCCAATCAATTCCCGAAGGACAAAATCAAGCCTCGCCCTACATTTTTTCTAGAAGCCGTTTCACTCGGATATACGTCACAATAAGGAGAAAAAGACGATCTCAACTTCCCTTAGGACCCGTATAAGGAAATTCCGCCCCATTTGACGTCACACATACCCATACTCGAAAAAAACTTCCCATGCATCAAACGTCCAACTTATTTTTTTTTTTTACTTTGTCCATGTTTAGCATGAGAATCCCAAGTCTTTAAAGGGATAGTTCACCCAAAAGCGACATTTTCATGTTTATCTGCTTACCCCCAGGGCATCAGAGATGACGGTGTGTTTGTTTCTTCAGTAGAACACAAATTAAGATTTTTAACTCCAACCATTGCAGTGTGATAGTCGTATAATGATGTCAATGGGGATATTTTAGAGTATGAGAGCAATGAGAGTAAAAACAAGAAATACGAATCCTTATTAAATCATGCGGCTCGTGGCGACACATTGACGTCTTAAGACACGAAACGATCGGGAGACGATTCTGCGAGAAACCCAACAGTATTGGTTATTTTTTTACCTCTTATCAGACGAATGTCATCTAGCATTCCCAGCGCCATAACTTCCGGCGAATAAGGTCAAAATACTGGCGCGATCAAAGATATATATACGTAGATGCCTCGGAAGTGATGGCGCTGGGACGGCTGAGCCATAGAAAAAAATTAAATACATTTTTAAATAAGGATATTTTTCTTACACAAACGCGTCGATTCGCTTCAGAAGGCCTTTATTAACGCCCCAGAGCCGCGTGGAGCAGTCATATGATGGATAGATGCATTTTTTATGGACTTCAAAAACAGAGCAACTATTACTGCTATTATAAAGCTGGGATTAGCCTGAACATATTTAACATAACTCAGATTTTATTCGCCTGAAAGAAGAATGTCATACACACCTCGGATGACTTGAGGATGAGTAAATCATGGGCTAATTTTCATTTTTGGGTGAACTATCTCTTTAACAGTGTAAAAAAACAGCCCCTTTAATATTGAGATTGTCTGGAAATGGAAGATTTTGTTAGTTTGCACCGGCCAGTATGGCATTGGGAACACAGCCCGTGTGTTAATGTACACATGAATGGCACTCGTGAATGATTTGTATGAAGCTGTTAGTGTAAATTGCGTATAGCGCGACCCTCAGGAGGAATGCGCTCTCTCTGACAGCAGGAACACTGGCCAAGCGAGACAGGAAATCTCTTATGGGAGGGAAAATGATATTAGCCTTCGCTGCTGTGCTGCTGTGATTATCATATATATTAGTGCACGGTGGGTTATGGCTTGGGGCTGGAACAGAGGCTGCTTTAATGTGCAAGCGTCATGCACACTAGGGGCAGATACTACAACCGCAGGAGCAGACCTTACTCACCAGAGGTGGAGGCCATTAGCACATCTGCTTTACTGTCACTGCTCCTGGACATCATTAGGATGCTATCGTTTGCTTTAGCATAGAGACAGAGCGACATGCGTCATAATCGAAAACAATCGAACGCTCTCCATTGACTTTGCATTGCGTGAAGCGGTTTCTTTGTCATTTCGGACTTATAACAAAAAACAGAACAATGTCTAAAAGCGGATATGTGACAAAGTGTACAGCAAACAAGCTAAACAAAACCCACAAACAAAAAAACAGACGTTTTTATAAGCTATTGACCCAAAAAACGAGCGTTTAAGGACAAAAAAGTGGATTCAGGCCATTTGAGACACATTATATTACACTGAGAAGTACACACACTACAGGGGAACGTAATCAGAGACAGGAAATATAACATATAAACCTGACATTTGGATATTTGACTTAACAGTGACAACATATTTACTGCACATATATTAGGGGTGTAACGATTTGTTTTAACAACGATTCGATTCGTATCACGATTTAAGGTTGTCGATACGATTCAAAGACGATATTGGTTTATTTAGAACGATACGATCCGAAACGATTCAGTGACTTGAAATCGATTCAGTAACTTTTTAGCCAAAAATTGTGTGACTGAAATAAATATCTGGATACTGGTCAGTGCAGGTGAAATTTCCAAGATTCCTGTTGTTTCTTGTAAGGGAATCTGGTATATCAATTAATTATGGATATAAACAAAGAAGTAAACAACAATTAATGGCAAATACATTCACATTTTATTTGAATAAAGTGCAACCAACAGTTTAGGTTGAATTAACAGGAAGTTAACCTTTTCTGCTCTCAATTTCAATATTCAATACATTTTCAATAAAAGCACAGTAAGTGCAAACAACATTTCAACTGTAGGTTAACCTGCTACTTCTGCTTTTGTTTTCCAACATAAAAATATTACAATATTAATATAAAAAATAAAGTGCAACTAACTTCTCTTCAGGTTTAATTAATAGTAGGTTTACCTGCTACTTTTGCTGTTGTTTTTCAACATTAAAATAAGACAAATACAATATTAATATCAAAAATAAAGTGCAACCAACATTTCTTCAGGTTGAATAAACTGTCTGAACCTGCTACTACTCTCAGTTTAATAAACAAACTATATTTAACAAAAGATAAAATGTAACCAACTACTCTTCAATGACTCTACAGATATTTTT
Source organism: Gobio gobio (assembly GCF_949357685.1). NCBI lineage: Eukaryota > Metazoa > Chordata > Actinopteri > Cypriniformes > Gobionidae > Gobio > Gobio gobio. The sequence continues at coordinate 2,467,552 of NC_137101.1, read as the reverse complement.
TTTTTTCAAAATATCAACTGATCAACATGATCTGACCGCAGAACACTTCTCTGTGCGTTCACTATGTCGCCAGCAGTACTGCTGGTGCGTGGCGATGATGTCACAAATAGGCAGACAAAATCGAGTAACGTTTAACGCCTTTATCATTAAAAGTGCCAAGAAAAAACATCCATGTAAAGTCTGACGTGCAATCCAATGCGTTATTTCCTATTATCGATACAATCGATTGATTACCTTTTAAAACGATGTTAGATCGATAAATGTCGTCCGGAAGGCCAACTTGCCGAGCACAGATCGATGTAGTTAGGTCATAGGAATATAAATCGATACATTGATGTAGTAGATTAATCGTTACAGAGGTGGACAAAGTACACAACTCCATTACTTGAGTAAAAGTAAAAGTACTACTGGTCAAATATTACTCCGTTACAAGTGAAAGTTGTAAAAACAGATTTTTACTTAAGTAAAAGTACAGAAGTATTTGTATTTAAAAGTACTTAAGTATCAAAAGTAAATTTCATTTTTTATGTCAATGCATTATTTTATTATTGTTGCATTGTTGCATAAATGCACATTATGCCATCATGATGGTTTAAGCCAGTCAGTGATGCTCCATCCGACATGCTAGCACAACCACCTTGAACTCATTTTAATACTTGTATTAAAAGTTACAAAGCTGCTGTCACTTTAAGGCAGAATGCACGGATCCAATACTGTGATACACATCTGATATTCCCCCAACTGTTTACTCTTCTCTTTCTCCCAGACGTTTACATTTTTGAACATCTTATGAGACGTGTCAAGTGTATGCCAACTAAACTAATCTTTAATCTTTAGAGAAAACTGAAACACACTTTCTAAGTATGGCCATTGGTGCACACACTGCGCCGACGAACCGTCTTCTTACATTTTGCTATAAACTGATCAGAAAAATGTTGGGAAACTTTACATGACCCTATAAGAGTGATTGCTGATAGGCTGTCTGCAAAAAAAGAAAGAAAAACCTTTTAAAGAAGTAAAAAATCCACTGACTTTCAAAGCTGCTACAGAAACGACGTTCGACTTCGAGGGACTTGATAGAAATGTAGTGGAGTAAAAAGTACGATATTTGTCTTTCAAATGTAGTGAAGTTAAAGTAATAAGTTTCCAGAAAAAATAATACTCAAGTAAAGTACAGATACTCAAAAAGTGCTCAAGTAAATGTACTTAGTTACTGTCCACCTCTGCCTTTATCCACTTTTTTCTCCTTAAACGCTCGTTGTTTTGGGTCGACATCTTATAAAAACGTATTTCTGTGTTGTTTAGCTTGTTTGCTGTACACTTTGTCACATATCAGCTTTTAGACATTGTTCTGTTTTTTGTTATAAGTCTGAAATGACAATGAGGCAGCCTCACGCAATGCAAAGTCAATGGAGAGCGTTGGATTGTTTCCCCCCCCGGTGTGGGCGTGGCCTAATGTCCTTCATGGAGAAGGCAGAGCTCAGTGCAAATATTGATTATTTATTCAATAATGAAAACAGATAAAAATATTTCTATCTGATTAAAAAAGCATCATTTGCACAGTGTGTTCTGGCGGTGTGATGCGCATTTGGCGAATGCTGGAGACCATCTGGCTAGTGCGTGCAGAAAGTGTGTATACACACTGCAGATATAGTATGGTAGAATGCCAGAACACACTCAAAGGCTCAAAAACAGGGCATTATTTGAGGGGGCGGCCATTTGTAGTGTCCGAGACCATAGTGGACGTTATCGAGTGCTTTCATTCTATCCCACAATGCACTGCAATGACGAATGTACAGCCGATGCCCATCCATCCATCCATCCATCCAGAGGTCTAGCCCATCCATCCATCCAGAGGTCTAGTCCGCCCATCCACCCATCCATCCATCCATCCATCCACCCATTCATCCAGATGTCTAGTCCGCCCATCCATCCATCCATCCATCCATCCATCCATCCATCCACCCATTCATCCAGATGTCTAGCCCACCCATCCATCCATCCATCCATCCACCCATTCATCCAGATGTCTAGCCCACCCATCCATCCAGAGGTCTAGTCCGCCCATCCATCCATCCATCCATCCATCCATCCACCCATTCATCCAGATGTCTAGCCCACCCATCCATCCATCCATCCATCCACCCATCCATCCAGATGTCTAGCCCACCCATCCACCCATTCATCCAGATGTCTAGCCCACCCATCCACCCATTCATCCAGATGTCTAGCCCACCCATCCACCCATTCATCCAGATGTCTAGCCCACCCATCCACCCATTCATCCAGATGTCTAGCCCACCCATCCACCCATTCATCCAGATGTCTAGCCCATCCATCCATCCAGAGGTCTAGTCCGCCCATCCATCCATCCATCCACCCATTCATCCAGATGTCTAGCCCATCCACCCATTCATCCAGATGTCTAGCCCATCCATCCATCCATCCATCCATCCATCCATCCATCCATCCATTCATCCAGATGTCTAGCCCATCCACCCATTCATCCAGATGTCTAGCCCATCCATCCATTCATCCAGATGTCTAGCCCATCCATCCATCCATTCATCCATTCATCCAGATGTCGAGCCCATCCATCCATCCATCCATCCAGATGTCTAGCCCATCCACCCATTCATCCAGATGTCTAGCCCATCCATCCATCCATCCATCCATCCATCCATCCATCCAAATGTCTAGCCTGCCCATCCATCCATCCAATCCAGAGGTCTAGTCCCTCCACTCATCCATCTATCCACCCACTCATCCACCCAATTATCCAGATGTCTAGCCTGCCCATCCATCCAATCCAGAGGTCTAGTCCATCCACCCATCCATCCACTCATCCATCCATCCATTCATCCAGATGTCTAGCCTGCCCATCCATCCACCCATCCAATCCAGAGGTCTAGTCCATCCACCCATCCATCCATCCACTCAGTAGTTAGTAGTGTGTTGAAATTGGCTGTTATGGTAAGGGGCGGGACATTTCCCAAACACGCTCGAATCGCTTGACCAATCACAACACACTGCTCAAGCCGACCAATTAGAGCGCATTGTGCTTTTCAGAAGGCGGGGCTTCATAGAGACAGGAACTAAACAGAGCGTTACTGACAGACTGGGAAGAGAGGAGCCGCAACAATGGAGAATATGGGGAAAAAATCAACCGTGCCAGTGTTTTAAGCCGTTTAAAAATCGAACACTATAGAAGGGTTAGTTTGGGAAGAGATAGGTATGGACTATTCACTACATATTTTGTGTGTGCTCTCTATTTTTATGCTTAATATGGTATTGCGGTGTTAACTGCTAATGCAAAAATATTGCAAGTCTGTCACTTTTCACCTCGCAGCTCATTTGCATTAACATTTTTTTCATCATACGTCCAAAATTGCATTGCCAAGCACTGTTTTTGGAACAGAGCTACTGCATGCACGCCGTTCTCCGTCGAGCTAGCACACACTCACACACATACTCGCAGTCATATTATGGTCACCATAGCAGTAATGATGGCTCAGGGCTGGTGGGCAGCTGCAGGCTGTGGTTTTCATATTGTGTGTGTGTGTGTGTGTGTGTGTGTGTGTGTGATGAGCAGCTCCAAGGTTTGAGCTGGGTCACTGCACACTTTTAGCAGAGTGCTTTCAAAACTCACTCCAGTTCTCTCTCTCTCTCTCTCTCTCTCTCTCTCTCTCTCTCTCTCTCTCTCTCTCTCTCTCTCTCTCTCTCTCTCTCTCTCTCTCTCTCTCTCTCTCTCTCTCTCTCTCTCTCTCTCTCTCTCTCTCTCTCTCTCTCTCTCTCTCTCTCTCTCTCTCTCTCTCTCTCTCTCTCTCTCTCTCTCTCTCTCTCTCTCTCTCTCTCTGTGACGTGCAAATCGTAGGGAAATCAAAGTCTGAGGAGGACGAGGGCTGGTGATGCTGTTCATCATCTGCAGTTTCTGTCTCCTCTGTAGTTTGTGCAATGCCAGAGGTGTGAAGCGAGGAAAATGCGCTGTTTTAGAGAAGCCGAGCTGCTGGAGGCATGACTGCTCTGTCTCACGCCAGTTTTTTTGTCGTTTATTAAAGAGTTCGTACAATTACGTCATTTACTCAACCTCGTTTTTTTTAAGCCTTTCTAAAAAAAATGTTTTGTTTTCAAAATGCATGTTCTAATGCATTTTGTCTTAAAAAATGCATTATAATTGCAGATTCCTTGCTACATCTGAAATGTGTTGTTTTAATTCATCATGGTTTGGTTGCACCATTAAGGATTAATCTTAAATCTAGATTAAATCAAGGTTCATGTGATCATTCTGTAGCACCAAACTTTAAACCTTGATTAAAAATAAGCAGGTTAACATTTAAACCATCATTTTGATCCTGGATTGAATTTATATTTAGAATAGATTTACTTTAATCCTGTTGCAAACTCATCCACCCATCCACTCATCCACCATCCCATCCATCCACTCATCCATCCATTCACTCATCCATCCATCCATCTATCCATCCATCCACTCATCCACCCACCCACCAACTCATCCACCCACTCATCCACCCATCCATCCACTCATCCACCCATCCATCCACTCATCCACCCATCTATTCATCCACTCATCCATCCATCCACGCATCCATCTATCCATCCATCCACCCATCCACCCATCCGGCCATCCATTCATCCACCCAGCCATCCACTCATCTATCCACTTATCCACCCAGCCATCCACTCATCTATCCACTTATCCACCCAGCCATCCACTCATCCATCCACTTATCCACCCAGCCATCCACTCATCCATTCACTTATCCACCCAGCCATCCACTCATCCATTCACTTATCCACCCAGCCATCCACTCATCTATCCACTTATCCACCCAGCCATTCACTCATCCATCCAGCCATCCATCCATCCACCCATCCACTCATCCATTCACTTATCCACCCAGCCATCCACTCATCTATCCACTTATCCACCCAGCCATTCACTCATCCATCCAGCCATCCATCCATCCACCCATCCAGTCATCCATTCATCCACTCATCCATCCACCCACCTATACACCCACCCACCCATCCATCCACTCATCCATCCAATCATATGTCTATCCCGCCCATCCGTCCGCCCATCCATCCATTCATCCAGATGTCTAGCCCACCCATCATCCATCCATTTATCCAGATGTCTAGCCCACCCATCATCCATCCATTCATCCAGATGTCTAGCCCACCCATCATCCATCCATTTATCCAGATGTCTAGCCCACCCATCATCCATCCATTCATCCAGATGTCTAGCCCACCCATCATCCATCCATTTATCCAGATGTCTAGCCCACCCATCCATCCATCCATTTATCCAGATGTCTAGCCCGCCCATCCATCCACTCATCCATCCACCCATCCATCCATCCATCCATCCATCCATTCATCCAGATGTGTAGCCCGCCCATCCATCCATCCAATCCAGAGGTCTAGTCCATCCACCCATTCATCCCTCCATCCATCCATCCGTCCATCATCCATCCATAATACGTTCATCATCCATCCATAAATCCATCCATCCATGAATCGATCCATCCGTAAAAAGCACATTAATGTAATTTGATAATAACAATGTTCCTTCATCAGCATGAATATATTTCTAAATCCGCCGCTTCGTCCATCACCACCATCAAACCAGAGCATCTGAAGCAAACCCAGCATCTCAAACAACACATTCTAAGATGACTGAATGAATATTGCATTCTTAAACTAAACATCCTATTATTGAACTGTCTTTAATGCCTGTGGGTGTGAACATCACGACCCAGCCTGCATCAGTGACTGCGATTACATGTCCAAGGATAATCCCACATTATTCCCCAGATCTCAGTTCTCAAATCCCATTCATTCCTACTGATTGAGTCATTTTGGAGAATAAGCTGTTTATATGCCCTTTCAGCGTCCCTGTTATAAATCAGGCCTTTATCCGGGAAGAATCTGCCTATTCACAGCACTTAAAGATGCCAATCTTCATCAGAAGCATCTGCTGCTCTTCTCTGCTGTTTTATTGTGCACACACACACATGTGGGACGTCCTGTTCGTGCTGAAAGGTGAACGTGTCTTTGAGAGGACTGACTTTAACCCTCTGGGGCTCTTCGTTTAGGGGTTGCGTTCATAAGTGAGCGGACACCTACAAATTTAACTTCCTCCACCCCAGTAAAACCAATGCAATTTATTTTTCTTCAATAATATTTTTTCTTTTTAATTTTGTATTTTGAGATGATTTGATAGTATTTTTTTAATATTTAAGCAATAATTATGGTCTATTTTTGCCATTGAAAATTATACAAAAACATTTTTTATTTATTTATTTTTAATTATTTATATTGCAGTATTTCAGGTTAAAATAGAGACTATGCCTTCAAAAAAAATTTGCGTCCTCTTTTGGAATTATTTAAGAAATCATGCAACCATGGGTTCTCTATGGAGAATTCCCTAGTTCTGTTTTGAACACATTTAATGATTTTTTTTTGATGGATTTGAATATATATTTTTTTAAAATCTCAAAGACTTTTTATTATTAAGTTTCAGATTTTTTTTGTTGTTGTTAGAAATATAGATTTTTTTCTGTGAATTTGTGTTTTTGCAGATTTCCCATTCATTTCCTATGGGGGTCATTTTTGTCCGAAGAGCTTTTTTTTTACGACCAATCAGCATTCTCGAATCATGCCCTCAATTTTTGTGTGTGTTCACATTCCTAATGCTAGAAACGACACCAAGTTTCATATCATTCTGATGAAGCTGTGATTTTTTAAAATTCCAAAAGTGGTTCATAGGTTCAGTTTTTCATAGGTGTGTGTGTGTGTGTATAAGTCTGCGTGTGTGTGTGTGTGTGAAGAATCTCTTGATGTTTTAGTGTGTCACCCCTTCACTGCTGTGTACTTTTTTCAGCATCGTGGCTGATTTGTAGATTGTACACACAAATATTCAGAGAATTTTTGTGTTTCTGCCGATTTCCCATTCATTTCCTATGGTCGGTCATTTATGACCGAAGACAATGAGCGCTACTTTTTTTTTTAACGACCAATTAGCATGCTCGAATCATGACCCAATTTTTTGTTGTGTGTTTACATACCTAATGCTAGAAAAGTCACCAAGTTTCATATCATTCTGATGAAGCTGTGATTTTTAACATGTTCCAGTCAGAAATGACCGAAGAGCACCAGAGGGTTAAATGACCTTATCATGTCATGGATGGCGTTCAGAATCTACGGGTGTCCGTAATGTGGCCATGATCTAAACCAGAGGTTGCTCTAATACTGTAAACAGCACCGTTGCCGCTGCATGTGAAGCATGTGATGACGGAAATATTGCAGTGTGATGCAGAGGTGTCAAGTAACGAAGTACAAATACTTCGTTACCTTACTTAAGTAGAAATTTTGAGTATCTATACTTTACTGGAGTAATTATTTTTCAGCCTACTTTTTACTTCTACTCCTTACATTTTCAAGCAATTATCTGTACTTTCTACTCCTTACATTTTAAAAATAGCCTCGTTACTCCTATTTCGGCATGTTTTCATTCCGGCTTGTCATAAAATAAAATAAACTATCCAGATAAATCGCGCCATCCGGACAGAGTGAATTTGATTGTGGTTGGATGAGAAGGATAAACACAAACCATTCCGACACCCTATTGGGTTGTAGGCTATCAATCACGCCTGCACCTGCACAAATCACACACCATGTTGCCAGATAGGGCGGGTTCTCGCCGACGAGCACGTACTTTCAGCCAATCAGCGATCAGCAGGCAGACGTGCTCAGCCTCATTCATGACTTTAGCCGGGTTTTTAGCGCGATGACTCGTCGTAGCTGTACATTCCAGTGAATCAGTGATCGCTATGCCAGTGGCATAAATACACAGTAAGTTGTATCTACAGTAAAGAGTGGGAGAGTGACTCAACTCTCAAACGTGAATTACACCTGTGACTCGAAGACTCTTTATAAATATAACCGTGACTCCTGTCCATCATCATACACACACTTAGGACATCTGCAACTAGCAACCCCGACAGATGCTGAAAGATGTTAAAATCAACGACTAATCCGTTTTGACTGTGCTAAATGTGCATGTGCCATGTACTTCACGAAAGACATACTGTAGTTTTGTCAAAGCAAAGTGCAACACAAGGGTATGCGCATTGTTGTTATGTATTTGTTGACGGATTATTGTACAGTATAAATGAATTACGCATTTTGACATTGGTGTGTGCATTAACGTGTGAAATGCCTGTTAATTACATAGCTTTTTCCAATCTCTATATTGGGCACTTTTTGCGCGTAAATTGGCTTCTTACTGTTGACATTGAAAATCTTGTGTTTTTCTAAGGGATTGCGGTTTTGACAGTTTCTACCTGGACATATAGTCATATTTGAACCGTTTTACTGGGAATTTTTTTTTTTTTTTTAATCATCAATGTTATGCTTTAAGGAGATAAAATGGTAACTTACTTATCAACATTGATTGGTATGGCAATCAAATAATATCACATTATTTTGGCAGTTAAAGTTTTGGGTTTTTTTCTTGGAGTGACTAGTTGCCTATAAGTATTGTAAGAGGTGCAAACTTGTTATCAATAACCAGGCATGTTATCAATAACCATTTTTAAAAAAATATATAAATGTACATTTGGTGAGGTTTTTGGGCTGGAAATTGTTGACCCAATCTGGCCACACTGATCACACATTCAAAAAATGGTTATTGATAACATGCCTCTGAATTTTGACTTTTTGCACCTTTACAATATTTATAGGCAACTAGTCATCAAATCTTCCACTCTATGAAACACGTTAATGCCCAGTAGTACACAATATGGTTCTTTAATGTATTTGCATTGTCCTAAAATGCGTTCATTTTCAATGGGAATATATGCGGCTGAAACGCGTTGCCAAGTGCATCTAAAAATGTTCAACATTAACTTTTTAATATAACATTATAGTCATTATGGCCTTCAGAAAAATGTTTTTTTGTGGAGGTGGGGTATGCACTGTGGCGCGGCCTAATCTTTTGTCCTTAAAGGGATACTTCACCCAAAAATGAAAATTCTGTCATCATATACTCACCCTCAAGTTGTTCCAAACCTGTATGAGTTTTTGTTCTGAAGATATTTTGAAGAATGTTTGTAACCAAGCAGACAGAGCAACCATTGACTGCCATAGTAGGGGGAAAATGCTATGGCAGTCAATGGTTGCATATAATCTGCTTGTTACAAAAATTCTTCAATCTTCAGAACAAAGAAACTCATACAGGTTTGGAACAATTTGAGTAAATTATGACAGAATTTTAATTTTTGGGTGAACTACCCCTTTAATGGCATTTTTTCCCCTTACATTACTTTTACTTTTATACTTTAAGTAGTTTTGAAACCAGTTACTTTTACACTTTTACTTGAGTAAAAAGCTTGAGTTGATACTTCAACTTCTACAGAAGTCTTTTTAAACCCCAGTATCTATACTTCTACCTGAGTAATGAATGCGAATACTTTTGACACCTCTGGTGTGATGTGATCAGAATATAGATGTGCTCATAAATTCATGCGCTTTGATTTTGTGTGTGCGTGTGAAATGTTTTCACCTCTTTCACCTCCAAAGATTTAAATGGGGTTGTGTAGAGACTGTGAGCGTTCAAACCTAATGCATCCATCCAAACACACACACACACACACACACACACACACACACACACACACACACACACACACACACACACACACACACACACACACACACACACACACACACACACACACACACACACACACACACAGCATTTCATCTCCCCCTCTCTTTGTTCTGTAAGGCATGTTAGTTAGAGTTAGTGTGTTGGAAAATGCAGCAGGAAATCAGATTTGGGACGCTGGTCTTCATTGTCTTTATCTGTTCTTTCTGTTACATCTATCTATCTGTCTGTCCATCCATCTATTTATCTATCTATCTATCCATCTGTCTATCTATCCATCCTTCCTTCCATCCATTCATCCGTCCATCTGTCCATCCATCCATAAATCTATCCATCTGTCTATCTATCCATCCTTCCTCCATCCATCCATAAATCTATCCGTCCATTCATCCTTCTATCTATCCGTCTGTCCATCCATCCGTCCAGCTGTCTATCCGTCCATCTATCCATCTGTCTATCTATCCATCCTTCCTTCCATCCATCCATAAATCTATCCATGCATGCATCTGTCCATCCATCCATAAATCTATCCATCTGTCTATCTGTCCATCTTTCCATCCATCAATAAATCTATCCATCCATCCATCCATCCATCCATCCATCCATAAATCTATCCATCTGTCTATCTGTCCATCTTTCCATCCATCAATAAATCTATCCATCCATTCATCCATCTATCTATCCGTCTGTCCCTCCATCCATAAATCTATCCATCTGTCTATCTATCCATCCTTCCTTCCATAAATCTATCCATCCATTCATCCATCCATCTGTCCATCCATCCATAAATCTATCCATCCTTCCTCCAACCATCCATAAATCTATCCATCCATTCATCCGTCTATCTATCTGTCTGTCCGTCCAGCTGTCTATCTGTCCATCTAGCTATCCATAAATGTATCCAACCATTCACCATCCATCCATCGGTCCATCTATCCATCCATCCATAAATCTATCCATCCGTCCATCTATCCAACCGTCCATCCATCCATAAATCTATCTGTCCATCCATCCAACCATCCATCCGTTCATTGGTCCATCCATCCATCGATCCATAAACTTGTCAATCTATCTATCTATCTATCTATCTATCTATCTATCTATCTATCTATCTATCTATCTATCTATCTATCTATCTATCTATCTATCTATCTATCTATCTATCTATCTATCTATCTATCTATCTATCTATCTATCTATCTATCTATCTATCTATCCGTCCATAAATCTATCCAACCGTTCACCATCCATCCATCCATTGGTCCACCTATCCATCCATCAATCTATCATTCATCCATCCATAAATCTATCCATCCATCCATCCATCCATCCATCCATCCATAAATCTATCCATCCATCCATCCATCCATCCATCCATCCATCCATAAATCTATCCATCCATCCATCCATCCATCCATCCATCCATCCATAAATCTATCTGTCCATCCATCTAACCATCCATCCATTCATAAATCTATCCATCCGTTCATCATCCGTCCATCTTACCATCCATCCATTCATAAATCTATCCATCCGTCATCATCCGTCCATCTAGCCATCTGTCCATCCATCCATAAATCCATTGGCCCATCCATCTGTCCGTCCACCCATCCATCCATCCATCCTTCAATCTATCTATCCAACTATCTGTCCATCCTTCAATCTATCTATCCAACTATCCGTCCATCCATCCACCCTTTCATCCATAAATCTATCCATCTATCTGTCCATCCGTCCATCTATCCATCCATCCATGGTCTTGTCTGTTATTCTATCCGTCATTATGTCCCATCTAATGTTGTATCCTCAGTTCTATCTACAGTTCGATCAGCAAACATGCAGCCGGAAATCTGTTTGGGATGCTGGTCTGTTGCACCTGCTTTACTGTCTGTGTCTCTGCCTCCATCCGTCAATCCATCAGTCTAGTCTAGTCCTATTTATCCATCGTTTATCTGCTTATCTAGTTTGTCTGTCTCATTCTCTCCATCCCTCTCTCTCCTATGCAGTGTGTGCTGATGCGCTGGAGGGGCAGTGAGAGGTGTGTGTGGAGCTCAGCGAGGGGGAAATGAAGAGGTCTCCGGGATTAGCTAATGCGATTAGCTGCGTCTCACAATCAGCCGCACTGAATGCATGTTGTAATTACTGCACCTCAATGAGGAAGGTGTGTGTGAAAGATTAATGCAGGTGAGCGGCAGGCTGTGATAGATACGCTCTGTGTTTGCCAATGGGACTGAATGGGACTCATTTGCACACATGTGACCCAAACCCGAACTCCACAGATACGCCAAATTAGCTCTGAGCTAGCGTTGAGGGACTCTACTGTTATTTTTTCACAATCCTAAGGATGCTTGACCTGCGAGATCCATAAATCAACATTACTAGTTCGCATAATTGGTGGCATAAGTTAAAGTATGTGACTGAACGTTTTTCTTCTCTTGTTATGTTGATATAATGAGACAATAAGGCATGAAAACTAGACAGAAACCAATAATACAGCACAGCCTCTCTGGGCTTCAGTCATTATTTTTTGCTAAACTCTTTTTTTTTTTGTCGCCGGTGTGGATTTGAAATCTCTGCACTATTCTGGGTCTCGAGAAATCAGCGCGACATATTTCCACACAGGATTTCTCACTTGCATCACATTTCTGAGATGCATCAATTGGACAGTCGCCTCTGATAACAAATCGCTCTAAATTGTTATGTAATCCATTCATCCATCCATCCAATCCAGATGTCTAGTCTATCCATCCATCCATCCATCCAATCCAGATGTCTAGTCTATCTACCCCTCCATCCATCCATCCATCCATCCATCCATCCATCCAATCCAGATGTCTAGTCTATCCACCCATCCATCCATCCAATCCAGATGTCTAGTCTATCTACCCCTCCATCCATCCATCCACCCAATCCATCCTTCCAATCCAGATGTCTAGTCTATCTACCCATCCATCCATCCATCCATCCATCCATCCATCCAATCCAGATGTCGTCTATCCACCCATCCATCCATCCAATCCAGATGTCTAGTCTATCCACCCATCCATCCATCCAATCCAGTTGTCGTCTATCTACCCATCCATCCATCCAATCCAGATGTCTAGTCTATCAACCCATCCATCCATCCAATTCAGATGTCGTCTATCTACCCCTCCATCCATCCAATCCAGATGTCTAGTCTATCCACCCATCCATCCATCCAATCCAGATGTCGTCTATCTACCCATCAATCCATCCAATCCAGATGTCTAGTCTATCAACCCATCCATCCATCCAATCCAGATGTCGTCTATCTACCCATCCATCCATCCAATCCAGATGTCTAGTCTATCCACCCATCCATCCATCCAATCCAGATGTCGTCTATCTACCCATCCATCCATCCAATCCAGATGTCTAGTCTATCAACCCATCCATCCATCCAATTCAGATGTCGTCTATCTACCCCTCCATCCATCCAATCCAGATGTCTAGTCTATCAACCCATCCATCCATCCATCCAATCCAGATGTCTAGTCTATCAACCCATCCATCCATCCAATCCAAATGTCGTCTATCTACCCATCCATCCATCCACCTACCCATCCATCCAATCCAGATGTCTAGTCTATCAACCCATCCATCCATCCAATCCAGATGTCGTCTATCTACCCCTCCATCCATCCAATCCAGATGTCTAGTCTATCAACCCATCCATCCATCCAATCCAGATGTCGTCTATCTACCCCTCCATCCATCCAATCCAGATGTCTAGTCTATCTACCCATCCATCCATCCAATCCAGATGTCGTCTATCCACCCTTCCATCCAATCCAGATGTCTAGTCTATCAACCCATCCATCCATCCATCCATCCAATCCAGATGTCTAGTCTATCTACCCATCCATCCATCCAATCCAGATGTCGTCTATCCACCCATCCATCCATCCAGTCCAGATGTCGTCTATCCACCCATCCATCCATCCAATCCAGATGTCTAGTCTATCCACCCATCCATCCATCCATCCATCCAATCCAGATGTCGTCTATCTACCCATCCATCCATCCAATCCAGATGTCTAGTCTATCTACCCATCCATCCATTCAATCCAGATGTCTAGTCTATCAACCCATCCATCCACCTACCCATCCATCCAGTCCAGAGGTCTAGTCTATCTACCCACCCATCCATCCATCCATCCAATTCAGATGTCGTCCATCCATCCATCCAGTCCAGAGGTCTAGTCTATGTATCCATCCATTCAGAGGTCAAACCTATCTATCCATTCATCCAATCCAGAAATATTAAAACTATAAAAAAAAAACACAATTTAATAGGGGTCTATTATTTTGAAAAATTAACAAATTATAACATTGGTAAAGTTTTGTGAATTCAATTGACCCTTTTTGATTATTAAAATTGAATGAATCCAATAAAACATAATCCACAAATTCAACGTTTGTAAAAAGCCTGATAGGAAGAATCTCCTCTGAATTAAATCACATTAAAATGATTTTGATGTATAATGAACAGATGAACACCTCAGATGCTTCAGTTATGTCGAGTCAAACAGGTCGTGAAAACCAGACAGAAACCAATAATACAGCACAGCCTTTCTGGGCTTCAGTCATTTTTTTTTTTTTTGTGCAAAATTCTGCTTTGTTGCCAGTATGGATTTGAAATCTCTGTACTATTCTGGGCCTTTGGTCTGGAGGAAATCAGCGCGACATATTTCCACACAGGATTTCCCACAGCTTCGGTTCCATACTGAAAATCAATGGACATGCAGATCGACTCCAGCTGAAGCGCTGCCGATCTAGCTTTTCTCCACACAGTGTGAGTCTGCCTTACGCCTTCACATTTTCTTTTGGTCTGTGATGGAGTGACATCAGACGTGAGGGAACATTGGCCGTGAATTACAAGGTGGCGTGATTACAAAGGTAGAAGAGGCCTAAATAAAGAATAAGAGAGCTATGGAAATCATGAGAGATTTTGGTGCGAAAGCTATATAGGACCCACGATGCGGAAAAAGCAGTTGAAAAACGGATGGATAAATCAAAAGTAGGGCTGTACATTTAATCAAATGGCTATATGGCCTGGTATCTGTCAATATTAAAGGCTTTTTTCAGCGTCTGCCATGCCTCACATTTCTGAAATACATCATTTGGACAGTCGCCTCTGATAACAGATCGCTCTAAATTGTAATATAGACGCATGTATTTTCTGTAAAGCTGCTTTGAAACGATGGATTATGAAAGGTATTGAATTGAATTGAATATGAGGCCATGAACAAGAGTCACTTCTGCAGTAATTTAACGTTTAATTCAAGAAAAACAATCGTCGGATACACACAAATGAAACCTCTTCACTACAACCCGCCAACATAAAAGTGTGGTTTAACTTAAAATTATGAAGAAAAATAATTACTCTTGAGCAGTGCAATGTACTACTTATCAAAGAAATAATAACAAAAATACTAATACACTTCATTGAAAAGAAAATGTAAGCAATATCACACGTCATAAAACATTTGATTACATTTAACATCATTTTTTTAACATCAAGTTTTATGCGTTAATTTGATGATCACCGATTTTGATTATACATTATTATTAAAAAAATAAAAGATTCACAGAATCCAGAAATATTAAAATTCCATCCATCCAATCCAGAGGTCTAGTCCATTCATCCAGATGTCTAGCCCGCACATCCATCCATCCATCCATTCATCCAGATGTCTAGTCCATCCATCCATCCATCCATCCATCCAGAGGTCTAACCTATCTATCCATTCATCCAGATGTCTAGCCCGCACATCCATCCATCCATCCATCCAGATGTCTAGCCTGCACATCCATCCATCCATCCAATCCAGATGTCTAGTCCATCCATCCATCCAGAGGTCTTACCTATCTATCCATTCATCCAGATGTCTAGCCCGCACATCCATCCATCCATTCATCCAGATGTCTAGCCTGCACATCCATCCATCCATCCAATCCAGATGTCTAGTCCATCCATCCATCCAATCCAGATGTCTAGTCCATCCATCCAGAGGTCTAACCTATCTATCCATTCATCCACCCAGATGTCTAGCCCGCACATCCATCCATCCATACATTCATCCAGATGTCTAGCCTGCACATCCATCCATCCAATCCAGATGTCTAGTCCATCCATCATCCATTCATCCAGATGTCTAGCCTGCACATCCATCCATCCAGAGGTCTAGTCTATCTACCCATCCATCTTCCATTCATCTAATCCAGATATCTAGTCCAACCATCCATCCAGAGGTCTAGTCTATCTACCCATCCATCTTCCATTCATCTAATCCAGATATCTAGTCCAACCATCCATCCAGAGGTCTAGTCTATCTACCCATCCATCATCCATCCATCCAATCTAGAGGTCTAGTCTATCTACCCATCCATCTTCCATTCATCCAATCCAGATATCTAGTCCATCCATCCAGAGGTCTAACCTATCTATCCATTCATCCAGATGTCTAGCCCGCACATCTATCCATCCATTCATCCAGATGTCTAGTCCATCCATCATCCAGATTTCTAGCCCACTCATCCATCCATCAAGAGGTCTAGTCTATCTACCCATCCATCATCCATCCATCCAATTCAGATGTCTAGTCCATCCATCCATCCAGAGGTCTAACCTATCTATGCATTCATCCAGATGTCTAGCCCGCACATCCATCCATCCATCCATTCATCCAGATGTCTAGCCTGCACATCCATCCATCCATCCATCCAATCCAGATGTCTAGCCCGCACATCTATCCTTCCATTCATCCAGATGTCTAGCCCCCTCATTCATCCATCCATCCAGAGGTCTAGTCTATCTACCCATCCATCCATCCAATTATGATTATACATTATTATTAAAAAAATAAAAGATTCACAGAATCCAGAAATATTAAAATTCCAGAGGTCTAGTCTATCTACCCATCCATCCATCCATCCAGAGGTCTAGTCTATCTACCCATCCATCCATCCATCCATCCATCCATCCATCCATCCATCCATCCATCCAGAGGTCTAGTCTATCTACCCATCCATCCATCCAATCCAGAGGTCTAGTTCATCCATCCATCCATCCAGAGGTTTAGTCTATCTACCCATCCATCATCCATCCATCCATCCAATCCAGAGGTCTAGTCCATCCATCCATCCAGAGGTCTAACCTATCTATTAATTCATCCAGATGTTTAGCCCACTCATCCATCCACCCATCCAATCCAGAAATATTAAAACTTAAAAAAAATGTTTTTTATATTATAAGCTTAAAATTATAAAATGTTTGTAGTAAAGTTAGTAAAGTTTTGTGTATTCAACTGATTAGGCACCCTTTTGGGTTATTAAAATTGAACTTAACCAATAAAACGGAATCCAGAACAAATTAAATGAAAAAAAAAAACTTTTGGTTCGGGAAAGCCTGCAATGAAGAATCTCCTCTGAATTAAATCACATTAAAATGATTTTGATGTATAATGAACAGATGAACATCTCAGATGCTCCACATAATCTTTAATTTTGCCTTGAGTAATAAAACCAAAATTAAGCAAAATAAAACGGTAAAGCTACTCTGAAACGTGTGTGTGTGTGGTCCCAAAAACACCTTAGCTCTGTTTACTAGTGATGTGAATATTCTGATCACCTTTCGACGAAAGGTGAAACATTTCTTTCTAACACATTTCGTGTTTCCTCTTTCAGATCTTCATTCCCTGAGAGTCGCCAGGAGGGCCGATCGCCAACCGCTAACCGTTGATTGAATTATCCCTCAACATGATGTGGCAGTAAACTGTTATTCCTCCATCTTACCAGCCCTCTGCTGTCTCACCCCTGAGCGACGACTTTCATCCTCTCTCATTTCTCTGCTGTCATACACATACTGGCACTCGTCTGCCGCTGCGATGGCTTCGGCCTTTTGCTCATTTACGTCTCTGTATTCCTGACAGGCCGTCTGATTCCTGAGGGGAGGCCCGCGGAGGACGCTCTGCCGAATTTATGGTTGTATATAAATATATATGAGCATGTGGTTCTCTCAGATTGAAAACATATACTTGCGACGATTGCCTGCTATGAAGTTCATTCCAGGGCTAATGCTGTTTTGCCTCCCCATCTCGTCAGCTCCTTCAAAGAACGCACCCTATTTTAAGGCATGAGAGATATATGGAAGGGAACAGGGTAAATATTTGAGAGTATCGCAGGCTTCATCTTGAATTAATTCAGTTGGTTTTCTTCGGCTGGCGGTGTGGAGTGGATTCACAGCTGGTATGTTCATTCCAGTCCTAACAACCTAGACTAGTGGCTGAGGAGAGCCTGCTTTTTCACTCATGGTTTCGTTGCAGATGCATTTCAAGAACTGCAAAGAATGATTTCTGCTGAGACGAATGCATTATCAGGTAACATTATCAAAACTCACACAGATTAAACGGGAATTCTGTTAAACCAGTTGTAAAACATGCATGTCCGAGTACAGAAAACAGCTTTAAAGGGTTAGTTCACCCAAAAATGTAAATTCTGTCATTAATTACTTCCCCTTATGTCGTTCGACACCCATAAGACCTCCGTTCATCTTCAGACACAAATGAAGATATTTTAGTGTAAATCTGATGGCTCTGAAAGGCCTCCATTGGCTCAATGCACGGTTCACTCTCAAGACCCTTAAAAGACACTAAAGACGTCGTTACAAAGTCCATCTCACTACAGTGGTTCTACAATAACTTTATGAATCGGCGAGAATAGTTTTTGTGCGCAAAAAAACCCCTAAACAACGACTTATATAGTGATGACGATTCCAAAACACGGCCTCATGAAGCTTCGAAGCGTTATGAATCAGTGAGTCGATTCAGCAGTTTGGATCGCCAAATTTCAGCAGTTTGACACGCGATCCGAATCATCATTCGAACTGAATCGACTCAATGACTCGCTCATTAAGACGGTCACATGCTGCCACCTACTGGTGGTTTAGTTTCATCTTTCCAACATTTCTTATTTGTATATTCAAAAATATCCTAATAATCTCATAACATTATTTAATGCAGTTGTCATTTTTCAGTGTAAATGATTTAATTTGATTGGTAACAGCCCTATAGTGTCTTATTCTAATTTAATTTATAGATCAAATTTCTGAATATAAAAAGAAAGCTGAAGCATATCCTATATTTAATAAGATTATGGAAAAATGCCCTTTATAAAAAGGTACAAATATCACAAATATGCATATTTAAATATGTCAAAGCTGATTAAACACAGGTGAGAATATTGCTTGAGAATAGATTATATTTACAAAAAAAATCCGGACAAGCAAATGTTTTACTCGGACAAGTGAATGACAGATTTACTTAAGCGTGTGAACAGTGTACGAGCCCTGACAGTGTACGGAGTGGGCAGCAAAGCAAGTGCATTCTGGGAGTTGTTGTCTTTCATCCACATGAGAGAAAAAAAAATGTCTGTCTTTTCTCAGTCTAGAAGGCACTAAATTCAAAAATAATTCCACATTTCTTCTGCATAAATGACCCAGTTTAAATAGAAAGCTTAATGCTAAATCACTGAAGTTACCCTTTAAAGATGCTGACGCTGACTGGCAACTTAATAACATTCATTTAATCTCACAAGTCGAGAAACCTCATGCCAAGTCCAATATGCATCAGACGCAGGCTGAGACTGAAGCTGAAGGCCACCTGCACAGCCTCTACAGCATCATTATACACTCGTTACACACCTGCAGGTCAGAGGTCATGCGGTCATCTCACATGAAAGCTGCTCGTCTGTCCAGGGCCAGAATCCCGGAGCTCCTGTCCTTCGCAGCACTGAAGTGGACAATCTAACGCACCGCCTTCATTTTGTCAATTTGGGCTAAAATAAACGAAATCTGCCTGATTAGAAGGTTATTATTAAATAAAGTCTGATTGGATGTGTCCCGTTGTGCACAAACGTGCTTTTTTTTTGATGCCACATGACTAAAGCTGGTGGAATTTGTTTCTGTGAGCCAAGCTTATGACTGGGACTGTCTCTTTGCAGGATCCTGAGGTTAAAGGTCGTGCTCAGGGATCAGATCTACTGGGGATTGAACTACTGTCACTAACTGGGGAGTTTCGAGGAGGGGTAGTTACCAGGATGAACAGAAGCGCCGCCTCCCCCTTGTGTTTGTTGAACAATTTGTTTCATATAAATATATATATATATACACCGATCAGGCATAACATTATGACTCCCCATTTTGCAAGGTTTCCCAGCAGAACATTGCCCAAAGCATCACTGCCTCCGCCGGCTCGCCTTCTTCCCATAGTGCACCTGGTGCCATGTGTTCCCCAGGTAAGCCACACACACACACACACACACACACACCTGGCCATCCACGTGATGTAGAAGAACACGTGATCATCAGACCAGGCCGCCTTCTTCCACAGTTCTGGAGATGCTCTGACCCGTCACAATCTGGCCCTCGTCAAACTCGCTCAAATCCTTACGCTTGCCCATTTTTCCTGCTTCTAACACATCAACTCTGAGGACAAAATGTTCACTTGCTGCCTAAGATATCCCACCCACTAACAGATCATCAGTGTTATTCACTTATTCACCAGGGGCCTATACCATGAAGCCGGTTTAGCTGGCTAGCCAGAAATGTTTAAGCTTAGTTTGTGCCAATCCTGGGT
This sequence comes from Gobio gobio, assembly GCF_949357685.1. Classification (NCBI taxonomy): domain Eukaryota; kingdom Metazoa; phylum Chordata; class Actinopteri; order Cypriniformes; family Gobionidae; genus Gobio; species Gobio gobio. Next base: position 2,447,197 of record NC_137101.1, on the reverse strand, counting down.
TTAAGGTACCATTAAAGTGGTTTGGCTTTTAGCTGTGTTCATCTCCATAGTAACTTACACTCCACGGCTAACCTGCTCCAGGGCAGGTTATGTTCTGGATAAGAGATCAAACTGAAATTGGACCAATCAGCTGTGAGCAAAGTGACACGCCTCTGATGCAATAAAGTCACTCCCTCTGTTTCTACTTCAAATTAAAGTTCACGACATAGCAAATGGTTTTTAAAGACTAACGCGTCTGGCTTTTAACAATGCTTATTTATAATAATAATACTTTTGAATGATTTAGATATCATTTATGTAATTATACCCTTATATATTTTAGTTAATCAATCATTAATAGGCACTTAGTTAAAATTAATATTAATAGCCTATATAAAGGTCATACAAATAAGCTTTAAAATCAACAAATAAAGCTATAAAAATGACTACATCTCTATATATCAACTAAACTAACTTCATAACTTTTACTTGCATTGACGTATAATATATTTCTTTAAGTTATCCTCTTTCATAGACAGCTCTTTTCTTCCTGTCTATTTGTTTAAATTCTTAATATTTTTCAATCATGTAATATTCTGCAGAAGAGAGAAATTAATCTCAGTTGATCCACAGCGTGTGATTGGCTGTTCACTGCTGATGTCACAGCTAAACTCAGGATCAAAGCCTGAGTTGACAGAGACAGCTGATGATCAGCATCATGGGACCAACAAAGCCTGAATAGATTGGTTTGGTTTTGTCAACTCAAAACTAATCCTGTAACCCTGAGTTTGTTAAACTACCATCATGGTACAGGCCCCATGTCATAATTAGGGCTGGGCAAATTAACGCGTTAACGCGGGCGATTAATTTTTTCAGCTTAACGCATTAAAAATATTTAACGCAAATAGCGCAGCGTCCGTTTTTATATCCATTTTTGCTTAGCGTTACATGATCATCACGCTCTTATTCATGTAAATGCTTCCAAGCGCAACAAGACACAAGCGAACGCGCTGTATGCCAATGTCCTGTGTGTGTGTGTGTGTGTGTGTGTGTGTGTCAGTGTCCTGTCTGTGGATGCGTCTCATGTCATCTAATCAAGGGACACTCTTGACACACACACAAGCACACTCGACGCATAGACTCGCGTCAGTCTCCTGCTCACATCGAGTTCTCTTTTGCTCTTGAACAAACAATAACACAGAGGATTTGAGTATTCTCATATTAGGAGTCTTAAATTAGTTAAATAACGTCTTAAATGAACTTAAAGAGTTGTGAGGAAATGAGATGCGCGGGACAGCGCGTGAGATCCGCGGCTGTTCTTAAAGTGACAGTAGCACTGATGATGATGTCATTAATGTTCATCACAGAACAACGGCAACAGAGAAAAGTGTTAATTCGCTTTAATGATGATTCATCTATATTTCATTTATTATTTATGCAGTTAAGAAAGATAACTATTACATTTATGTATATGTATATCAGGGAAGGCCATGGGTAAATATAACATTTATTATTTTGGGTTTATGTAAAGATTGTTTTAAGTTCACTTAAATTAAAAGTTGTTTTTTTAAAGCCTAATAAATGTTGAGATTGGGAGCTTTCAGTGATACTGTAATGTAACGTCATTAATGTTTCATAGAGACATCAGTGATACAGGCCTTCATTGATAAAAAGATGACAATACAACACATATTTAAAATATGCTGTCTTTAAATTGTTTATACATTAATTTGGAGAGTAACTGAAATTATTACAATATCAAAATATCAAAAACTTAAAATATTAAAAACGTGCGATTAATCGCGATTAATTACAGAAAAAAATGTGATTAATTAGTTCTTTTTTTTTTATCGATGCCCAGCACTAGTCATAATGTTACGCCTGATCGTTGTGTATATGTTTGATATGTCAGAGATGCTCTGACCCAGTCATCACAATTTGGGAAATCAGATCGTGCAATATTTACTCTTCTCCGAAAATGTCCGATCTGTAATGTCAATAGTCAGGCTACTATTAGAAGTACAATTATTTCAATGATTCACCTCAACCCGGCGCTTTGTGTTTGTGATATACATGCACTTAAGAAAAAAATATGGCTTTAGGTGTGTTTTATTATTAGCCCAGCAGGGGCGGAGTGTGTTGTGTTTTATCTATTATTCCGGCAGGTTTAGTTTAGTCCCTCAGGCTGAATGCAAACACACACACACACACACGCAGACGCCACGGCCAAACAACACATAGGTTCGCATATGATGCATCAAAATCTCACATGTGTGTGTGTGTGTGTCATCACTAAAGGCTGTAGAGATGAATTATGGTTTTGTGTGATGAGCAGCCTCTGGGAGATGTGTGTGTTATTCCAGCGTGTCAGGAAATAGAGTGGGTGGACGGGTTTCTGATTAGAGCCGGAGCTAAGATAGAGAGACAGATCTATGGTTTCTATATCCGTCCCTGAACAGAGAGAGATGTGCCTTATCATAGACACCGACAGACACCCCGTACACTTGACTCTGTCCGTATCAGTCAGCTGAGGACCACACACACACACACACACACACACACACACACACACACACACACATGCGTGGTGATAGCACCCATTTATCAGGCGCTGACAACTCGCATTCGGAGCTGCACGCTTTCTCTCTTTATTTTTGTCCGATGTCTCCATCGTGTCGTTGTCAAAGGTGTGTGTACGCCGAGTGTGTTTCTGAGCCAGATCCATGGGTACGAGGAAGTTACGTAAACGCATAAAAGGAGACAGATCGGCTCTTTTTTTCGCTCTCAATTTTCTGCCGCTTGATTAAACTCGCTGCAGAATCAATCCTGCTCTGAATCTCAAGTCCGTTTTGATAGTGTCTGAAAAAAAACATCTCTGAGACTGGGTTTCTGCAGGTCTTAAAAGGCTCTGTCACCTCTCCCTTAAAAGTCTGTAATTCAATGCTTTTTTCTGTCTCTTTTTAAAGAAGACACTCTGCAGATTATTGCTGAAGTGAAAGCGATTCAAAATATGAAAGTATGAAAATGTTATGGAAGTTTAAATTTACTATAAATTAAAAATACTGTACTAAATATTTTTTTATTTCAAATAAAATATATATTTTACAAAAAAAACTATACTATAAAATCAAAGCCATGTGTCTAACCCAGTTGTGTTCCAAATGTGAAGTTGATATCACAAAGATTGAAGTCCCCATGAGATTTTGTTTAGGCGCTGTACCAAAAATAGCCACCGGGTGTCATTCAAATTGCATTGATTGTTTCATTTTCCTGTACATTTCTGTCCAAATATCACAAAACAGTCCCCAAATATGGACCCTTGAGACTCAGACCTTTCCGACGATATGTGTTTTGTCAAGATTGGAAAAGATTTAGATTATAAAGTAGTTAAAATAATTGTTGTAATATGAAACATGACGACGCCCACTAGGGGGAGGAGCCCGCTAGAATAATTTAGAGTAACATTTCCATGGCAACACAATGTCCGATTTCAAAACGGTTTTCACAGGATGAATTTTGAGTTTGTAAGCTTTCAAATGATACATAATTTTATGATAATTACTTAAATATATGATACGAAAAAAAGGTGATAAAAAAAGGTGCCAGGCGTTTAAGGGGTTAAAAAGTCTTAATTCACCCGTAAAGCCTTAAAAACAGCCTTACATTCATAAGTCATGGCATTAAATATTGTATTTATTGCAAAAATGTATATCGTCCTCAGGATTCTTGTCCCGTTTTAAATCAAGATACATTCACTTAAGATGCAAAGGCAAAATTAAGTTAGTTTATGCGTAGAACGAGAACAAATACGAGTTATGAAAACTTCCCTTTGAATTCAGTTGATTTTTCTGAGCCCACTGGCAGATAATTGTTCTTGTTTCAATCATAAACTCATTTTGGTAAATTTGACAGAATAAATGACTTCATATTTTGTTATTATGTATCTCTAATAAAAAAAGAAGAGCTCCACGATTCTGGAGAGAGAAAACTAAACAAAATAATATGCAATTTACTAGCGTTTCTGACAAAATGTTAATTGCTGCAGTCTATTTAAAATGTTTAATTAATCAAAATTAATTATTTAAAAAAAACAAAACAAACGTGTGAACGAGTACTCATAAAGACGTCTCTTGTTTCATTACTGGATGAATCAACGTTTCTTAGCGAATCTCTTGAATGAATGATTCAATGACTCACTCATAAAGACTTCACTTGTTTCATTACTGGATGAATCAGCGTTTCTTAATGAATCTCTTGAATGAATGATTCAATGACTCACTCATAAAGACTTCACTTGTTTCATTACTGGATGAATCAGTGTTTTTGAACGAATCTCTTGAATTAATGATTTAATGACTCACTCATAAAGACTTCACTTGTTTGATTACTGGATGAATCAGCGTTTTTGAACGAATCTCGAGTGAATGATTTAATGACTCACTCATAAAGACTTCACTTGTTTCATTACTGGATGAATCAGCGTTTCTGAATGAATCTCTTGAATGAATGATTCAATGACTCACTCAGAAAGACTTCAATTGTTTCATTACTGGATGAATCAGTGTTTTTGAACGAATCTCTTGAATTAATGATTTAATGACTCACTCATAAAGACTTCACTTGATTGATTACTGGATGAATCAGCGTTTTTGAACGAATCTCGAGTGAATGATTTAATGACTCACTCATAAAGACTTCACTTGTTTCATTACTGGATGAATCAGTGTTTCTGAATGAATCTCTTGAGTGAATGATTCAATGACTCACTGGTAAAGACTTCACTTGTTTCATTACCAGATGAATCAGTGTTTTTGAATGAATCTCTTGAGTGAATGATTCAATGACTCACTCATAAAGACTTCACTTGTTTCATTACTGGATGAATCAGCATTTCTTAACGAATCTCTTGAGTGAATGATTCAATGACTCACTCATAAAGACTTGTTTCATTATTGGATGAATCCGCAATCTTTTTAACGACTAATCATTCAGCTTTAACTCTGAAGTGCCTCTAATACAACTTTCTCCCTAGACATTTATGTTTAGAGAACATTTTGACATTGTTTTCCCTTCAATGTATTACTTGGTCATACATTTACCTTCATAAACCTGCAGAAACCCTGCTGATGTGAAGCTTCAGTTATCAGTAGCATTTGCTAAGGCATTACTATTGTATTTGAACAAACCCCTGATAGTATCACAAATCACATTAGAAATAAGCAAGCTAAAACACAAAACAGAAATCTCCTAAAACCACTGAAAGATTTTCTTGGTGAGGCAAAAGTTTTGTTGCTAGAAACCGTAGACGGAGCCACAAACACCAGCTGTAACTAGAAAACCCGCATCTTTTATTCTCACGGCGTAGGCTTGATTCAATCCATCACGAACTATCAGCTCAGAAATCATTGGCCACCTTCATCAGCCCTACAGATCTCATTTTCCTGCTGCGTTTTCCACACTCACAGGACCGAATCGCTCCGAATAATTTCAACAGACCCTCAGGCCACACAACACAGAGAGGATGGTGGAAAAAATGAGGATTTCTACGAGGAATGCATATATTATACATTATAAAGGTGTTCTTGAGGCATTTACAATTCCTTATTATACGGCTCGTCGTGTATTGAAAATATTTTTAATCACAGCTATAATATGTAACTATTCATATTTATTTAGACATTATAGTCTCGTAAAATACATAATTTATATGCTGTAATGCACTGTACTAAAACCGTTGGCAACCTCAGGGTTTGTGTGATGCAATCTAGCAGTGAGGATTTATACAGCAGAGGTTTTATGTGTAATAAATCCTCATTCAGGAGGTTTTCCCTGAAGGTCAGGGCTCATAGCTAAGGATTTTTTAGGGTTAGTTTTAGATTTTTACTTGCCTGACAAAATTATCTCTTATGGAAGCTTGTTTCCGCCACAGAATGAAAAATAAAAAAAGTAATTGCAACTTTTTATCTCGCAATTCTGACTTTTTTTCTCGCAATTGCGATTTATAAAGTCAGAGTTGTGAGATATAAACTTTAAAACTCGCAATTCTGACTTTTTTTCTCACAATTGCGATTTATAAAGTCAGAATTGCGAGATATGAACTTTTCAAACTTGCAATTCTGACTTTTTTCTCGCAATTGTGATTTATAAAGTCAGAATTGCGAGATATTAACTTTTCAAACGTGCAATTCAGATTTTTTTTCTCGCAATTACGATTTATAAAGTCAGACTTGTGAGATATAAACTTTAAAACTCGCAATTCAGACTTTTTTTCTCACAATTGCGATTTATAAAGTCAAAATTGCGAGATATGAACTTTTCAAACGTGCAGTTCTGACTTTTTTTCTCGCAATTGTGAATTATAAAGTCAAAGTTGCGAGATATAAACTTTAAAACTCGCAATTCAGAATTTTCCTCACAATTGTGAATTATAAAGTCAGTTGCGAGATATAAACTTTAAAACTCGCAATTCTGACTTTTTTTCTCGCAATTGCGATTCATAAAGTCAGAATTGCAAGTTATGAACTTTTAAAACGTGCAATTCAGACTTTTTCTCGCAATTGCGATTTATAAAGTCAGAATTGCGAGATATAAACTTTAAAACTCGCAATTCAGACTTTTTCTCACAATTGTGAATTATAAAGTCAGAGTTGCGAGATATAAACTTTAAAACTCGCAATTCTGACTTTTTTTTCGCATTGGCGATTTATGAAGTCAGAATTGCGAGATATTAACTTTTCAAACGTGCAATTCAGAAATGTTTTTCTCGCAATTGCGATTTATAAAGTCAGAGTTGCGAGATATGAACTTTTCAAACGTGCAATTCTGACTTTTTTCCTCGCAATTGCGATTTATAAAGTCAAAATTGTGAGAAATTAACTTTTCAAACGTGCAATTCAGACTTTTTTTCTCACAATTGCGATTTATAAAGTAAAAATTGCAAGATATGAACTTATCAAACGTGCAATTCAGACTTTTTTTCTCGCAATTGCGAATTATAAAGTCAGAATTGCGAGATATGAACTTTTCAAACGTGCAATTCAGACTTTTTTTCTCGCAATTGCGCATTATAAAGTCAGAGTTGCGAGATATAAACTTAAAAGGGGGTGAAACACTCAGTTTCGGTCACTCATGTCAATCTTGAGTACCTATAGAGTAGTATTGCATCCTTCATATCTCTGAAAAGTCTTTAGTTTTATTATAATTATAAAAGAAAGATAGGCTGTACCGAGTCTTTCCGAAAAAAAGTCGCAATTATCTTTTAAAATGTTACTTGTAAAGTGTATTCTGTGGCGTAAACAAGCTTCCATACTCACTGGCCCCACTCAAAATAGATATATAAAAGTTATTTAGTTAATATAAAAGTTATTGTTTCCGTTGTTTTTGACCCATGTTACTCTTGTAGTGTAATAAATAAGGATGTTACAAAAGCACCATTTTAGATACCAATGAAATTTCACAATTACCACGGCAAAAACTACTAGTCTAACTAATATAAAGTTCAAACTTTATAGCAATAGCAGTTTTCTCCCGGCTGTTTATGCTCGATATAAACGATATAACAAGCGGTTGAGATTTGTGATATACATGGCTTTACATCGTATGTGGGCAGATGAAGCTGGGTGTACTCGATATCCAACCTTATGTAAAAATATAGCCGATAATATAGTTATATTTGCCACATACTCAGCTGAGATTGTGCATCAGTGCCCGTTTGAAAGAGAGAAGCGCGTTAATGATTTAGATGTGCGAGAGCATCCAACCGTGCCACTGTGTTTCTCTCTCTTTCATATTTTATGAAAAACAAGAGTGGGAATTATCCTTTTGTATGTGTGCTTTTGTTTGTGTCTTTCTTCACCAACATATAGATCTCCTGTTACTATGGTGATGAGCCTCCCTTTAGCCACGACCCGATGATGATGAGGATGATGATGGAGATAATGTCATAAAATCAACACTCGGGTTCCGCAAGTATTTTTTCCATTCATTTTCTCCATAGGGAAATTGATTTTTAACGATAACTTAAAAAGCTTTGTGAGCTATGAGGCTGCTAATCGATGCTATTTGCTTCTGTTGAAGCCGTCAGCCCTATTTTTTTTTAAATAATCTTGTTTAACAGTGCAATTTGTGGTGAAAAACTACATTACCCATGATGCTGTGCAGAAAATTCCTGTGATCAGAGAGTGGAAAAGAGCTCTTTAGCTACACACACTCCCATAAAGCATCTGCGAAATGTGCGAATTACATAATCGAGTAGATCTTGCTACACTTGGAAATTTGAATATATACACTATATAGCCAAAAGTATTGCGACGCTCCTCCAAATCATTATTCATGGAATGGGTTTCCATGGCACTGGGGTAAAGCGCGCCGCCACTGGACCAATTATTATAGTTTTGCATTTTTAAATTAGTTTTTATTTTATTATCGTTTTCAATTTTGCTTTAAATTTCAGTTTAGTTTTATAAATTGTTTTGCTAGTTTTTATTTTGTAAACACATTTCTATTTAATTTTTATATATTTCGTTTCAGTTTTAGTTTTAGTAATTATAGTTTAGCAGAGTTACCAGAACGCAGTGTAGAGACCAAATCAAGATTTTTAACTTCAGCAAAGTTTAACGTTTGCACAGATTAGAGTTCTTATGCAGACATCTTAATAATAACAATAAAATAATGGAATACAGATTGTTTTATTTAATGCCATGTCAGCATCTAAGGCTCTATTCGTGGCAAAAATTAAATTACAAAAATACAAATATCATATAATAAAACCAACAAGTCATATTATACAGTATTTTTTAAATCAACTTATGATTAAAAAAAAATTCCAAAACCTTTTCATGCATAATCTTACTAAATAAGTCCTTAAGTGAAATAATTTGATAAAAGAGCATTCTTGTTTTAACCCAGGACAGTCCAACAAAACATGTTTAACGGAGAGGGGAATCTTACAAAACATGCATAAAGTTGGGTCTTCACCTTTAAGAGTCAAACTATGACCTATACGACAAACAATGGTCTGAGATTGAACAAAGAACCAAATAAATACAATGTAAAAATATAAAAGTAAAAACGATACATTTCAGTTAGTTTTTCAGTAAGAGTTGTTAGTTTCGTTTAGTTTTAGTTTTTCATTTATTATGATTTTTTAATTTTATTTCAGTTTATGAAAATGTTTTTTGACCCATAGTTTTAGTCTTAGTTTCAGTTTTCGTTTACGAAAATAACCTTGCACTGGACTCTAGAGCAGTGGAGACGTGTTCTCTGGAGTGACCAATCACGCTTCTCATGGACGAGTCTGGGTCTAGGAGAACGGGACTTGCCTGACTGCATTGTGCCAAGTGTAAAGTTTGGTGGAGGGGGGATTATGGGGTGGGGTTGTTTTTCAGGGGTTAGTTCCACTGAAAGGAACTCTTAATGCTTCACCAAGACATTTTGGACAATTTCATGCTCCCAACTTTGTGGGAACAGTTTGGGGACGGCCCCTTCCTGTCCCAACATGACCCAGTGCACAAAGCGTCGCTCCATAAAGACGTGGATGAGCGAGTTTGGTGTGGAGGAACTTGAGTCCTGACCTCAACCCGATAATTAGAGCGGAGACTGAGAGCCAGGCCTTCTCGTCCAACATCACACATGCGCTTCTAGAAGAATCCCCATAAACACACTCCTAAACCTTGAGGAAAGAAGAGCTGAAGCTGTTATGGTGTGTTCACACCGGACGCGATTCGCGCGAGTGATTTACATGTTAAGTCAATGCAGAGACGCGAAATGGCATTCTGCGGCGCAATTCGCGCGATTGAGGCGGCGAAGGACGCGAATTGAGCGGTTTGAACGCGTGAATCGCGCGAATCGCTCAAGTTGAAAAATCTGAACTTTGGCGGATATTTCGCGCCGCGTTAACCAATCAGGAGCTTGCTCTAGTAGTACAACAATGAGGAGAAAATCTGTATATTAATATCTGGTTCAGACAATATGATTATCACTGTGATAACATTAAATGACATGAAACACAACACAGTCTCTTTTTGTTAAATGCAAGTTTATGTTTGATCAATAATACAAAAGTATAAGTAAAAGGTATAATAAGCTACACATGAAATAAAGCAAACAATTCAGTCAAACGTTCAAAGTCAGTTCTAGTCGGCTACAACTGCAACGTACAGTTATAGCCTAAAAATATAAAGTAATGAAACTTCTCTTTGCCCTCAGCCTAAACGATTTGCCAGGGAACAAATTATAGATCCATGAGAGCAAAGATCGGCCGTTACAAGACGAATTATAGCTGGAGACGCCACAGAGACATCAGAGCCAGCGGCAGAAGAACTGGCTGAGGAAAGGCTGATCTCACCGGGTTAATGAGCGCCGCTGATCCACTGGAGCTCACAACTCCCAAAACACCAGATCAAATGTTCAAATAGGCACTCTCTTTATAAATAAACCACAGATTTGAGCTTTAAACCACTACATTATCGCCTGAAAAAGTCTTAAAACTACGTTTTGTCACACATTAACAGTAGATTTTAACAAAAAAAAAGACGTGTAAACACAGCCCATGTCAGACATTTCTCAACGAGACGAGCCGCTGGCGGAAGCCCCGCCCATGAGGCGAATTCGCATCTGTTGTGCAGTGAATGTCACGCGTGATTCGCGCGAGTAAACTCAAAATGTACACGTCCACCTTCGCGCGATTAGCGCCCGGTGTGAACGCCACATTAGAGCTGTGAAGGGTGGGACAACTCCATATTAAACCCTACGGATTAAAAATGGGATGGCGATGGGATGGAAAGTTCATGTGTGTGTGAAGGCAGGCGTCACAAAACCTTTGGCAATATCGTGTATATGCAACATTTGTAAATGAGCAGTTTGATATTTCTCCGTTGTTTTAAATCGAAACATTTGCAATGCTTCATGGGATTGTAGTTCTTTGTCTCACTAAAGCCATTAACACTTAATCGTCCCTTTGGGTCCAGCTGACCCCACTGGACTTTTCCTCCATTTTTTAAAAGTGTTCCCTTCATCTCAGGGCCATGAGACTCTGTGACTTTTCCTAAATAATCTATCTAAACATGCACAAAAAATCTGGGCTTGATTTGGTTGTTCTAAAGGTGTGTGTAAATGTTTTTACCGTTTAAGTCCCTCGGGGTCAGATTGACCCCACATTGAAAATGAATGGGAAAGTGTAAAAATGTAAAAAAAAATCACTTTTTTTGTCAAAAAAAATTAACTAAATCCAGTATAAATCTGAAAATTTCCACATTTATATCAAGGTCTGGTCCTAGAGCATAAACACAAAGTAGAACGAACTTTCTATCTCATACACACGCACACACACACACACAAACACACACATGTGTGTGACTGCAACAGAGAGCATTTTTATAGAAACTGGCAAATAAAATCAACAAAACTGGCTTAAATCTGAAAAAATTCCATACATAAATGAAGGACAAATACTAGAGCGCAAATGCAACATGGAACAATCATGAGAAAGAGAGGGGAAAGGGCAAATAAAAGAAAGATGAAAGGCAGCTTAACTTCTGCATAACTTCCCTATGGACCTCTAGTGGATAATGTGGTCATTGCACACTCTATCTTTAACTATAATTCCTAAAGTTTTTCCACAAACCTACAGATGGCGGTATTCTATCCCTAACACATAGAGCAATGTCCAAAAACTATTTATATTTATTTAAGATCATCATTCAAGTGATTTTTTCATAAAAAAATATTTTTTACAGTTTTTTTTATTCGCTTTGGTACTATTTTCACAAGCAAGGTGTACATTTTCGAAACTCATAGTGCTAACATCACAACAGATCATCAAAAGTGCACTTTTTTCAAACATTTCAGCATATTTTCAATTGTGTTAGTACAATACACAAAACCACAAAGTATCCTTTTCACTACACAAAATAAGTGTTTCATCTTTATAAATGTTTCATTCACAGTAACTGCCTTTCATAAAGCTCTTACTATCAAACTTTTGATTTGCATCTCTTCTCGTTCAGTTTAATACATTTGTCTTTTATTTAATCCAACTGATCTTAATGGTTAATCAATGAATCATTTGGTACACCAATAGATTTCTATATATATTGATTATATAAACATAGTTTCTACTTTGTTTGCAATTTCCAAAATGGATAACCATATGAAATGAATTATTTTTAAATTTTCTGCGATTTACCTTAGATTATAAGGTGTGTGTTTGTGGTCTGGTAAACTCTACATTATGGGGACAAAAAGACAGCAATATCCTAAATCCTTTTCCTTGCAGGGACATTTTTTGGTCAAGCTTATAAATCATAGAGAATGAGTTTTTTTGAAAATGTGAAAATGCAGAAATGTTTCTTTGATGTGTAGTGTAAGGGGAAAGAATATAGATTTCGAACAGTATAAAAATCATAATGTCTATGGAGAGTGGGACAGAAATATTTTCAATTTGTGAATAGAGCAGAATAGAGTATAAGGGAGTGGAAATAGTCAATGACGGTGTAACATCAGATTGATCAGAAATCAGAAGAAGGGAGACAGATGGTATCAAATATAGAATTTTACATTACAGTATGTATGCCATGTGATACTGTAAACAGATTACCATGGTAGAGATTGCCACATTACTGTAACTCACCCTTATAAAGCTCAACTACAGTAGATTCAGTCATATGGTACAGTGAGAACATGTATGTGAGAACATGTATGGGCAGCAAACTCTGTTATAGCACAGAACCTCATGGCTGTGTCATAACTGTATCACACCTTTTTGATAACACACTGAATACTATTACAAACATCATTGGATTCAATTACATAAGTTAGGTAATGCAAGTGTATTTTCTAATGAGGAATATGTAGCCTGTGTTACTGTAGATACTGTAGATAATTCAGCAACGAGGGAGATTTGAAACATGTATCTTGCATTGTTTGCTGTTGGATGAACTGATTGTTTAAAGTACTAAATTGAAAGAAGATCACACTGTTGTGTTTTGGTGATTAAACCAAATGTTCTCATTACATATTACAATAATCTTGTGTTTGAAACAGTGATTATGTGGACTGAAAATATGTGCAAGTGAATGAAAGCATTACATCAGATTTTGAAAGAATGACTTGTTGTGTTACAAGTGTGATCAGTTTGGATTTTTGTACGATGAGTTTTGAAAATGTACACCTTACTTGTGAAAATAGTACCAAAGCGAATAAAAAAAACTGTAATGAGCCAATTTATGACATAGTTAGGTATTTGTGCAGTAAATAGGTAAAAAACTACCAAATACCCACAAAATCACAGCATAAATGTATAGTTGAGAAGTAAATAAAAAAAATGATATATAGTTTTCCATGTAAAAAAATTATATTTCCTTATGCAATCGCTCTGTAAAAGTTTGGGGTCTATCTGACACAAAGGGACTCAAACGTAAACCCTGAGGGACGATTAAGGGTTAAGTCACCTTTGATTTTTTTCATAACATGATTTTTCAAAAATGTCCATCCCTAACTGTAACTACATCTATTTTTGATTTTACAACCAATTTCATATAGAGACACGTTTCACCATCCAATAACTTTGGATAAATGGAGGAAATTCCCTTCTTGACTTCACTGGACGTGTCACGTTAAATGGGTGGCGGACATTTTGAGTAGAATTTGAACTGGACAGCGATTGACTGTGTGTTAAATGGTCATTACTCACATTCATGTCGATTTCTGCTGCAGTCAGCAGATACTGCGACCACAGGTGTGTGTGTGTGTGTGTGTGTGTGTGTGTGTGTGTGTGTGTGTGTGTGTGTGTGTGTGTGTGTGTGTGTGTGTGTGTGTGTGTGTGTGTGTGTGTGTGTGTGTGTGTGTGTGTGTGTGTGTGTGAAATGCAAGACTGTACACTGACTTAAACACTAATGACTCGTGACTTGTTCCTCTTTAGTCTTAATTACTCTATACTTGCGTTCACACACACACACACACACACACACACACACACACACACACACACACACACACACACACACACACACACACACACACACACACACACACACTGCTGTTACGCCTTAATGAGATGTTGCTAGGATGCTAAAATGTTGATTAATTAAGAAGATGTAGGCACAGAGGTCATATTGTCTTTGTGTATTTCTGTCTCTTTTTTCACATTTTGTCCAAATTTCAAACTAGGTCAAGCAAAGACTGAGAAACACACACACAGAAAGAGTAACAAAGACAGAAAGAAGTTTCATCTTGACATTTTCAAACCTAATTAAAGGAGAAAGCGAAGTGATCCAAGAGAGGTCAGCAACTCATTACTTTCACACACACACACA